>NW_023458556.1:86633096-86644533 GCF_013731165.1 Rhagoletis pomonella | reverse complement strand
GCACCAATTAATTTTATTTAAAGAAATGGCGTGTCGTCTATTTCCGCTGTAGCAAACGTAGTACATAGGGCGACATCTAGATGTCATCTACCTCGCCCTATTCACTACAGCTGTCGCCCTATGCACTATGCTTTTTTATAGGAACTTTTCAAAGCTTTGCTTTGGTGTCGGACACACAACATTGAAATTTTCTGGGTCCAAGTTGATGCAAGTTGATAAAAGCGTTGTAAAATGGAGCCCCGGTTTCGGTAGGACTCAAAGTAGAGCCCGCGCTATAACGCCGGCGACTCAACGAGCGGTCAAGGCGGTTAAAAACCGCTGGGTGCAGAACACACCCCAGCAGCCCCTGGAAAGGTCACCCAAAAACAATCCCGCCGGTCAGAACAGTGTCCCCGTATCGGGATATGGATCGACCGATGTAGTACCTACACCAACACACTCGCGAGCCAAAACAACCGCCGATATGCGTGTATAAACCCTCCTAAAAGTCTAGCCAAAAAGCCAGCAACTCACACAACAGGTTCCCCAGAGCAATTCGCTCGAGAAAGTGGTACCCAGTACACGTAATACGCGGCACACAGCACAACAATCCGCCAAAACAGGCAACCCGGCCCAAAATTACCACCGTAGAAGGCAGAAACCCCGAGCGGCAGTGCAGGAGCCCAAGAATTACCCTTAAAACGGCCACAGGAGCTTAAAAAGACCAACTGGTCCCCAACTGGCCGAAGGTACGTAGTTTCGGACTGGTCCCAAACTGGTTCCCGGACTGGTCCCCGACTGGTTACCAACTTGTCCCACAAACTAGTTACCAACTGGTCCCAAAGTGGTTACCAACTGGTCCACCTATACCTCAAGTGGTCCACAAGTCACTTCACTTACAAAGCATTCGATTTAGTTGACAATAGTCACATGCATTTACAAATGTATGTACATACAAACGAGCACCAATTAATTTTATTTAAAGAAACGGCGTGTCGTCTATTTCCGGTGTAGCAAACGTAGTACATAGGGCGACAACTAGATGTCATCTACCTCGCCCTATTCACTATGCTTTTTTATAGGAGCTTTTCAAAGCTTTGCTTTGGTGTCGGACACACAACATTGAAAGTTTCTGGGTCCACAACTGAATCGTTTTAACAGAAACTATTGTTCTTTTGGTAAACGCTAAAATTAACGTTACAATGCATCCTAGCTATGAAGTGGAAATCTCTCAAGTGGGCCACCCAAAATTGGATGGTCAAGATTTTTTCGCACAAATCACTTTATTTGGATAACAACCATAAAACAAAAATATAATTTAAGCAATTTTGTGAAATTCCAATTTTACAAAAGTTATTGTTATTAACTTGTTTTGATAAATTCAGTAATTATTTATTATCCACTGATTCAAAGCATGTATCTTGCTGATTCTTTCCACGATAATAGTTAATTAGAACGCTTTAGCCTGATTATTTCAATTTTTCAAATAATCATTATTTTGTATACATTTTTTAATTTTTATAAACAAATTTTATAAACAAATGGAAATATTTATTACTTCTCGATCAGATTTTTTAATCGTTTACATTGAATATCAATCCTTATTCTATAATACATTATTTAAAAAAAAACAAGGGAGCTTGCATGGAGTCGCTAGTTATTAATTTTTTTCTCTCCTGCCACGGGTGCTTTTGCTTTCATGCCGCGTGCTGCGCGGACTCGCAGCGAGCCTGGTGCAACCAGAGAATGCAAAGAAAAAATAAAATTTATTTGTAAACATAAGCATAGATTATTTAGTACAATATTTTTTAAAGTTGTATACAGTCTCCGACTATCACTCAGCGTGAACGGTTGCTTAGTATCAGAGTGTGTCTATTTTCAACTTTCTTTATCAGCTCTTTTCGTATCAAGCCACGTGATATTGTTATTCAATATATTAAAATCCACCTCAGGAGCGTGTGTTTATAACAAAATCCGTGATAATGCCCCCTGGGGCTTCCAGCCTCGGAGATAACAGGTATGCCCTGCTTTCTCCGAGCTCCAGACCAAAACGAAAAAAAGCGGATTCAACGCCCTTAGAACTGTATCCTGAACTACCAATTACAAAAAAAGACGACCCAAAATTCATTGTAATAAAAGCAACTGATGAGAATAAACCGCTTACTACCTTATCATGCTTCGCCGTACATAAAGGAATATTCGCCATTAGTAAGGATGTGAACACTATCTCCGAACTTCGCGACGGGAGTCTACTACTTCTTGTTAAAAGTAAAAAGGTGGAAGAGAAGTTTTTGTTTGCAAAATCTCTACCCAGTGTTTGTGAAATCAATGCTAAGCTTCATGACAACCTCAACAGTATAAAAGGTACCATCTATGCACCATTTCTTACTCATGTTTCGAAAATGATATTATTGAGGGCCTAAAGCCGCATGGGGTGACAGCTGTTTACAAATTTAGCAGATCTATCGACGGTTATATAAGCCTACTGGCTCAATTCTGTTGACTTTTGACAAATACCAACTTCCCGATAAAATTGAAGTAGCCTGGAGAATCCTTAATGTCCGTCCATATATCCCAAACCCCATTAGATGTAAATCTTGTCATAAACTAGGTCACACAAATAAATATTGTAAAAACTTCCCAATGTGTTCCACTTGCAACTTCCCTCCCCACTCCCCCTCCGAATGTTCAAGATGTGCGCTACCTGCTCTGGTGAGCATCCCTCCTCATTAAATACCTGTCCAAAATTTCTACAAACTAAAGAGATTCTTAAAATCAAAACATTGGAGAAATGTAGCATGCATGAAGCAATTAAAAAGTATAAAAACCAAATTCCCGCTCCTCCTAACCCCTCCTCGTTTGCAAATATTCTTAAATCTCCAAATCTTACCAACAGCGAAAAATCTCCATCCACATCTGTCAAATCTAGCAAAACTACTTCTCCATCCATTCTTCCCAATCCACAAACTCACAGCAATATTGACATTTCGACTGTAACTAATAGTCTCCCCGAGAAACCTACGACTTCCTCTAGCAATTATACTTATCCCAATAACTCTTATAACTCTTCCCCTCATTCACAACTTTTGAACATGAATACATCCCAAATACCCTGCAAAAATCGTTGGACCATGTAGTCTATTTGTGGTATATTGGAGTACTTACAAAAGTGTTCCTCTGTCATGCTGTAGCGGACCAACTCGTGTCTCTGCGCCAGCTTATTGTTTGTTATCCGATCACTGCTCGTGTTTTAACGAAATGTGATTGAAGTTTAGCATTTGAAAGCACATTTGCTTGTCTGGCTGTAGCTGAACGTGTAGAGATGCTCGCTGTTAGTTCTTAGCTCCCAGCATGTTCGGGTTCGAATGCCGTCAGAGGCAACATTTAATTTTTAATTTTTGTCTTGGTTTTTTTATTAATTTCGAAAAAGCATTTGAGAAGTGAAGAACAAAAGCGTGTACAAACGAAAAAATATAACAACAATGCCATTGTTAATATGTTGGAGTAGTTTTGTGCTACTCTGATGTAATGCAGGGATGGAGTATATGGTCCTGCCCTAGGACATCGCAATGTTAATTGGACCATATTTTTTATATGAATTGTGGTTAATTTTGGAGTACTCCTTGGTCCTTAGGGAGTACTCTTTACACGCATGCATGGAGTAGTCGCGATTTTTGCAGGGTATTTATACAATTCAAACCATGATACAAATATTTAAAGGTACAACCGCTCGCTCAATTCGTCCGCCATTGGTTTTTTTGACGTTTGCTAGCATTTTGAGTTTTCTCTCTCGAAATGCTTCTAATGTCAAAGAAATTCAAAATAAACAAATGTAAATTTATGATTTGAAATATTTATTTATTCAGAAGTTGGAAAAACTAAAAAATTTCGAAACGAAAAATGAGTTGCCGCTTTAACGGCTGCGCAAATACCGCTGTCCACTGCATGCAGAGCAATATCAAGTTTTTTAAGTTCCCGCAATTATCGTATATACGGCAAAAATGGATCTAGGTTTGTGGTGTTATAGAAGCGGATTTGCCAAAGTGCCCGTATGTGTGCTCGGCTCATTTTTTGCCACACCTTTTGACCCAATGTAAGCACAAGGAATTGTATTGTATAGTACCCAACAAGCAAAATAAACTTAAAGAAAGTTTTTTTTAAGTTTTCAATTATAAACATTAAGCTTACAAAACGTTGATTTTTTGTTTATAAAACGCTTGAAAGTAAGCGTAATATAATCGAAAAGGAACATTGGTTATAAGCGTAGAAATATAAACTTGTAATAAATGTTCAAAAGAAAGCTTTTTATAAGCGTAAAATTGTAAACTTATAATAAAGTTTCAAAAAAAGTTTTTTATAAGCGTATCAATACTTACTAAAAATTTTCAAAATAAAGCTTTTTATAAACATTTTTATAACCCTTTATTTAAAGATATTTCATTAAAAACTCATACATAGATTGCTTAACATCTAGAAACTAAACGAAATGCGAATTTTCGGCGGACTCATCTACAGTCGCGAAAATATAAATAGGGAATAGACATTTTAGCATACAAATTCACAATAACACATACAAATTAAGCATAAATAGTTAATTATTACATCTTGATGCGTGCTTTCAATTACTTGCGGTTATTGGCAAATTGGAAAAGCGACATCGATGCAGCTATATATTCCGCTTCATCGCCGCCATTCTCATTGATGAAAAAAAATTTGATACATTTTTAGTTGAATGTTAAACTAAGAAAGGATAAGGGGAACTCATCATTTGAAGACTCGAATGCTCCACCGATTAGCGCAGCGGGTCCTGGATTGGATTTTCTTGTTTTACCGCATTGGTTTTATTTAATTTTTTCTTTTAATAATATATTTTAAAAAACGTAAACACGTCACTTACGATTGCAAAAATTTTATATTTACTACTTTATGTCGTTGGCATTTACATTTCATTTATAAGTTTAAGTTATTTATAAACATTCGCTCTCAAAACTTATTAAAGGTTTATTTGAAAAAACTTTTAATAAGCTTAATATTAAAAAATGCTTATTTAACGCTTATTATAGCAAACTTAATTTAAGTTATTTTTAAAAACGTTTACTGAAATGCTTGTTGGGTATTTATTTACATACATATGTATATATGTATGTATGTGCATTCAAATTTTGTTGTTTCGTCAAAATATATTTATTTGGTTTGAGTGAAAATAAAAACAAACAAATGAAATGACGGCGAGAGAAATTTTCAAAATGCTAGCAAACGTCAAAATTCCAAAAGCTGGCTCTCAGCGATTGTACCTTATAAATATTTGTATCATGATTCAAACATTGAAACTCCACGCACTCAGCAACAAATCATAATATTTTTCTCTCTGACTCTCAAAACTTGAATGATATACTCTCCCGTTATTGCATGTCAGCATCTATTTCTTCTATTCCTTCATCCGTCCATTCGCGTATCAAAGGGTCTGCTGAAGAGAGCGCCCTGTCCCTCCCTCCGCCACCAACGCAATCTACAACTATGAGCATAGCTAAATTTTAATTGTTGTGCTCCCGTATAAGCAACAAAAAAGTCTCAATTCTCTTTCTAAGTATATATGTACATATGTTTGTTCTTCTACAGTGGAACATAAACGGATATTATAACAATTATATAGACCTTGAAATACTAATTAAAGGGTACAACCCGTCAGTAATATTTTTAAACGAAACGCACCTCCCTAATAATGTCATTGCTAATACACCACATGCATATAAAGGATACTTTAATAATTTACCCCACATCACTTCAAGCAAGCAAGGAATTGCTGTCTTAGTACAAAAAAATTTTCCGCACAAATGTTTCCCCCTTCAATCCTGCATCTCTAGCTTAGTATTAGAAATACAATCAAGAAATAAAATAAATATAGATTGCGCCTACTCCCCTCCCCTCCAAACGTTCACTTCCGCGGACTTTAATAATATTTTTCCTACAGATCAGAACCCTTTTATTTTAGGAGGAGACTTCAATGCGTGGAGCCCTCTCTGGGGTTCAAGTCTGGCCAATGCCAAAGGGAAAACAATTGAGGACCCCATTCTTGCCTCCAATGCTTATGTGCTTAACGATGGGTCTCCTACCCACTTCTCTACACACAATACCTTCACCCATATTGACATCACTCTGTGTTCGATTTCAATATCTACCAAATGCACGTGGCATGTAATAGACGACCTCCATGGAAGTGACCACTTCCCTGTCATCACCAAACTCCTTTTAAACCGCTCACCTATCATATTCAGTCCAAAATTAAAGTACAAAACTGATTTAGCTGATTGGTTGAGATTCCAAACCGCCTGCTGGCAAGGTTGTGAGTCCTTCCCAGTCTGCAATAACTTAAATCAAGAAACATCTAGGATACAAAAAATGCGGCTAACTTATCCATCCCGCAAACAAGCGGCAAAACCTTTAAGTCGACTCCACTATGGTGGAAAGCTGAACTTGCATCATTGAGGCAAGCCAAACAATATGCTTGGCATGAATATAAGCGCTGAAGGTTAGCCGAAAATCTTATTATTTACAAAAGAAGTAACGCTACCTTTCGACGTAAAGCCAAAATTGCCAAAGTTGCTTGCTTTGTGAAGTTCACCAGCAACATCACCTCTAGTTCCAGTACAAAACGAATTTGGGCTGATATAAAAAGATTAACTGGAATGGCTTTGAATACTCCCATTTCCGCATTAAATTCTCCACATGGCACTTTTCTATATCCTTAGGATATAGCTCAAGAATTTTCCAAGTATTTCTCGTCCTCCTCTTCTGATAGTAATTTTTCCTCTGAATTTATATCCTGCAAACAGCAAGTACTTAATTAACTATCGCCCCCTAACGATCCCCCACCCTCCGCCAAATACCTAGAGATGGAAATAACTCATTTTGAGTTAGTATCCTCTCTTTCTAAAGTAAAAAGAAAAACGCCCGGAAGTGACAGAATTTCATACCCTATGATCAAGAACATTCCTCATCCTTTACTCTCCCGTCTCCTCAAACTCTATAATAATATTTTCACTAACGGCAATTATCCACAAGCTTGGAAGACCAGCATGATAATCCCCATCCTTAAAGCTGGAAAATCTCCCCTCGATGTTTATAGCTATCGTCCTATCTCTCTCCTTTCTTGTTTAGGCAAATTGTTAGAAAAAATAATTCCTACCAGACTTTCTTGGTACGCTTGCAAAAACGACCTAATCCATCATAATCAAGTCACCTTCAAAAGGGGACAGGGCACCATGGACTCATTGTTGCATCTCGACGAATACATTTCTAATGCTTTGTCTGACAAAAACCACATTTCCCTTATGTCCCTCGACTACCTAAAAGCTTTTGATCGGTTGTATTACGTCAGCTCAAAAAATGGAAGGTGGGTAAAAATATTTTCAATTTCATAAAATCTTTTTTATCCCATCGAAAAATAAGCGTCCTTATCTCCTCCACCCGTTCTTCAATCCTTCCGCTGGATAATGGAACTCCTCAGGGCTCTCCCTTATCAGTCATTCTTTTTATTATAGCGTTTCATGAATTAAGCTTACTACCATGATAAAAACATTACAAGGTAAATTCATTCTCTCAATTCGTCGGCCATGATTTTTTTCTGACGCTGGCCAACATTTTAAAATCATATAAAATTGAAAATAAAAAAATTAAATTGTTCACAATTGTTGTTGTTTGAGATTGAAAATGAGAATGTGTGTGTGAGTTTGAGTTTTGATTTTAAAATTATATTGTTGGCAAACGTCAGACTGCCTCTCAATGGTTTTACCTTGTTATGTTTTTATCATGCTTACTACTATCTGAATTTGCGACTGTTGATCACCAGCTTTACGCTGATGATGTGCTGGTATACTCAAAAAATTCTGACCAAACAGCCGTTTTGAGAACCTTTACAGAAATCCTTTTACATATATCCACCTGGTCCCAATCTTCAGGCGCTTCAATATCCCCTTGCAAGTCGAAATTATTGCATATATGTAGAAAGAGAAACTGTAATATTCCAACTTTAACTTCCTCAAATGTAACAATACATTGTACAAATAGTTTTAAGTTTTTAGGTATAATACTAGACTCTAGGTACTCTTTTGTGCAACATTGTCAGTACACAAGAGATAGAATAAGCGCAAAACTAGGCATTGTTAAATACCTTTCGGCTAAACGCTCATTTATTGGTTCGGCATTGCTGGTCAACATAACCAAGGCTCTTATTTTATCAACAATACGATACGGGTTGGAAATCTATGGACACCACGCTATGAGTAAATTTAAACTGCTGGCATCCCCTTATCATACGGCAATACGTAGGTCACTACGCGCGTTTCTAACAACCCCACTGAAAAATATCTGAATCTGGCCTAATACCCATAATTGATGAAGTTGAAGATGCAGTACATAAAACCTACGCCAAAGTTTTACTATCTTCGAATGCTATTCTCCATAAGGACGTGCAGCTGGTCCTTTCGCGTAAACGTCAACCTAAGGTGCCTTCAACCATTCATCTATGGGCAAATCTAAAAAACAGGTAACCTTGGTGTTGTTTAGCTTTATTTTCACTGTTGGAAACTATATCAAGCTGGTTGCTTTTGGATATAATTCAATGACGTATACTTGAAGCCTAAAAAAAAATTTGGATCAATTTGCTGCATAAGTTTTGAATTATAGGTGTTTAAATACAAAAAAAAAATAATGAAAACAAGTGAATTTTTTATGTAATTTTTAAGAGGTGAAAAATTAATTATGTCATAACTTTTGAAGCACACCATATACTGATTTGAATTTTATGCGCAATTAGTAGTTATCTTCATATGTAGTAGGTGAGAAAAGTGTGCATTAAAAAATAACGAAATGGCAAGTAACTCAAAGTCTGTAATTCCACATTTCACAATTTTCAAAATTTTCGGTTTATCGCGTATAGTTTTTGAAGCATTTAAGTTTAAGAACTTTTTAAGTATGTATTGTATACTACAAACAATTACGAATAATTTGATACCTGAGCAAGAGCTGTGCTTTCAGAATAAACCAACTTTTAAAGATGAAATATTCTGCGATCTTGAGCGTAATTTTTATTCCAAAAACACTTTAATTAAAGGCACATTTGGAAAATACGTCGAAACGATCTAAATCTTTCTATAACTACTAGTCCTTATAGAATTACATATACCTGTAAAATGCTTCAAAAATTTGTCTCTAGAAGTGCGTAAAAACCCTGATTTACTACTTTTAATGATGCTCCTTCTTTTAGTCAGAATATTTCGAGAGTGGTATCAAAGCAACTTTTTTTCGACAAATGTTCTGATGGTTGCTCTTACATAATTGGAGCCTTCTGAATTCAATGGCGTCCTAAGTTTTAACCTATTGGCTCCACTTTTCGAGATAGCGGTACTTGAAACTTTGTTTAAATTTTAACTATTTTATAAAAAAGTCCCTGGGTTTTGAAGATATTTTACTAAAATTTTGCACATAACCGTTTTTTAATATTACCTTAACTGTTCCATAAAATCATCGAAATCGGTTCACTAAAACATATAGCTCCCATACAACTGATTGATCAGAGACGTTGTTTTGCGTTATAACTCCTTCAATTAAACAGGTTAAAATTTAGTACAGGTTCAATTTAACATATAGCATGCATACAATTTATTATTCAGATACGAAGTTAGAGTTATTGCGCAAAAACACATATCTGAGTAATCAGTTGTATTGGAGCTATATGTTAATGTTAACCTATTTCGATAAATTTAAGGAATAATTAAGGTAATATTAAAAAACTGGTATGTGCAAAATTTTAGTAAAATAACTTCAAAGATGAGGGAGTTATTTATAAAATAGTTAAAATTTAATCAAATTTTCAAGTACCGTTATCTCGAAAACTGGAGGCAATCTGGTAAAACGGGGGATGCGATTGAATTTAGAACATCCCAATTAAGTGAGTTCAACTTTCAAAATCTTTCCTCAAAGTTTACAACTTGAACAGCGTAATTTCAACCCAGCTTATTCTTTTGTTTTCTATTTCATGCTTATTCCTCGTCTAACTTTTTAAGCACTTGATGAAAATGAATTACACTTATTATAATCGATTTATTAAGATTTTTTGAGTGTACCTATTTTTTAGATTTGCCCCTATGAGTTAAATTTGCTTAGGATAATGACCTGCCACTGTTAAAATACCATAGACGTAAAATATTACACCCGCCGTGGTTACTTAAGGAGACATCTTTCATAAATGAACTAGTTCATCTTCGGAAAGCGAATACTTCTACAACATTTAGCACTTTCGAACATATGTTTTCGAAGAGCGTTCATGCTATCGCATTTAGCAAGTGTATATTTACGCGCGTTCGAAATCGTATGCTTTTGACAAACAGCCGTGTTCCAGTCGCTTATTCAGATCCGTATCCATTACGATCAATTCTCACGGAAAAGATAATGTGCAAAAAATCCTACTGAAAAGGAAAAAAAAATATTACCAAAAATTCAATACAACAACTTGAATTGTTTTAACCATAACCGAAAATTTGTTTGTGTATAATTTCCTCACTTAATTAGGAAACAAGACGAACAGAGTTGATCACAAATTGATCCAGATTTCTATCAGCATCACATCAATGTTGAATTTGCGTAACTTTTGTTAATCTAAATAATGTAATATAATAAATGAAATCTCGATCGGCGATCACTGAAACGCAGATAGCCACTGTATACGCGAAAAAGCAATGTTGCCACTTCTTCTCATTAAACCATGTTCGAATCGTGGAAATTTTGGAAGATCACAGGGTTGCTTTTAGCATTTAGATTCTTAATGCAAAAATGGAGTTGCATATAGGTGACGAATTTTGTACGGATAAATGTACATTTAGAGTAGCATTTAGAGCTAAATGCGCTAAATGTGCTTTTACGCGTAAGACAAAAACAGCCCATTACTTATCTAACTTCTTAAAACTGGCAGAAAGGTACAAGACCAACGGTTGGCAACTGATCTTTACCGATGGTTCGAAAACATCTCAGACCTTTTAAGCCGTTGTAACAGAGCAAGGGGGGCGTACTCTCCCAAGGACTTCTACTCTCGGCCTGCTCAATTTTCACTGCAGAAGCAACTGCAATATTCAACGCTATTCTTTATACTTTTAAAACGAGAGGAAAGTTCATAATCTGCTCTGATAGTATGTCATGCATTGCGCATTAACAGAAAGTAGAAAAACAAACTATATTATCGACAGCATCCGTGACATACTCATTGCTCAACCCCAAAAAATTAAAATAATGTGGACGCCTGGGCACTCGAAAATACAGGGTAATATGCATGCTGACAAAATTGCAAAAGATATGGCCGCTACACCTACTATGACTTCAGGTATCATATTTAAAAACGACATATATCGGCTAATAAAACATAAAAGGCAAAGCAAATTATTAGCAGACTGGAGACGATATAGCC
>NW_023458556.1:86623473-86632996 GCF_013731165.1 Rhagoletis pomonella | reverse complement strand
TATGAGCAGTGTTGCCACTTGAGAAAATGTTTATGTACCAAAATACCTACCAAATCAGTTTTCAAACTACCAAACATCTTTCCATCATTAAAACGAAATTTCTTGAATTCACGGATTTTTTAGCTACGCAAACGACTACAATTTTCATTAATTCACGTATTCAAAATCGGTCAAACGTCAATGCGGTTTTCGTATCCAGAAATGAACATAAACGACTACAGTTTTCGTTCATTTTCGTATCTGGAAAACCTTCGAATATGATGACATTATTTGAAAGCAAAAACTGTATTTAAGTTTTTCAAGCAGTATTGGCTGAACATGCAGAATAGTGTGCTAGTATTTGTTAGCTTTCTGAAGGTGCCGTGTTCGATACCGTCAGGTACTTCCTTAATTTATCTTTTCCCGAACTATGAAAAAGCATCTGTCAAGTGCAGAAGGAAAGCGTATTGAACGAAAAATTCAACCAGAAAATTTTCAGAAAAACAGACTAAAACGCATCCGTTTCAAAACATACGTTTCTGCCACATATTTTCCTCAACTTTTTTTCCTTTACCGAGTTACATGATTGAATACTACACTGATCTTATGAGCCTATGCAGAGTCTAGCTTATTATAAACCAGCTCGGAGTAGGTAATAATAGGAACTATAAGTTGAATTGCTAACTGCCGCCTTGTGCCTACTGGAGTAAATTCCGCAGTTTGACGTAAGTTTCTTAGCGCACCATAAGCTTTGGAAACAACAGAATTTATATGATCCTTGCAACTTAAGCTCGAATTAATGACAAATCCCAGGTTTGTTATTTTATTTACATATTCTAAAGGTTTATTTCCAAGAACTAACTGGGGTATTGTTGTAATGTCAAGCTTGCCTATAAGAATGACAGAAAATAAAGCGAGAAAGCTGTTTTATTACTTCACCTTGCGCTACGGTTGCCAGACGTCCTGATTTTGTCAGTACAGTACTGATTTTTCAACTCTTGTACTGATTTTATTCATTTCTTCAATCAGTACGCTTATTTCCTGATTTTTCAAAATTTGTACTGATTTGTACTGAATTTTCAACTCAAACAAAATACTTTAGGATTTTCTTAAGGTTTTTACATAACGTTGCATCTTGCTTAAACAGCACTGTGAAAAGTAAGCTCAAAATAATTTAATTATAGTTGACATGTTGCAAATAATATTTGATATGTCCAAGAAAATAATACAACACAAAGATAAATCATTTTATGGGCACATCGCCGGGTCGTTAAGTACCAGTTGCGATAATATGATGGAGCTTAAATTATTTAAAAAGAAGGATGCCGTTTTTTGTCGAGTGTTGTTAGTTATCTCGGAAATATTTTTCAGTTTAATAACAGCAAATTTTAATATTCGAATGGCTTTTGGCTATAAGTTACAATTCTTTTTTCAAAGTTTACTGACATTGTAAAAAAGCTTTGCATACAAGACATAGAATTAGATATTCTCTGTAGCGAATTCTTAGTCTTTCAAAGTTTTTCTTCTAATTAAAATTTTTTAAAGTGAACTTCTAATTAAAAGTAATTTGAAAATGAAATGTATATAATTCGTTGACTATTTAAACACTGAAGATTGAACAATCTCATTATTGCTGTTCAAATATGTCATAAATATAAAATAATTTGTGGCTTCTGTGTACAATGATGTGTACACTCGTGTTAAAATGAACAACACTTTTAGTTTTTATGAACTATATTGTATTTATACCAAAATTTGTTAAAAACAAGTACTCTGGCATTTTAAAGCATTATCGGTTACTTACGAACTAAATACGAAATAAAGCAACACTCAGATTTTGATATTGTTTCCCATTTAAAAGTGAAATAAAGCAAATTTTGCGTTATTGCCGTTTGTGTTATTACACCCCCCCATACTCTTTACAGGGGTGCTTGGAGTACCTAGTCAAGTTTTTGCATTGTAGCTTAAGACACGTACAAACTAGAGTCCAGCGCAATTGTATTTGCCGCATTTCATTCAATAAGTACTCCTTGCATTGTACTCTACTCCCAACACATTGTTACTTTTTTTCCGCATACATACACTACTTGGCGTTGAGAGAGTAAATACTTGACGTACTTGCTATTACTCCACCAAAGTACGTACTCTACTTTCCCTCATCGCGTACGAGAGATTTTTGCTGCTGCCAAAAGGGAGTAGCAAATCTACTCTCTGTATACTTGTAGTACGGTAAGTACTTGCGTATTAAATTTAAATTCTGGTTGTTAGCCTACTAGTTGATATCGTTTGCAGCGCTGGTCAGTGAAATTGAAAGAGTAAAAATAGAATATGGAAATCGACGATGTAAGGAAATGTTTACGGCCTTATTTATAAAAAATAACGTAAATTTAGACAGTTGTTTAATGTGACATTTTCATAAAACTTTTGTATTCAAGCAGCTTTTTAAATCTATGTATGTACTTAAATTTTTATGAAAGTATTATTTCTCGTCTATAATTTTCTATAAAACTATTTGCAGTCATTAACCAACAAATAAGTTGTCAAAAACAATAACTTAAGCAATGCTGCTATACGAAATAAAATTATTAGTGGCAAATCAAAATTTTGAAAAGTGCCGATTTTCACATTCGATAGTTGGACATGGTAGCGACGAGATGTACGAGCATTTTTTTCTTAAGAGCTGCATACTGATTTAAGAAATTTTTTATAGAAGAAAATTTATTTTCCATTTATTGTGCGTCATTTTATATGAATTTTTAGTTTTTCTTGAGAGCCTTTACAAATAAAAAAAATTTCGGAATATGTACATACATATGTACATACATACGCAGCCATATAACTTGATTTCAAGAGAAACGAATTTTCATTTGGCACGTTCAGAAGGCGAAACAGCTCAGTAACTGGTGCGATTGCACCTTCTGAACGCGTTGTTGCGTATTTCTGATCAACTGAATAGTTGCGTGTTAGATGATCGTAATATTTTTCTGATAATTGGATTAACGATTAATGTTTTAAATTAATTAAACGTAATCGCAGCCAGCGATTAACGATTAAAAAAATGTTATCATTAATCGTACAGTTGATTACGACTAATTAATTTTAATCGTCGAACGCGATTAACATTTTAATCGTTAATCAGATTAACAGTTTGCCAACACTGTGTGAAATCATGTTCATATTCACGGAGAAAGCTACAGGGCCTTCGGCTGTGGGCTAATATTAATCTATAAATTGTAATCTAAGTATATATTTGCGTTAATGTTTTTTACAGTACATGAATGTGTATATACATATTTCGAAAGTAATACTCAATTTTAAATAAGATGCTTTAACTGAGCTTTGGAGATAAACTTGTATATTTTTCTTATATTATCTGTTGTCGGTTCTTTGAGAAGTTTAGAAGGGCTAGAGGAGAAGTATTCTTCCCTGATAGCGCGGAAGGCAGGGCAATGATCCAAAATATGTTCTGTAGACGTAGTTGTACTATTGCAGAAACGGCATCCAGCGGTTACATTGCGTTGAAAAATGTATTGGTGCGTTAATGCACAATGGCCTAAACGGAGTCGAGTGAAAACTTTGATTTCCGGAATGCTGCAGCTGGAAGGGTATATAGCTTTTTTGCGATCGGGGTTTATGGACCGGTAGCGGTGGTTGTAGTTATACCATGTAGCCTTTACGTTGTCTTTTGCATAGTTCTTTACGGCTCGGATAATGTCGTTGTTTTCTATAGTCTTGACGAAGTGACATGGAGCTTGTGTGGTGTCTTTCGCTTCTTTGTCGGCAGATTCATTACCTTGAATTCCGCTGTGGCCGGGAATCCACATTAGTTTTAACTTTTTGTGGTAGTCGATAAGTTTGTCTCGAATGCTTAAAATCAGCGGACTGAAGTTGCGGGTGTTTAGTACAGCTGAAATTGTTGCGAGGCTGTCAGTACAAATTACATATTTGCCCTTAGATGACGTGGACCATTGGGCTGCTTCTTTTACGGCGTATGCTTCAGCAGTATAGATGGAGCAGGGAGGCAACAGTAGTCCCTTCCTGATGGTTTTTGAGGCATCCGAAACAGCTGCGTATGCAGTGTTATGGAGATTTTTAGACCCATCTGTATAAATAAATTTCCACCCTTCTGACCTAAGTTCGCTTTCGCGGAGCAGGAAAAGTTGTCTGAATACGACATTGTTTGTGGAAGTTTTGTTGAGGCTCATCAATTTATCTTCTATAACAGAAGAGTCTAGAGCCCATGGTGGGTATTTGCTGGTCCCCGAAAGTTTCGGTTTGAGGTTTAGGTCGTGTTTGTTTGCATATTGCAAAACTGTATGTATAGTTGAAGGGTTCTTTAATGTTCGTTTGCGTCGAATGGCCGAACATATATCTTTGTACAAAGCTGGGTTGGAGCCGTGGTATATCTTTGGTATGAGCCGCAGCGTATTATTCTCGAGTCGTTCGTTAATATGTGGCATTCCAGACTCGGCGAGGATGTTTTTGATGTTTGTTGTGGGAAACGCTCGTAGACTACGTCTGATTGCCGTATGGTATGGCGCGTAGATTTTTTTTAATTCGCTGCCTGCGTGATGTCCGTAGATTGGAAGCCCATAGTCGATAACAGATAATAATAGTGTTCTCGCAATGTTGATAAGTGTGTTTGGGTGAATAAATGAATACCGCGAGGATAAGAACTTGATGATGTTTAGCCTTTTAAAGAGCTTGTTTCTTATATACAAACAATGATTCTTAAATCTAAACTTAGAATCGAACATAAGTCCTAATATTTTAAGTTCATTTACAGTAGGTATTTTTATATTATTAAACGAGAAGTTGAAATTGTTACATTGTCTTTTACGACAGATATGTAAGATGCTACATTTCTGTAAGGATAATTTAGCTCCCGAAGTAAGAGACCAGTTGGATATATTGTTCAATATTTCAGTGAAAGTTTGTTTAACGCTAGTAAGGTGTAGTTGCCGTGAGAATATTAAGATATCGTCTGCATACATGCAATGCTCAACTGGATATTTGGATAACATTTGGCTGATTTCGTTAAATGCTATTATGAAAATGACCACTGATAAGGGGGAGCCTTGGGGGACTCCATTGTCAAGTGGCAGGCAGTGGGAGAAGTTGTTGTGCACTTTAACACGACATTTTCGGTTGGATAAAAAGCTTTTGATAAAGGTGTATATCTTTGGACCTGTTTTCCATTTTGCTAGTTGTTGTAAAACTATATGAGCTCCGATGCGATCGTAAGCTTTTTCAAAGTCGAGACTCAAGCCTGTAACGTGTCCCTTGCTAGAAATAATAGTAGAGGAATGATGTTCGAAGTGTAGAAGAGCATCTATTGTGCCTTGACTTCTTCTGAATGCTACTTGGTTGTGACTAATTAATTTACTTTTTTCTGCAAACCACATAACACGCTTCGATATTATTTTTTCGAGAGTTTTTCCTAAACATGAGAGGAGTGAAATAGGCCGATAACTGGTTATTTCTACAGCAGGTTTACCAGGTTTTGGTATTGGAACGATTTCGGCTGTTTTCCAACTTTGAGGGTATATGCCGTCGGAGAGTATTTTGTTGTAAAGTACAACAATTCTTTTTTTAAGATCCTGTGGGATATTTTTTAGCATTGCATATGAAATCCTATCGAGGCCAGGTGTTTTGCCTTTAGAGTTGAATACTGCGTCATCGAACTCGTCGATGGAGATATCTATTTCTAAGTGTCTAGCCGAATTATTAAGTTCGCCTGAGTGCAAAGTGTAGTTTGGGGGTTTGTTTTTTTCGGTCACGAACTGGTTGGTTAAATTTGAGTCCCTGGAGTAGGAGCTCCAGTAAGTGCCAAACGCGTTTGCAATACTTTTTGGGTCATTGATGATGCCACATTGGGTGTTTAAGAAGTTAATTATTTTGTGTTTTTTGCGCCTGACAGACATCTTATGTCCTGCCAAATTTGTTGGGAAGTGGATTTCGGGTTGATGTTGCTGGTAAATTTTTCCAGACTAATTTTTTTTTCCTGTTTGGCTTGCCGTTTGAACATGGCGTTGTCGCGTTTATAAGCTAAGAGATCTAATAAGTTGCGCGTTCTTTTATATTTATGCCAGCTTTCTTGTTTTAGCGTTCTTAACTTTTCTAAATCGCTGTTCCACCATGGATTATACCGGCGATTGCATGAGTTTTTTGTTTGAGGAATGGAGGAGTGAGCTGCTGAACAAATAATTTTCCGAATGAGAGCTGCCTCTTGGTTGATGTTATTGGAAACAACATATTTTGCAGACAGTTCAGAGCAGAGTACTTTATATTTTCCCCAATTGGCTTTATTTGTTAAAAATATAGGCTTGAATTTTTTTCCAGTTGTGTCTGTCTGTCCTGTGATTTCTATTACCAGCGGAAAGTGGTCGCTTCCGTGGAGGTCATTGAGGGCTTTCCATGTACATTTTGGGTAAAGATTGGCGGAGCATGTAGTTACGTCTACGTGAGTGAACGACTGGTGGGTGGAGAAGTGTGTGGGGCTGCCGTCGTTTAAAGCTATAAGATTGGTGCTTAGTAAAGCATCTTCAATTGTTGTACCTCTATCGTTTGACAAGGGTGAGCCCCAAATTGGGCTCCAGGAATTAAAATCACCCAACCAAAGCATAGGGTTTTGTGATTTGTTTAGAATATGGAAAATATCTGTACAGGAGAAATGTTGCTTAGGTGGAATGTAGGTGTTAACTAGTGTTATTTTTGATCTTAGAATTATCTCTACTGCGATACTGAGTAAGGTGTCATCGGTAAAAATAATTTTGTGCGGTATGTCTTTTTTTACCAGAATAGCTACACCTTGTTTGCTGCATTGATTCTGAGGGGAATTAAAAAAGTAGACGTTATAGCCATTTGGGGGATTCGGGTTGAAGTTATGGCGTATGTGCGTTTCTTGTAAGCATAAAACTGATGGCTTCAGTTCTTTTATAATTAGCTGTATCTCGTGGTAATTATTGAAATATCCATTGACGTTCCACTGCAGTATAGAAATCATTTGGAGAAAGGTTAGCAAGTTGTATGCTGGGTTATGCTAATGCACGTATTGGTAAGTTGGAATTTGGCGTGTGAGTATTTAATATTGAGAAGATTGAGTTTCTAATGAGAAGGAGTGAATGTTGTTAGAAAGAGAAGTGGGACTGGAGAATGTAAAATTGTTTGTATCAATAGAGTTTTGAGATTTTTCGATTTCCATATTTTCTATGTTGTTCATTGGTGAGATGTTTGGAGGCAGAAAGTGGTTTTCGTTAGCCGAGCTATTTGCGTTATTATTGTTTTCGAGTTGATTGTTGTTTTGAGAAGATATTTCAATATTGTCTTGAGCAGGTAGTGAGTTTTGATACTGAGTGATACGTTGCGACAGAAGGTCGCACAAAAAGTTATCACTGATTGTGTTTTGTTCTCTGTTTTGTGAGAAGGAAAGAATGCTGGTTGTTGGGTTTTGTTGTTGTTGTTCGAGCGATCTTTTGTGATTTACGTTTTGTGGAGTTTGCGTTGAATCTTGTTTTTGGCTATTGTTAGTGGTTTGGTTTCTAATAAGAGAGGAGAAAGAAGGGCCACCGACAATTGAAGGAATTTGGTTTTGGTATAGATTTATTGCTTCTTTCATTGTACATTTGTTTTGTACTTGCAGTTTTAAAATCTCTCTTGATTGTAGAAACTTGGGACAAGATCTGTTAGAAGAGGGATGCTCTCCTGAGCAATTTGCACACAGTGTACGAGTGCATATGTCTGGGGTGTGGGGAGGTAAATTGCATTGATCACACATTTTTGGATTGTTGCAGCGTTTCGCTGTATGATTTAGCTTACCGCAATTTTTGCATCGCATAGGGCTAGGAAAGTATGGTCTGACCAAGACTGAATGCCATGTGACATCCACGCGGTTGGGAAGATGGTACTTATCAAAAGTGAGGAGACATACCCCGGTATGTTTTGGTTTTCCGTCTATAATTTTGGCGAACTTGTACACTTCTACAACTCATTGGTCAGATAGGTTTTTAACAATTTCGTCTTCACTGAGATCGATTAGGCATGGGGCATATATTGTGCCTTTAGTGTAATTTAGTTTGTCATGATACTTTGTATTCACTTCACAGACACCGTGCAGAAATTTAGTACGAATGAATTTTTCAGCAGTCAGTTTGTCTCTTAGTAATAGACATAGACTGCCATCGCGCAATTCGGTAATTTTAATAATATCTTTACATATTAATTTTAAGGCTGAATGAACTGCAAAACAATTGTACTTAATTAATGGTTTGTTGTGATCAGCGGAAGATATCACTACGTATTTAGGATTTTTTGTTTCGATTTCTGGAAGTTTAGGGAAAGACTCAAAGCTTTTTTTAATTTTTTTCCGTTTTGGTTGGGGATCAGAGGCCAGTAAGGCAAATCTGTTGTCCCCAAGATTGGGGGGCCCGGGGGCCATCGCGTCTTATGCAACACAGTAAAATTGGTATATTAATTTTTGTACTAGCAAGTACTGAAATTTAGTTGATAGCTCAATTCAGAGAGGAAGAGAGCGAAACGCTTAATGCACAACTAGAAGTCGTAAACTGAGCGCGGAGCGAAATGACAGCGATAAACACGTCTGCTCGACACGAGTGATAGTCGGTGACTGTATACAAAATTAATTCCATACTCATGGAGAAAAATTTGCGTTATTCGAAAAGGGGACATGGTTCCTCCCGTACAAATTTACTGTTTTATACTGCTTATCTCTAGGGCTGTTCATGGTAGAGTACTGGGACTTGGTACTGGGGTATGTAAAATCAATTCTAAATTCATGGAAGAAGATTAGGGTTATAAGAAAAAGGGGCGTGGCACTTCCAGTACACATTTGCTTTTTCTTGCCACATATCCCTGGAAGTGTTTGTGGAAGAATACTGGAACTTGGTATAGAGTTGTGTATACAAAATGTATCAATTGCTCATGGAAAAAATGTGAGTTATTAAAAAAGAAGGCATGTCGCCACCCATACATACTAAAAACTTCTTAATACATATCTCTGGAAGGATAGAAAATCTCTCGAAGTATTTTAAATTTGTTATGGAGATTTACTTTATGAGTACCGTACTGACAATAAATTTCATTAAATGGAAAAGGGAGAGCCGGGTTCGGCCTTATAATCTAAAGCTCTCTTGAGGCATTTGCTACAGTAATGAGAAGTGGTATTTTATCAAGGCCAGGTTACTAAATTTGAGTTGGAAATATTAGAACCTGCCGTGGCACCTCCAAGAAGGTTACACATTCACGCGTCGTATATCTGGAACAATTTTAAGGTAAACTTGAGAGATTGATATCTTTCGTATGCCTAGCGCGCAGACGAGATTTTATAATTTCATAGTTTTAAACGGCCTAAATACCACAGAAATAAAATCTAACATCATTAAATTATTTTTCATGTTTGTATAAAAACGCGGGGTGAAACCCGCGGGTAAAAGCTAGTATGAAATAAGATATAAAATATAGGGACTTAAACTAATGTTGATGGCCGCTCCAGTTAATTGGAGAAATGAGAATATATGATTTTTTT
>NW_023458556.1:86622233-86623373 GCF_013731165.1 Rhagoletis pomonella | reverse complement strand
TGTCCGTCTGTCTGTCTGTTTGTAAGCAATCTAGTCTCTCAGTTTTCGAGATATCCGGATGAAATTTGGTAGGTGGGTGTATTTTTATAATGTATTAATCATTTGCCGGAAGCGGAAGAATCGGATCACTATAACATATAGCTCCCATACAACTGATTGTTCAGATATGAGATTTTTCATTATAACTTCTCCATTTATGCAGCTATGAACATGAAATTTTGCAATACTTGCACCCATTATCAACAGAATACTTATAGTGAAAATTACAAAGATCGGGTCACTATAACCTATAGCTCCCATACAACTGATTATTCAGATATAAAATTTTGCGTTATAACTCCTCCATTTATATAGCTAGGAACATGAAATTCCGCACTGTTTTCAATAACTATCTACAGAAAACTTACAGTGAAAATTAAAAAGATCGGGTAACTATAACCTATAGCTCCCATACAACTGATTGTTCAGATATGAGATTTTTCGTTATAAGTCATCCATTTATGTAGCTAGGACCATGAAATTTCGCGCTGTTTTCACTCATTATCAACAGAAGACTTACCTCGAAAATAATAAAGATCGGGTCACTATAACCTGCAGCCCCCATACAACTGATTGTTCAGATATGAGGTCTTTTATCATAACTCCTCCATTTATGCAGCTAGGAACATGAAATTTCGCACCATTTTCACTCATTATTAACAGAATACTTACAGTGAAAATAACAAGGATGGGATGACTACAACATATATCTTCCATACATCTGATTGTTCAGATATGGGATTTTACTGTAAAACTTCTTTATTTGAACAGCTAAAACCGATAAATTTCGTAAGATATTTTATAAATAACAATACAAAGTCTACTGAGAAAATCGTCAAAATCTATGCTGTATAAGCTTTATCTCCTATAGCACTGATTGTTCAGATACCAGTTTTTGCGATATATCTCCTTTATGTAGGAAACTAAACCCAATAAATTGTGTTACCGGTTTACATACCGATCACATAGCGGTGAAAATCACTTAGATTGGTGTCATATAAAGTATATCTTCCATACCTCTGATTGTTTAGATGCGATTTTTTATATAAGTATCTAACTCCTCTATCGATGTATGCAGATGTATTCAAAAGCAGTAATCTG
>NW_023458556.1:86619578-86622133 GCF_013731165.1 Rhagoletis pomonella | reverse complement strand
TAACTCCTCTATCGATGTATGCAGATGTATTCAAAAGCAGTAATCTGTCAAAGTAAAATTTGCAGATGTTCATGAAAGGTATGAAGCCTTCGGCATAGCCTTACTTGTTTATATTGTGTTTCTAGCAGTAAACGGAATTTCGCAACGTTCTGAATCAATAAAAAAAGATTTTCCGTACGTTTCGAAGGCAGTTAAAAAATGCGTATAATTTTCGTCACGAAGTTGATATCATAAATTTTGTGTTTCTAGTTCAGCTTTCGTCACTCGAGAGTTTTACCTCAAAGAGGTGTTTTATTTGATATCAATTATTTTGGGGTAGCAAATTTAAAATCGACCAAAATACAAACAATAATCTAAATGTTTTTTTTTCAAATATTTTGCTAAAAATGTTATCTAAATCTAAATTATGTATTCAAATCGATGTGTCCATTGAAACATATAATTTTTCGAATACGGAATAAAGTGAAAAAGAATGATCATATCCTTTGTATTCGAAAAAATAAAAAAAATATGAGAAATGATAAAAACGTATCAACTTGGTACCAACTTTGGATACAATAAGCAACTGTATTCGTCTGATTGCCAAGTAGTGTAGTTGTTGTTAAGATTTCTACAGGTTGTGGGGCGCACACCTGTGCTTTTTAAGAAGCTTTACTTCTATCACGTGTACGGTGATGCACTCGTGCTATTAAACTAATGATTTCTTCTCAAATAGTTTTGCTCAGTGGCAATTTATACATTTTATGTAAGTAGTAGCGGCACATTGGGTGAACTAAATGCATTCATACATACATATTTATGTACAACTGTAGGTAATATTGTATGCGTCTTCCCAGGTAGGTTAAGTGCGGGTGATAAACCCATGTAGCATAGTTAAATACTGTGTACATATTGTATTAAAATGGTGAAAGATATTACAATTTCGGCATGTGACTGGAAAAGAACTTTGAAATACACACAAATTGTGGTTTCCAAGACATGTACGAAGTGATTAGCACAGCTGCATCCCTCAACTTGTTAACTCGCGGGAAATTCCCCGATTTGCAGGGAATTTCGATTTAAGGGAATGGCCACTTTTTTCGGGGAACTGGGTGTGTTATTTTTATATCTTAAAGTAACCAAATTAGACGAATACGTTAATTTTTAACCATTTGACCCTTTTTGGAGCGACATTTTTTCAATTTGAATCATAATACCTCCACAACCAGAGTCTTCCCAGATATAAGCTATATACCGGATGAAAGCTAAGGTTCTGGGCTAGACCTGTGGAAACCTAGAATAAAATCGACTTACCAGTTTTTGAGAAAATACCCAAAATCTCTATCTTCAGCAGCCCGATTTTTAGCTTTCAGGCGATAACGTTATGACATATTTATAGTTTACTAGCAATTACCCGGCGTGCTTCGCTGCGCCTTAAATGTATTTTTGTGTTGTAACTCTCCCCCTAAGCTCTTATGGCCTCATTTACAAAATATTTTTAAAGAACTTTATGAAGTTAGATTTAAAAAAATCGATCTATGAAGCATTGTTTATTTTTTTTTTGAGTTAATATATTTTCGAAGGTAATTAGAAAATATGTAAAGAACCGACTTTCTCTTGGAAATTTAATTTATAATCTTATAACTGGAGTCTACTATCGCACCCTTTCCTCAAACGTGTATTGATTCAATATTCAAATAACGTATATTTATATAATTTGAAAAAATCTCCCTACTATACAAATATGTACAGCAATATTAAATAATATTTTCAAATGTTGTGAGAGGGAGTAACAAAACAAAATTACTTTTAAGGCGCAGCGAAGCACGCCGGGTATTCGCTAGTGTCACATGAAATTAACTGAGCAAAGTACAATGAATAGCTGTTAAACAATGGCACCATCTCCTTTAAATGAAACATACTTATTTTCGTGGGGGATACTCACACACCATATACTTTTCTATTGAAATTTTTCCTGAATTTTCCTAGCTATAAACCTCCAACGAATGCAAAACCGTGAAAATCGGTTCGTGCGTTCTGGAGTTATAGCGTCAGGAAGGAAAACCCTACTTATTTTTATATTAATTTTTATATTAAAGAAGATTAAAGAACTGTCCGCATTACTCAATTTTATTTTTCACTAAAACGGTATTCATGAATTTTTTAATTTTTTTTTTATTTGCTTCCGCATACTTTTGACATAACAGCTTTCATTTTATGCCGATATTAAACAAATACAGCCTAAGTTTACCCGGGTCCACGTTTTGGTCTGTATCTCGTGACCCAAGTCACCCAGCTATATGAAAAGTGCTCAATCTTAAAGCATTCATGAACAGCTTTCATTTGATACCCATATTAAACAAATACACCCAAGGTTACCCAGGTCCACGTTTTGGTCTATATCTCGAGACCCTAGTCACCCAGCTATTTGAAAAGTGCTCTATCTTAAAGCATTCATGAACAGCTTTAATTTGATACCCATATTAAACAAATACATCCTAAGGTTACCCGGGTCCACGTTTTGGTCTGTATCTCGAGACCCTAGTCACCCAGCTATATGAAAAGTGCTCAATCTT
>NW_023458556.1:86608234-86619478 GCF_013731165.1 Rhagoletis pomonella | reverse complement strand
TTTTTATTTGCTTCCGCATACTTTTGACATAACAGCTTTCATTTTATGCCGATATTAAACAAATACAGCCTAAGTTTACCCGGGTCCACGTTTTGGTCTGTATCTCGTGACCCAAGTCACCCAGCTATATGAAAAGTGCTCAATCTTAAAGCATTCATGAACAGCTTTCATTTGATACCCATATTAAACAAATACACCCAAGGTTACCCAGGTCCACGTTTTGGTCTATATCTCGAGACCCTAGTCACCCAGCTATTTGAAAAGTGCTCTATCTTAAAGCATTCATGAACAGCTTTAATTTGATACCCATATTAAACAAATACATCCTAAGGTTACCCGGGTCCACGTTTTGGTCTGTATCTCGAGACCCTAGTCACCCAGCTATATGAAAAGTGCTCAATCTTAAAGCACTCATGAACAGCTTTAATTTGATACCCATATTAAACAAATACATCCTAAGGTTACCCGGGTCCACGTTTTGGTCTGTATCTCGAGACCCTAGTCACCCAGCTATATGAAAAGTACTCAATCTTAAAGTATTCATGAACAGCTTTCATTTGATACCCATACTGAAAAAATACACCCAAGGTTACCCAGGTCCACGTTTTGGTCTATATCTCGAGACCCTAGTCACCCAGCTATATGAAAAGTGCTCAATCTTAAAGCATTCATGAACAGCTTTCATTTGATACCCATATTGAACAAATACACCCAAGGTTACCCAGGTCAACGTTTTGGTCTATATCTCGAGACCCTAGTCACGCAGCTATATGAAAAGTGCTCTATCTTAAAGCGTTCATGAACAGCTTTAATTTGATACCCATATTAAACAAATACATCCTAAGGTTACCCGGGTCCACGTTTTGGTCTGTATCTCGAGACCCTAGTCACCCAGCTATATGAAAAGTGCTCAATCTTAAAGCATTCATGAACAGCTTTCATTTGATACCCATACTGAACAAATATACCCAAGGTTACCCAGGTCCACGTTTTGGTCTATATCTCGAGACCCTAGTCACCCAGCTATATGAAAAGTGCTCAATCTTAAAGCATTCATGAACGGCTTTCATTTGATACCCATATTGAACAAATACACCCAAGGTTACCCAGGTCCACATTTTGGTCTATATCTCGAGACCCTAGTCACCCAGCTATATGAAAATTGCTCTATCTTAAAGCACTCATGAACAGCTTTAATTTGATACCCATATTAAACAAATACATCCTAAGGTTACCCGGGTCCACGTTTTGGGGCCACGCCCCCTTTATATATCAAAATATTTTTTACCCTGTGACCATCCCTGGAAGATATCCAGTGCGTGTGTAAAATTTGGTTACGATCGGCTTATTCGTTTAGGAGCCAAGTGTGTCTATAGGTACATACATAATTTGAATTTTATATATATAGATAAACCCAAAATACAGCGTTAGATAGCTTTTTTAAGAACATTCTACTGATATCCACTTCAATAGTATGGAATTAGTAGTGCGACCTCAGTGGTTGTTTAAAAATTGCATTTTTTCGAATTTCAGGCACCAGCCACGCCCACAAAGGCCTACGAATCGAAACATCCTGGAACAAAACCTTCCTAGTTTTTTTGGTACTTTAATTCTTGAAAGTTTGAAGAAAATTAAATGAAGGTACGTACAGACGCTACACACATCGCAAAGCATCTCGTAGTGGAGACACGAACCAAAAAACATTTAGCTCTATATCTTTCCAAGTAGTAGCCGGAACTTAATATTTATTTATTTATTTATTTATTTAGTCTACAGAAAAATGTTTTCTTACAGACAGTTGAGATAAAAAGAGTTAGAATATTTAAGTATGTGTGATACATTACAGAGTGAAATAATTATAAATATTAACTTGTAAAGATAACAGTGATATTCAATAGCAATTTGGGTAGCTGGCGAGGCCTTGTCTCCAGTCTACTTTTGTGTGCGGCGGGCGGAAAGACCTAGTTTCCGCTCCGCCCTGTTCACAGGCCGTTGATCATGGTCGGAAAGGCCGAGCTTCCGATCCATGTTCCCGTAGTCGTTACTTTGTAAGTGAGGCAGGCGGAAAGTCCTAGTTTCCGCTCCACGCTATAGACGAACTGTTGGGCGAGGTCGGAAAGGCCGAGTTTCCGATCCCTGCTCCTATTGTCCTACGCGGTCGCGGAAATATACGAAGCCGTTACAATTGTACTAAGCAGTCATAGATATTGTGTAATTTTTTCGTTCACGGTTGCAGATATTAGTTTTTTTAGTTAACTTGTTGAGCAATGTTTTCTTTATTACAAAAAGCGATTCAGATATGTCGATGCAATCATAATGCTTGTTAAAATCTTGGCATAAGCACCGAAAAGCATCATGCATTTCAAAGTTTGATTTACAAATACTCAACACAATAGGTTTAAAATGTCTCGTGGGTCTTGTAGGAATACAAAAATTTATCTCACTCAGTAAAAAGGGGCTACTGACCATCCCGTTCATTAATTTAATTAAAAAAAGAACACCAAGCATCTCTCTACGACTCTGAAGCGTCGGCAAATCTATAAGCTTCAGGCGATCCTTGTAGGGTGGGAGATTTTTAGACGAGTCCCAACATAAATTTTTGAGGGCAAATAACAGGAACTGTTTCTGCACTGATTCGAGTCTGTCACTATGAATTTGATAGCTAGGATTCCATACTATAGATGCATACTCCAAAATCGGTCTAACTAGAGAGGTAAAGAGAATATAAGGTATCGTTTGAAAGGTATTGGCCTATAGAATAACACTAAATATGTTTGTTGCATCCACATACCCCCTTTAACCGGCAAAAGCAAAAAAAATGTTTTTTGTTTCGCAACACTTTAGCCTAATTTTTCAAAATCCGGTTAATCGTTTATGAAGCTTAACTACACCAAGACCTTTCCAACGATATATCAAACATGTCGATTGGACGTCTGGATAAAAACTTCCAAATCTCGTGTATATATAAGCGAGTCATTTCAGCAAGCTGCTTTGGCTGCTTTCGTCACTCGCGCCAAAGAACATAAATCTATAAGAAGAGACAGCACGTTACAATTGTAACGAGTGGAAACTTCAGGAGCGTGCTTTCTCTTTTGCCCAAATACGTTTAGTGATTGGATGAAAAGAGAAGACACGCTCCTGATGTTCACACTCGCTACAATTATAACGTGTTGTCTCCTCTTATAGATTTACGTTCTTTGCTCGCGCGCACTGCCGTACGCTGTGATATTTGTTTATATTTGTGTTCTGCCGATGTATGTACGTCGCATATGCATGTACATATGTATCTATGGATCAGGGATGTTGCGAATGTGGAATTTTAGACATCCCCGGATGTGAATGCGGATGTTTAAACGCTAACATCTGCGGATGCGGATGCGAATGCGGATGTCAAGTATTTTTATACCCGAACGCACTTGTGCACAAAGGTATTATAACTTTGTTCACATAACGGTTGTTTGTAACAAGCAAAACGAATCGAAATAGATATAGACAAATGTATACATAAATGATCAGAATGAAAAGAGAAATCGATTAAGCCGTGACTGTCTGTCCGTCCGTCCGTCTGTGCACACGATAACTCGAGTAAACATTTAGATATCTTAACGAAACTTGGTACGTGCACTTCTTTCGGGCGTAGGATGGATGGTATGGGCAAAATCGGACAATAACCGCGCCTACCTCCCATATAACGGTAATTTTCAGAAATACGAAAACTGCGATATTTTAGTAACTATTGAAGAGACTTCACTCAAAATTGATATTTGCAATAATTTTTAGACGAAAAATAAGAATATTATAAGTTTTTGGAAAATGGGCGTAGCCACGCCCACTTATGATTACATTTGTATACCGCTCCGCCAATTTATCCCAAACACAGACACAGTTGTTGGCCTTCACAAAACATACCAAACGGCTGAAAATTTAAAAAATCGGATAATAACCATGCCCACATATCATAAATTAAATAAATCAGTAAATACTGGAGCTAATTTATTCAAGATTGATGTTTGTAAACGTCAACCTGTGAAGTTATACTTTATTGTGCTCTGATTTTGGCTTTCTACTTACTAAGTTCATTGTGCTAATTCTGTGTTAAAGTAGTGATAAAAAGTGCTTATGAGCATCAGAGTGTGAAATAATTGAAGCTAAGTGAAAGTTATTGGTTTTATATTAAAGTAAATTTAATTATATTTCACTAGCATACATTCTAATTTTGCCGAGTCATTTGTTGCTATCATTGTTGTTTTATCCTTTGTAGTTAGCTTTCATTTTATTTTTGCACATTTGTTCTACTCTTTTTGTTTACTTCTTCTATTAATTCTTGTCACAGCTGTTTGCGTTGCGTTTATTAAGTGTCATAATTACAGTGATACTCAAACTGTTCGCTACATTTATTTAAAGCTATTTACATCAGCTCCTTAATTGTTATAATTTATTTTGTTTGTCTTTTATTAACGAGTGTATTACATAAATCTTTCAATATGAAGTGTGATATTGATACTTGCCAAATTAAAAACGATTCTGAACGCTACTTATCGTGCTGGCTGTGTGATGGTATTTACCATCTGAAATGCGCTGGTTTGACGGGAAGAATTCTGGACGCTATTAATGATGGCAAGGGCCTTCGCTGGTCTTGCGTAAAGTGCAGGTCAACCGAAGTTGATCTTTTCAAGCTATTTAGGCAAATCAGAAATGGTTTTACAGAAATCGGAAGAGAATTGTCGGTACTGACAGAAAAATTTAAGCATTATGAAAATATGTTTAAATCATTCAAATGCTTAGATACCTTGCAATCTGTTAAGGATATCCGTGTGTCTAAACGTAAGCGTCTTCATAGTCCATCTAAGGAAATTGCTGCCGTTGCACGTCAGAATAATCTTCCGACGGACTTAATTAATTTATCCTCTCCGTGTCCTCCAGCATCAGAATCCTCAGCCTCAAAAAACCGTGTAACGAAATCTGCTTCGGATAATAAAGAGCCTGAAGTATCTTCCCCTTCCCCCATTGAAGTGGTGGCGTCATCTTCAAAGCCGCCACCGCCTTCCCTATCCTCAACTACTAACGCAGAAACTCAACCCCCTCCACCGGTAGTCCAGTCTGATACGAGGAAACTAGTTGTGGTTCCGCCAAAGAAGTCAATCTTTGTTTCTAGATTTTCGAGAGACACTACCGAAGACGATATAAAGCTTTACATCTCATCAAAAAATTACAACTGTCGACTTAAGCATCAGAAAATTTAATTTTAATTACGAAAGAAATATTGCTTCATTAAAAATTGACGTAAATTTAGATAATTTTAATGCGCTGCTTAGTAGTTCTTTTTGGCCCCCCGGAGCTTTCGTTCGTGAATTCGAATATAGGCCCTAAAAATTAAATAACTTAGCTAATATTCCCCGTCATAACACTGAATCAAAAAACTAATTATTAAATCTGCTTTAAGTATTTATTACCAAAATGTAAGAGGCTTAAATACTAAATTAACGAACTTATACTTTAAAGGCCTTGAATGTAATTATAATATTCTTTCTTTTACTGAAACTTGGCTGAAACCTCACATTTTCAATTCAGAGATTCTTCCAAATAATTATCATATCTATAGACAAGATAGGGAGAACAGAATCGGCGGTGGCGTACTCTTCGCTGTAGACTCTTCAATACCATCTGAAGAAGTTAGTCTTCCACACATTGATTCAATAGAGTTCAAATGCATTCGTGTACAGGCTAGAAAAGGGTCTATTTACTTAGCTCTATGCTATATCCCTCCCCGATCTGACACATTGGTGTATTCACGACTCATCTCTTTACTGAAATCAGTTAATTTACTGACTAAACCCTCTGACTCAATGATTGTGTTGGGTGATTTTAATTTACCAAGCATATCATGGAACATCATTGACAATGATATCGTACCTTTCGCGTCTAGTGCGTGCAACAACGTATTTTTAGAGGAGATGGCTGAACTCTGCCTAACTCAGGTTAATGTACTTCACAATAAGTTTGGTAAAGTATTATCTTGTTTATGTTGATGATACATCTAAGTCCGTTGTAAATAAGTGTGATCCTCTAGTTTTGCCCGAAGATGTCTACCACCCTGCTATGGAGGTATCTTACGAAGTTAAAAGTGATGGTCAAAATTGCAGTACCCAAGCATACGAACCAAATATTCGCTTTGATTTTTCAAAAGCCAACTTTAAAATGCTTAACAAAGAACTGTCTAAATTGTCGTGGCCTGCATTTAAAGAAAATATTGAACAAAGCGTTGGACTTTTTAACTTTACTTTATATAAATTATTTGAAAAGCATGTGCCTAAACGCATGTATGTTCCTGAAGAGCAACACAGTTATGGTTCACTAAAGAACTGAAAAATTTGAAAAACAGAAAGTCGCGTTATTTTAGATTACACAAAAAAACCGGTTTACACTCATACTATGTAAAATACTCACTTTTGCGTCATAAGTTTTTTGAATTAAACAAAAAGTGTTATAAAGCTTACTTGTGTAAAATCAAACTTCGTAAACTCCAAGCGAAATGTACGTGGGTTTCCTTCCGCCATGAAGTATAAAAATACCATCTCTAGTGATAACACTGGACCACAAATTTCAACTTTTTCTCTTTACCAGAAACGCCGTAATTCTTATGTAAAATCACCCCCTGATTCCGAAAATCAAGGTTATTTTTAATTCTATGGTACCGTTTTTGAGATATTTGCAATTTACCGTTTTTGCAAAAAAAAAAAAAATTGGGTCCACTTTATCATATATATCTCAAGAACGAATTAAGCAATTCCAAAACGGTTTGAAGCTTTTAAAAGGTAATAAAATTTTCTATAAGCTGTGCATACAACACTTTTTGCTAGGCCCTGTAGATTCAAAGATAACGAACAATCATTACCGATTTTTTCAATTTTTTTTGTAAAGATATAAAAAAAATTGTACTTTGCGGGGAAGGATCTCGAAAACCTTTTATTTTTTTGCAGATTTTTTTTTCTCCCTAAGCTCTGTTATATTACAAAAAAAATAAGGTATCATCGAAGAAAATCGATGCAAAACTACGTCAGTTATAAGCGATCAAATAAAAATACCCAGGTTGCGCAACTTCAATGTATGTACCTATACATACATACATATATTAAAGGTATAAAGTGCAAGTGAGATATTATCCGGATAAACGAATAACACCATAACAATGATAACACTTTTTCTTTAAATAAATCAAATAGTACTTTTAATACTCGAATTGTATTATAGTAGGTAGAGTGGTTGCATCGAAAGGAAGAGTGGTTGGGTTCGAAACCTGCTGTAGGCATGTAGTTATAAACATGTATTTCCGTCAGTTATGGGTAAGTATGCAGGTAGATTTTCAAAATTATAAGACACAGAAAATTTCTAAAGCCTACATCTAAAACAGGTAGTATTTTCTTTTCCCGGCTTGTTATAAAAAGGAACCTTTCTGTCTAGGTAAGATTTGATTTTTTCAATTTTATTCTTGTTCCGAGTATAAATATGAGTTAATGCGCTTTGAAACTTCATAACATCTTCAAGGCTCGCCGGAGATAGTTCAGTTCATAAGTCTAATTTCAAAACCGTGATTTATTAAAAAAAATAAAATGAGTAAAAGGACGCGAGAATTTGAGTGTAATAAGGATCCAGATATGTTCTGTTTCATGTGTGGCCAATATACTATCATAAGGCGACGACGAGTGTTCTCAGATCATATCAAAACTTTATACTCCAAGTATTTTGGAATTGAGCCTAAAAATTCTGAAAAACCATGGACACCGAACACTTTGTGTACATCGTGTCGAGTAGAATTGATTCAGTGGGAATCAGGACAACAAACAAAATTTGATACACCAATGATATGGAGAGAACCTACTTGCCATTCAATAGAGTGTTATATTTGTCAAACAAAAGTACTTGGCGTTGGAAGATCAAGAGGAGTAACCTATGCTAGCGTACCTACAGTGACATTACCAGTACTACATTCAACGGCAGTTGCGGATCCAGTTCCATTGTCAACAGTAACATCTGAGTGCGGGGGATCAAGTTGTACTGAATTTCGCATGGAAAACGAAAGAAACGTTCTGTCACAAGCACAACTTAATGATTGGATAAGAGATTTGGAACTATCCAAGGAAAAGGCCGAGATCCACACTTCTCGTATGCAACAATTTAAATTTGTGTCATCCGATGTTAAGGTGACATATAGTAGAACTTGTCACGAACCATTTTCCAAACACTATACCAAGAAAGACAGTATATGCTACTGCAACGACATATCTGGTTTATTCAAAGAGTTTGGTCAAACATATGATTCAAAAGAGTGGCGATTGTTCATAGACGGCAATAAACTGAGTTTGAAGGCTGTATTATTGCATATTGGTAACAAAAAGCCTTCTATCCCGATTGCACATGCAGTAAATACAAAGGAAACCTACGAGGAAATGCAAAAAATACTCAAATTTATCAAATATGAAGAGCATGATTGGAAAATATGTTCTGATCTCAAAGTCGTTGCAATGCTATGCGGTCTACAAAGTGGCTACACCAAGCACTGCTGCTTCCTCTGCAAGTGGGATAGCCGAGCTCGTAAGGACCACTACGTCAGAAAGGATTGGCCGGAAAGAGTCGAGTTTACCGTTGGTGAATATAGTATAAACATAAATAAATTAAAAAAAAAAGTTAAAAATATGGGTAATTTCATTCATAAATTGAACTTTTAACTCAATAGAAACAGAGCATAGCTAGATATTTCACTCTTCTTTATACCATACATACGTTTTGAGGTATACGTTGAAATTGCGCAACCTGGGTATTTTTATTTGATCGCTTATAACTTACGTAGTTTTGCATCGATTTTCTTCGATGATACCTTATTTTTTTTGTAATATAACAGAGCTTAGGTAGAAAAAAAAAATCTGCAAAAAAATAAAAGGTTTTCGAGATCCCCGCAAAGTACAATTTTTTTTATATTTAAAAAAAAAAAATTGAAAAAATCGGTAATGATTGTTCGTTATCTTTGAATCTACAGGGCAAAAAGTGTTGTATGCACAGCTTATAGAAAATTTTATTACCTCTTAAAAGCTTCAAACCGTTTTGGAATTGCCTTATTCGTTCTTGAGATATATATGATTAAGTGGACCCAATTTTTTTTTTTTTTGCAAAAACGGTAAATTGCAAATATCTCAAAAACGGTACCATAAAATTAAAAATAACCTTGATTTTCGGAATCAGGGGGTGATTTTACATACGAATTTCATAACGGCGTCTCTGGTAAATTTTGGCCGTCGACCAGTGTAATCAAACAATTTCTAACATGTTCGCTCAGTTTTTTAAATCCAATTATTCCATTAACTCACATGCTAACATTGACTATCCTTTTAAACTATGTCCAATGAACTCAATAAATATCCCAGTAATATCTCCCGATGATGTAGTAGTTTATCTGAAATCCTTAAAGCAGTCCTTCAGTTATGGTCCTGACAAGATCCCTACTTGTATTCTTATAAATTGTTCTAATTATCTCTATGAGCCGTTAACAGCGATATTTAATTTATCTCTTAAAGAGGGCGTTTTTCCAACTATATCGAAGGAATCGTTCATAACCCCGTTACATAAAAGCGGTAGCAGATCTTCAGTGGAGAACTACCGGGGAATAGATAAGCTTTCTGCAATTCCTAAATTATTTGAAGCAATTATAACAAATCAGTTGACGCATTCTATCTCTTCTAGCATTTCATATAGTCAACATGGATTTTGCAAGGGCAAATCAACTTCTACAAATTTACTCGAATTAACATCCTACATCTCAAAAGCATTTAGTGAAAGCAAAACTGTTGATGTTATATATACTGACTTCAGTAAAGCATTTGACAAAGTGTGCCACTCGTTGCTCATCTACAAACTTGATCTTCTTGGTCTTCCACCTAATTTTCTACGTTGGATCTTTTCATATGATAGATCACAAAGGGTAATGTTTAAAAATAATGGCCCGTAGTCATAGTCAAAATAAAGTCGACTTTAAAGTTAGTTGCAGCTTTTTGACATAATTTTCAATGGGATATCTGTCAAAAAAGCTGCAACTAACTTTAAAGTCGACTTTATTTTGACTATGACTACGGGCCACTATCTCTGACGTCATTGATGTTACTTCAGGAGTCCCTCAAGGTAGCCACCTAGGCCCGGTTCTGTTTTTGCTTTTTATAAACGATATTTCTACAGATATACAATTTTCCAAAATTTTAATGTATGCAGACGATGTAAAGCTTTATAAATCGTACGTTTCAATTAAAGAAAGGTCTTTGCTACAATCAGACTTAGACAGCATGGCTTACTGGTGTCAAGTAAATCTTATGCCTCTAAATCTTAAGAAATGTAAAGTAATGAGCTTCTCGCGAAGAGCTGTTCATCCCACTCCTTCTACAATAGGTAACCATAACCTGGAACAGGTATACAATTTTGTGGACCTTGGTATCACAATGGATCCTAAGCTTAATTTTAATCTTCATATTAATGTGACAGTCAACAAGGCTAAAGGTGTACTTGCCTTTGTGAAACGATGGTCAAAAGAATTTTGTGACCCTTATATCACTAAAACCCTGTTTACAACATTAGTTAGGCCAATTCTTGAATACGGTTCGGTGGTTTGGAATCCAAGGTATCAAATTTACTCAGACAAGATAGAGTCAATTCAAAAACAATTCCTACTTTTTGCATTAAGAAATTTCCGTTGGGATTCTCAATATAACCTTCCACCTTATACGAGCCGTTTAAAACTTATTAATCTTCCTACACTTTCCAGCCGCAGACAAATGCTTGGTACAAGTTTTATAGTTAAATTACTAACAGGCTCAATTTCAAGTCCGCTTCTTCTTGGCGAAGTTAGCCTTAATGTTCCCTCCCGGGTATCAAGACACTTTTTCCCCCTATTTCTGAAAGCTTGTAAAACTAATTTTGAATTGCACGACCCACTCCGTTGCTTATGCCAGGATTTTACCTCTCATTCCAGCACGTTTGATATATCAGATCCGCTTTTCAGCATTAAGAAATCGATACTGTCCTCTCTCAATAAATGAATCATTAAAATAAAGACATAAAATCGGCTGATGAATTTAGTTCTGTAGCTGAACAGTTTTAGATCTCGACACTTAACAAACTCCTGCCTATCGTGACTCGGCACAAAAATTTAAAATATTGGTTCCGTACGTCATGCGGACTGCGCCCCTCGTGCGGATGGGCGGG
>NW_023458556.1:86604745-86608134 GCF_013731165.1 Rhagoletis pomonella | reverse complement strand
AATCTGCAAAAAAATAAAAGGTTTTCGAGATCCTTCCCCGCAAAGTACAATTTTTTTTATATTTTTACAAAAAAAATTGAAAAAATCGGTAATGATTGTTCGTTATCTTTGAATCTACAGGGCCTAGCAAAAAGTGTTGTATGCACAGCTTATAGAAAATTTTATTACCTTTTAAAAGCTTCAAACCGTTTTGGAATTGCCTTATTCGTTCTTGAGATATATATGATTAAGTGGACCCAATTTTTTTTTTTTTGCAAAAACGGTAAATTGCAAATATCTCAAAAACGGTACCATAAAATTAAAAATAACCTTGATTTTCGGAATCAGGGGGTGATTTTACATACGAATTTCATAACGGCGTCTCTGGTAAATTTTGGCCGTCGACCAGTGTAATCAAACAATTTCTAACATGTTCGCTCAGTTTTTTAAATCCAATTATTCCATTAACTCACATGCTAACATTGACTATCCTTTTAAACTATGTCCAATGAACTCAATAAATATCCCAGTAATATCTCCCGATGATGTAGTAGTTTATCTGAAATCCTTAAAGCAGTCCTTCAGTTATGGTCCTGACAAGATCCCTACTTGTATTCTTATAAATTGTTCTAATTATCTCTATGAGCCGTTAACAGCGATATTTAATTTATCTCTTAAAGAGGGCGTTTTTCCAACTATATGGAAGGAATCATTCATAACCCCGTTACATAAAAGCGGTAGCAGATCTTCAGTGGAGAACTACCGGGGAATAGATAAGCTTTCTGCAATTCCTAAATTATTTGAAGCAATTATAACAAATCAGTTGACGCATTCTATCTCTTCTAGCATTTCATATAGTCAACATGGATTTTGCAAGGGCAAATCAACTTCTACAAATTTACTCGAATTAACATCCTACATCTCAAAAGCATTTAGTGAAAGCAAAACTGTTTATGTTATATATACTGACTTCAGTAAAGCATTTGACAAAGTGTGCCACTCGTTGCTCATCTACAAACTTGATCTTCTTGGTCTTCCACCTAATTTTCTACGTTGGATCTTTTCATATGATAGATCACAAAGGGTAATGTTTAAAAATAATGGCCCGTAGTCATAGTCAAAATAAAGTCGACTTTAAAGTTAGTTGCAGCTTTTTGACATAATTTTCAATGGGATATCTGTCAAAAAAGCTGCAACTAACTTTAAAGTCGACTTTATTTTGACTATGACTACGGGCCACTATCTCTGACGTCATTGATGTTACTTCAGGAGTCCCTCAAGGTAGCCACCTAGGCCCGGTTCTGTTTTTGCTTTTTATAAACGATATTTCTACAGATATACAATTTTCCAAAATTTTAATGTATGCAGACGATGTAAAGCTTTATAAATCGTACGTTTCAATTAAAGAAAGGTCTTTGCTACAATCAGACTTAGACAGCATGGCTTACTGGTGTCAAGTAAATCTTATGCCTCTAAATCTTAAGAAATGTAAAGTAATGAGCTTCTCGCGAAGAGCTGTTCATCCCACTCCTTCTACAATAGGTAACCATAACCTGGAACAGGTATACAATTTTGTGGACCTTGGTATCACAATGGATCCTAAGCTTAATTTTAATCTTCATATTAATGTGACAGTCAACAAGGCTAAAGGTGTACTTGCCTTTGTGAAACGATGGTCAAAAGAATTTTGTGACCCTTATATCACTAAAACCCTGTTTACAACATTAGTTAGGCCAATTCTTGAATACGGTTCGGTGGTTTGGAATCCAAGGTATCAAATTTACTCAGACAAGATAGAGTCAATTCAAAAACAATTCCTACTTTTTGCATTAAGAAATTTCCGTTGGGATTCTCAATATAACCTTCCACCTTATACGAGCCGTTTAAAACTTATTAATCTTCCTACACTTTCCAGCCGCAGACAAATGCTTGGTACAAGTTTTATAGTTAAATTACTAACAGGCTCAATTTCAAGTCCGCTTCTTCTTGGCGAAGTTAGCCTTAATGTTCCCTCCCGGGTATCAAGACACTTTTTCCCCCTATTTCTGAAAGCTTGTAAAACTAATTTTGAATTGCACGACCCACTCCGTTGCTTATGCCAGGATTTTACCTCTCATTCCAGCACGTTTGATATATCAGATCCGCTTTTCAGCATTAAGAAATCGATACTGTCCTCTCTCAATAAATGAATCATTAAAATAAAGACATAAAATCGGCTGATGAATTTAGTTCTGTAGCTGAACAGTTTTAGATTTAGATTTAACAAACTCCTGCCTATCGTGACTCGGCGCAAAAATTAAAAATACTGGTTCCGTACGTCATGCGGACTGCGCCCCTCGTGCGGATGGGCGGGAATGGAGGGTAAAAACCGTTGGGATATTATTATTATTATTATTAAGCAAAAAATACGCTTATAATAAAATTTTGGAAAATGGGCGTGACCCCGCCCAGTTATGATCACATATGTGTATCTCGGTAACCGATCGATCAATGTGTACCATCTCGGGACGATTATTGTGGTTGCCACATAAAGGCAAATCGTTGAAAGTTATCGAAATCGGACTAAAATTACGCCCACTTTTTCATAACAGTAAATTTCAGAATTGCTTGAAACTTCGATATTTCGAAATTTAAGGACGCTAATTTTACCCAAACAATCCCTTGAAAACAAGTAACATTATTATTGAATTTTGGAAAATAGGCGTGATGCCGCTCACATATATCTATATAAGTTTATCTCATTATATCTAACTAAACGTTCTATCGAAGATGTTTAAAATAGGGGTAACCCCACCCCTGATTACCATGTAGCGGTAGTTTTCGGAAAGGTGAAAAACTATATTGAATACTTGCGCCGGGTATTTAATGTTCGCTCCGCCCGAACTTAGACTTTTTTACTTGTTAAGAAATAATTTAGGTGATTTAGTTAAATAAAAAATGTAAAGGTTAGTAATTTTTAAAAATGTTTTTTTTAGTACATGAATTTAAAAATTGGAACATTGTTTCCAATAAAAAGTTTTTAAGGGGTCGTAAATCAGTGCCACTGAGTAACTGATCGCTCGAGGCGACAAACTTGAAAAACTTGAAACTTGACAAAATTGTAAATTCTTTTCAATTGACGCTGCACGATTCGAGAGGACTTTTAGTTATATTTATTGTTTTTTTTTTATTGCGGATGCAATAATTCTTTTTTGAGAATTGCATCGGGCTGCGAATGTCGGATGTGTCCTCCTGATTTTCATCTTCACAATCTAGTATCATGGCAAGATCGTTGTTTAAACACCTTTTTTTCCAAAGAATTCTTCATTCTTCAGGGACCGAAAATAACAGTTATTTTTTACCAGTTAAACTTGGCCTAATATTTTTATTCCGAAATAAAAGTTTTTTCTGGATAATAAACAAACAGCTTA
>NW_023458556.1:86599210-86604645 GCF_013731165.1 Rhagoletis pomonella | reverse complement strand
AAACAAACAGCTTATCAAAATTAATCAAATTTAATATCATGTGAAAGAGGACTGAAATAGCTTTTAAACAGAAATAACGAACGAAGGTTACCACCTCTACTTATATTTTTTTTATATCATTTAATACTAAAGAAATTCATATACCTGACCCAAGGTTTGTTCTATGGTAATTAATTAACATTTTTTATTGAAATATTTTTCAATGGATGGCTTTGCTCGTTTAGACATTTCAGTTTTAAAGCTATTTAGGCTGTGTGCGAGTACGTTTAAATTGCTACCTAAATAGAGAAAAATCCTAAATCACTGGAAAGTGTCGGTAACGCAGTGAATAGGAACAATTTAGATTTTCTGCGAGCATACTTTTCAACCTAAATTGAACAGTCAAATATATTTGAGCGAGCGATTAAGTGAACAACGATTTTTTGATCTTTTAAATAATTTTTATCATTGCTATGGCACAATAAAGAAAATATTCAGAAAGATGTAAGTATAAATTTATTTGATTTTTGCATTCAGATAAGTATATGTGTAATTCGATGGATGTATATTATTTCGCAGGCTCAGAAGAGCAAACGGATTCTTTTACAGATGCCAGGATGGAGCATTCTCTTTTTCTGTTGCAAATTTATTATATTGTTAAATAGTCCCAAAGCTACCACAAAACCAGCAAATAGTTTTTAATTTTGTTGTGTACTTCCTTTATGTACAATGTGCATGTCCAATTAAAGATATTAAAAAATACATACTGTGGTCAAAAAATTATAGCCGAAGCACTTTTGCCAAGTTTTAACGTATTATTTTCGTTGTTATTTAATTTTGGTTATTTTTTTTATAAAAATATAGTTAATTCTTTAACAAAACCCGTGTAAATCCAAGTATCCAAATTTGTGCAATATTAAAAAAAATTCAAAAACCATTCGTACAAATTTCGAGGCTTTTTAAAAATTCCAAAAAATCAATCGCAGTTTTTAACCATTTGAAACTTGTACTTTATTCTACTACAACTGCGTACTCAGAATCTTATTAAAAAATTCGAAATTGCATAAATTGCATAAATTTTTAAGGCAGTGTCACTCGATTGGTACATTTGTACAGATTAGTACATTTTTATATTAGGCTATTGGTACAAAATAAAAAAATGGGAATTTTTTTTGTAGTCAAAGGATTGGTACAATACAGCGATGTTCTATTGAAAATTTTCAACAAATTAATTTTCGTGATTGGGATAAAGAAAAACATTTGGGTATTCACAGGATACGATATGCACCAAATTTTGGCAAATACCCAATCGTGTGACACTGCCTTTAAACTTGTGTTTAGACGGAAGTTGTTCAAGAATGAACTATAAAAAACTAACCAAAATTAAATAACAAAAAAAAAAATGTTTAAAACTTGTGAAACTTTGGTGCAGCTATAATTTTTTCTACTTTTTTCAGTCTACTGTACATAAGTTGACTATGATTACTGGGCCGTGCTATCACAGTAGCACAATGCCGCTAAGTGCTAAAATTTTCAGGCAATAGCCTCATGCAATTATCGATTATATTTTTTGTTGTTTGTGTGAAATATTTTATTTTTATCAGTATTTTTCTTTTAATCAAAATATGTTGAATTAAAAGTGAAAAAAAATATTTTGCTAGAGCACGCTTCTGGAAATCGAGGCTGCAAAAAATATTCCCGTGATCGATTTAGTGTTTAGAAGCCATTGTGAGTTTTAAAATAAATTAATTTCCCCTTATTTCAGTAGATGTCTTCTAGTTTTTTATTGGTTCTTTGCGGAACCGTCAGGCACCCGGAGTTCGATATTGAACAACTGTGAATTGATATAGAAGTGTTGGTACTGCGTTCTTTTTTAGTGTGTTGATATAAAATCTCGCGTAGAGTTCGTGATTTTCGAACCGAAGAAGAGCTTTCCGACTTTGTAAATTCCATTGTCTGGTCGGAAAGTGAAGATGGTGATGGTTTCTCTGCTGATGGCAGTGATTATGACCATGGTTGCCACTCGCCAACATTTTTTTCTACCAAAATCTCTTAAAAAAAGTTACCAAGTCTTCAATACCAAAATCTTCGCTTCTTCACTGAGAAAAAAATATACTGATTAAAACTGCTATATTTCATAACAAATGTGTATATATTTTAATAATATTTTTATAAATTGTCAATTTTCGATTATTTATCAAAAAACAAAACACAGCAAAGAAGTTTAAATCTATTTTCTTGATAAATTATCAAGATTGAAAATGCTATTGACAATTATAATAATTTTTTTTATTAGAAGATATTTTTCTATCAATTAATTACTGCATGTGCCGGTATTCTCGTTTTCGTTGTTGGTGTTTCCGACACGGTAGGAGTATGATGTAATGTGGAACGATTTTTCGTCATCTTTTAGCAAATTTGGTTTGGAGACAAACCGGTTTCGGCGTTGTGCCATCTTCAGTGTCATTTTTCGTTTGGAATGTGACGATATTTGAACCTGCGACTCACGGAATAATAGCACCGGCATACAAAAAAAGTGGCGGATGCTTTTAACCGAAATTTCTAGCTATTTTTTCGGTTTTTTCATAATTTACTGTACGTGTCAAACGGACCTCAGATTCGGATTCTGTGGGTCGAAATACATGTCGGTAGGTGGGACTGGTAAAAAGCACGCGACATTTTTTTTGGGCCGGAGTAATCAAAACGATTTGTAGACCTTACCAAAAATTGCCAGATGGCCGAATTTGTAAAGCATTTTTACTGTAGAATTCAAAATGTTTTGCAAACATTCGAAAGTTGTTTCAGAAGTGCAGCCCGTGGTGCTGCCACTTTAATTCAAATATTTCCAGTATTCGAATATGAGAAGGCTCTAATTTTATCGAAGTAAATTTGTAGAAGTGTCAGTAGTGCTGCCACTGAAACTCGAAGGGTTTTTATAATTACGCACAGGCAAAACATAATTCATTTCTTTCTAGTAAGGCAAATAGATGTTTGGTTGCAAAAGTTACCAAAATAAAATAAAAGTTACCAAGTTACCAAATCTTTTAAAAGTTACCAATTTTGGTAGAAAGTTACCAATTGTGGCAACCATGATTATGACCCAGATTTCGACTTTGAGGCTGCTTTGCGTAGCAGAAATACAGAAGAAAGCGAGCAAGTAGGCGATTCGGATGGCGAAAACGAATCGCTGGAAATTGCTGATTGTCGGAACAATGCAGCAGTCTATGTCGATATGGGTAATTCAAATATTGAAACAAATCACGGTAAAGTATTGCCACTCCCACGAAAGCTCCTATTTGTTTCTAATTAAATGTGTTTGTTTCAGATGTTGAAGAAGAGCCAGTTATTGTTGGGGATCATTCCCGATGGCGGGAATATGCGACAATGTTTGAAGGCATATCGATTGATAAAGAGTCTAGTGTTTTCAAAAAACCGTTGTGGGGAAAAGGACGTCTTCAATTGTATTCGAATTGGGTAAAATTTCGAGGAGATGACGCTTTGACAACGGAAATAACGGCATTGAGTTCGCCGTTTCAGTTTTTGTCAGACGATATTATTTCGAATATCGTCGAGCAGAGTAATTTGTACGCGCTGCAGCAACACGTTGAAAAACCACTAAATACCACACCGGATGAAATCAAACGATTCATGGGAATCAATTATTACATGTCGGTGTATAAGTATCCGAGTGTTCGATCATATTGGGGTGACTATGGTTTTAAACCCATTATGGATTGCATGCCACGAAATCGTCACGATAAGATTCGACAATTCTTGCACTTCAATAATAACGATACAATGCCGCGTCGTCATCGTGTTCAAGAGCCGTCGACAACTTCTGATCCGGATCATTCGACATCATCCGATCATCAACAACCGACATCATCCGAAAATGCATGCAGTCGCAGATGTAATCGTGTGGCAGAGGCAGCCAAAATGTATGGACCGATACCACAATACGATCCAGGCTACGATCGACTGTACAAAATACGTTCCGCATTGAACAGAAATTTTCAAAAAGTGCCAAAACGAGGAAGATTGTGTGTTGATGAGCAAATATGTGCAACCAAAATAAAACACTATCTGAAGCATTACATGCCAGACAAACCGCACCCGTGGGGTGATAAATTGTTTCTTTTGTGCGATAATTCTGGATTTTGCTATGCATTTGAGATTTATTCCGGTGACGACGACCACCGTGAGGAAAACGAACCAAATTTGGGTCCATCTGCAAATATTGTTGTACGATTGGCTCGTTCGGTTTCTCGATTCGTAAATCATACCATATATTTCGACAATTATTATACGTCGATTCCGTTGATGGTTTATTTGAGAACACAAGGGATCTATTCGCTTGGAACTGTTCGCCGCCCACGACTTCCGTTATGCAAATTACCGCAGAAATTTGCCAATCGAGGTGACTACGAAGGGTATGTTGGAACGTTCCATGGAATTGATGTCACAACAGTGGCATGGAATGATAATAAGGTTGTAAATATGGCATCGACCATGTCTGGAGTGAACCCATATCTTTCGAGCGATTGCCAAACGCCCGAGAAGGCACCAAACGTTGAGCGATATAGTAAAAAGAAAAAGATCATGGAAAGCATTCAATGTCCAAATATTGTTCATGAATACAATAAATACATGGGCGGTGTTGACCTTTGGGATTCGTCACTCGGCCGCAGTCATATCCGTATAAAGTCACGGAAGTGGACAAACCGCTTGTTCTACCACATGTGTGATATGGCCATGATCAATGCCTGGATTTTATACAAGAGGATCACGCAGTGACTAACCGCGCGACATTCGCTTGGATAATGTTGGGCATTTACCTGAATATATCAAGGAAGGAAAGCCGAGATGTAAGAATCCGAAATGTACTTCCCGTACAAAGGTACGATGCCAAAAATGTGAGATACACTTGTCTCTATTAACTGAAAAAAACTGTTTCGCTGAGTTTCATCAAAACTAATTGCAAATAAAGGAACTTCGATGTTCATTTTCCTATAAATTTTATTAATTTTCTTAATACATACAACCTTTTGTTTTTGGTTCAAAATGATTTTTGTTTTTAATTTTTATGTCCGGGTACCCAGCGGTTCCGATAGGAACCAACTAGGTATTTTCTACCTAATTCAGGTAATTTTGAGTTGTGAGCAAATTCGATGTTCAGAATCCCGAGTTTTATAACATAATTTTTTTTTAGCTCAAAAAAAAACTCAGGCTTTTAAGGGTTAAAGGAGACAAACTATACATTCCGTTTATCTGCCTGTTCGCTTAGCTGTTTTAGAATAGCTGCACTTTTCCGGTAGAATGCTTATTTCGAAAGGAGATTTGTTAATTATGAATGAACATTTTTCATTTAACAGCATCGCGGGATAAAAAAAACGATTTAATCTTTCCGTTCCGAAATGGTCTAAAGACTATAAGACAAATATCCGAGTGATATACAT
>NW_023458556.1:86597527-86599110 GCF_013731165.1 Rhagoletis pomonella | reverse complement strand
CAGTGTAAATACCATAATTTTAAACGCAGGTAGCAACCCTGTAAAAACAAGTAAGGAAGTCTAAGTTCGGGCGGAGCCGAACATTAAATACCCGGCGCAAGTATTAAATATATGTTTTCCACCTTTCCGAAAGCTACCGCTACATGATAAGCCGGGGTGTATACATTTTAAGTAAATTAGCGTCCTTAAATTTCGAAATATTGAAATTTCAAGCATTTTTGAAATTTACCGTTATATGAAAAGCGGCCTCAATTTTAGTCCGATTTCAACAATTTCCAACGGTTTGCTTTTATGTGGCAAGCGCAATAACCATACCGAGCTTGGTACAAATTGCTAGAACGGCTAGCGAGATACATATCACAAGTGGGCGGTGCTACGCCCATTTTCCAAAATTTTGTCATAAACGTATTTCTTGGTAAAGAATTGTTGCAATCATCAATTTTGAATAAATTAGCTTCAATATTTACTGATTTATCGAAGATTTTGTATTTCTCGAAATTACCGTTATATGGGATGTGGGCGTGGTTATTGTCCGATTTTAGAAATTTTCGGCCATTTGTTATGTTGTACCAGGACCAACAACTGTGCCAAGTTTGGAAGAAATTGGTGTAGCGGTTACCAAGATATACACATGTAACCATAAGTGGGCGTGGCTACGCCCATTTACCAAAATTTTGTAATATTCTTATTTTTCGTCTAAAACTTATTATAAATATCAATTTTGAGTGAATAATCTCCAGTAGTTACTAAAATATCGCAGTTTTCGTATTTCTGAAAATTACCGTTATATGGGAAGTAGGCGTGGTTATTGAGCGATTTTAAAAATTTTCGGCCATTTGGTATGTTATGCGAAGGCCAACAACTGTGCCAAGTTTGGAAGAAATTGGTGCAGCGGTTACCAAGATATACACATGTAACCATAAGTGGGCGTGGCTACGCCCATTTTCCAAAAATTTACAATATTCTTATTTTTCGTCTAAAAATTATTGCAAATATCAATTTTGAGTGAATTATCTTCAGTAGTTACTAAAATATCGCAGTTTTCGTATTTCTGGAAATTACCGTTATATGGGAAGTGGGCGTGGTTAAAGTCCGATTTCGCCCATTTTCAATACCAACCTCCCTTGGATTAAGGGAAACCTACATACCAAATTTCGTTGAGATATCTCAATTTTTGCTCGAGTTATCGTGTACACGGACAGACGGACAGACGGACAGACGGACAGACGGACAGACGGACAGACGGACGGACAGACAGACATGGCTTAATCGATTTCTTTTTTCATCCTGATCATTTATGTATACATTTGTCTATATCTATCTCGATTCGTTTTGGCTGTTACAAACAACCGTTATGTGAACAAAATTAATATACCCTTGTGCACAAGTGCGCTCGGGTATAAAAATATATCCTTCCTACACATCTAGAGGTGAAGCCCTTTCATTTTACACGTCATTTTTGAAAATCGGGAGAACGGTGTAAATACCATAATTTTAAACGCAGGTGGCAACCCTGTAAAAAAAATATATCCTTGCTACAAATTTAGAGGGCAAGCCCTTTCATTTAACACCTCATTGTTGAA
>NW_023458556.1:86594049-86597427 GCF_013731165.1 Rhagoletis pomonella | reverse complement strand
AAATTTGCTTAAGCTAATTGCATGGTTCTGCCAAGAGCTGCCGTATTCATGTTGTCACAGCTGCAGTTGCGGCTCGGGTTTCATTTCTGGAGAATTGCAAGCTATCGCTTGAAACTTAAAATTGCAAGTGTTTCAAATTCTTATACTGTTATTGTGATGTTTACATGGAACGTACGTCGGCGTGGGAGTCATGAGTTAACTCCTCCCCCCCTTAAGTGTAATCGTCCGCGATTACTAGCTATTATTTATCTCATTTGTTGTGACTTGCCGCAAAATCTCGCCAATATCTGTGTTATTGCATTGTTGTGTTTGTCTCCTCGTTAGAATTTTAATGGTCTTAGTGTTACATAGTTTTACCATAAATATTATAATCAATATTGTAATTGTTGTCCACATAATGATGTGTGTATTTCTATTTTCACTTTCAATATTTTGTTTTATCGTTGCAATTCTTTTGATATTCTTTATATCAATCTCCTGAATATTTTCTAACGTAAGGTCTTCTAAATATTGTTCAATTTTAATTTTTTGCAGCCCGGGGTGATCAATCTCCGAGTAAGCTCGGTGTTCCTTATTTAAAAATTTTGTTCCATTTATGGTAACATCCTCATTGAAAACCAACAAAAAGGTTCCATTAACAATTGTGTTACTATCTCCGCCTTGATTTATTACGAATCGGTTATTATTTAAAACTATTATTCCTTCGCTGACTCTTTCTATTGCCCTGTAATATTTTGTGTTACTTGTGTTGCAACGGGCAGTATTTTCGTTAAGAAGATTTAACAGGCAACCTTCCCCATGCATTATTTGACAAAAACTTATGGTAGTTTTGTTATTACAATTTTTTAACAATTGAAATTGGCTTTCGCTTTTTCCTACTATATTGGATTCAAAGATTACAATTTTTTCATTTTTAATTACAGCCCTGACAAAAACTTCTTCAAAAATTCTTTAATAACTGGATATTGGATAACAAAATATATTGTTTCGTTGTTTTGCATAACCTTCAACTTTGAATTACTAAGTATATTTGCTACGCTAATTTTATCTTTTACATTCGATCCAATTGTTACTACTTCATTCCTTGTTAGCAATAAGGGATTTACAATGTTCATTTTTGCCATAATAACAGAGTCTTTATAGAGATATTATTTAATTCTAAGATAATAATGTTATTTCTATGTGAAATAAGTTCAAAAAGGTTGTCTTCTTTGGTGAATGAGTTGTCTGTTTTTAATTGTTAATTTTTTTTGTTAACTCTTTAATTTTATTTGTTACTTCCGCATTTACGAAAATCTGTTCATTATTACTTTCTATCAATGCTTCTGTTCTTATATTTACGTCATAAAAGTCATAGAAATCAGGAGTCCCTGCAACATATTTCAGCGCGGTGCCTAGCAAATTGATGCTACGTGCTTGCCTATGATGCAGTGTCAATATATCAACCATTCTAATTATTTGTTCGGAGTCAATCTCTATTGTTTTTTGTAGTTCGGTGTATGAAAAGTCCTTGGCAATTTCCAGACATTCGTTAGCTATCCTAGAGAAATCCTTTATTTCCGTCTTGTGAATCAAATATTTCATTTCCTCGTAAACCGCGGCTTCGCCATCCTCTATCAAAATATATGGTGAGTTGGAATAGTCAACAATTTTAGCTGTGGCAGCGGCGAGAAAAAACCTGAAATTAGCGGATATTATCCTTATGAATTGTTTTACCATCTATTTTAACGGTAGTACCCAAATCTTCCTGAACCATCTTCTGTGCGTAAATATTTGACAACTTATTCCCTAGTCGCTTGGTTACCTTCACGTATACAACATCTCCCTTTTCATATGTTTTGTATTTATTTTTCCTATTATGAAATGTTAAATCTCTTGTCTGTTTTTTTCTAAGTCTCTCCTCTATATCTTTGTTTGAGGTTTCCTTTCCATAAATTACGTCTATAGGCTTATGATCCGTGACCGAGTGGATCGAATTGTTGTACTTAATTGTTGCCAACAAGATCAACTCCACGACATCATGTTGACTTATGCCATGGACGTTTTTAATGGTTTCCGACTTGAGTGATGGTTCGTTATCACATACCATAATTTTTGTTTTCGGAAACATGTTCAGCATTTCCATAATACCCACCTTCACATCAGGTATAGTTCGTGTTTGTAGTCTTTTTACCACTGCGAATTTGGAAAATTTGTCAAGGCACGTCAAAAATGAAGTCCTTGCAGTCGAATAAATGTCAACATGCAAGATTTCCCCTGGGTAAGTTGGAATTGGGGTTTCTCCAATCTTGTGATTGTCTGGTTTTCTATTATATTTTGATGTCAAACATGTCTTGCAAACCTTTATTAACTGTGTTAATCTCTGCTTGATATTTGGAAAAAAATAGTCATTTGTTATTTGTTTATAGTTTTCTTTTGCATTTCTGTGTGCCCTATTGTGTTCTGTTACCAAAATTTCTTCCTGATCATCTTTATTAGTTACATGGATCACAATCTTCCGAGTGTATACAAATCGAACTCCCGGAAAATTTCGTAACAATATTCCCTGTATTGATCCAAAAATTTCTTCCTCACACCAGATCGCATTGACCACATTAGGGTTAACAGTTTCCCTGAGCAGTCGAATTAAGTTCTGTTCGTCTATAAAATTTATTTCATATCGGATGTATCTCTGAAACACTATCTTCGTACTCTTTTCCTTGCCTTCCCGATTGTAAACTAAAACTGTTGAGACACGTTTGTACCATTTTTATGGTACCCGACAAAGAAACCTCTGAATGCGAATAAGACTCGGTCAGATGATTCATGCACTGCCTTGACAGAGCATCCGCGACAATGTTCAAATTACCCGGTTTATAAAAAAAACTTTGGAGCAAATTCCTCTATAAAAGCCCTCCATCTCTTAATCTTTGCATTAGGGTTCTTATCTGACATTGAAAACGTAAGAGGCTGATGGTCAGTAAAAATACTTAGTCCTCTGCACCCATACAAATAATTTCTCAAACTTTTTATAGCCCACACTATAGCTAGTAGTTCTTTTTCGTTCACTGCATAGTTGGCCTCAGTTTTAGACAGTGTTCTTGGCACAAATGTGATCGGGCGATTGTTTTGTGATAAGACCGCACCAATAGCTTGTGATGATGCATCGGTCGTCAAATCAAATGGCTTATTAAAGTCTGGATAGTGAAGTATAACTTCCTCAGATACCAGAATCTCTTTTCGCTTCTCAAATCCCGCACGCCCCTCTATGTCTAATTCAACGGGTATCTTCCTAGACTGACTTGCGCTCACGTTACCATTTTCCCCTCTTAGAAACCTTGTTAGAGGCTTCGCAATATCGGAATACCCTTTGATAAATCTTCTATAGTAACCCGTTAA
>NW_023458556.1:86586549-86593949 GCF_013731165.1 Rhagoletis pomonella | reverse complement strand
AATCTATTTACCAGTAACTAAGTCAAGGAATCAACAAGGAAAGAAGTTATACCCTCCCTGCAGGGAAAGCTACTAGTTGTGAAGTAGAATTCTACCAGTTTGCGTTTCAGCCCAACTAGTTCACGTTCTATCCCTTTTCAATGTTAGCGACTGGTATTTTTAACATTGCGATGTCCTACGAGATGTCAATTGTCAGGCTATGCATCAGCATCTACTAGTAGAAATACTAGTAGCATCATACCAGTTGATGAGATAGTCTGCCAATTCATCCCCTATGAAAAGCATTAGTATGCCTTTTTGCTCGCGGCGCTCCAACAGTCGCAATGGCCGACAGAGCAAAGCACTCGCGTGGTATGCCTGAGGTACCAGGTTCAAGTCCGGGCGCAGGGAAATTTTTTTTATTTTATTTTTTTTTTTATATTTCTTTTATTTATATTTTTTATTTAGGGCTTTTTTGTTATTCTTAAATTTACTTTAAAAAAAATATTTTTTTTAATCTACTTTTTTATGGCACAAATATTTCTTCCCATATATTTGTTTCTTTTCTTTGTTATGCAACTAGATTTTTAAGTTTGTTATTTATATTTAAATTGAAATAATTATTCCTACTTACATTGATCTAACTTTAAAAATCTTAACCACCTCCAAGCGGCCTCGAACCTGCGATCCCAGAACCAGAACCAGTAGTCTTCACGTGACGCCACAGCCGACATTTGTAAGAAAAGCAATTAATTGCGTTTTATTTTAGACTTTGGCAATTCAAAGGCAGATGTCGCTGAACGCTTAAGTTCTTCGAAAATGTCGCACTGGAAGGCACATACTAGTCGCCGCCGCAAAGCCTGTCGGCGTAAACCTCTAGTACATACATATGCAAAATTTAAAATCTAATGGGACCACCCGCTGCTATGAGCCCTCGCGGCCGTCTCATTCATCGCCTTAAAAAATGCTTGCTGCGGCTTTCAAAATACTTTGATGTTGTTCTGCTAATTTTTACGAGTTCTCGTGTCTTGTTGTTGTGAATTGGCCATAGCGAGTTGATTCGTGTAGTTGTTGATATTGCACGAATGTACTTTGGTGGCGTGGTTTTTGTTAAATGTTACGTATGCATATGTATGTATGTATAAACGCCCGTCCGTACATGAATTCAAATGCAGCCGTCCACATAGCCAAAATTCGACAACGCTCACGCCAACACAAAGCAAAAAGATGGCCAACTCTCTTCTTTTGGCGTGCGTCGCTCGTCAGCTGTTGCAAATAAATAAAATTATGTAAAATATTTTTCCTTTTTAATGAAATGCGGGCAAGAAATATCGTTTTTAATGCAATTATTGATATGAAATATTAATTTATCTGTCGTTAGTATGTTAATTTAGTGGCCCAAGCATTCGCTGCCAAGCGTTCATTGTAGCAAGAATACTTTTAATGTGCGTTCTGTCAAACCAACGCCAACGCCAAAGCCAACAGGAAAGTTCTATTTGGACCGGCCTTAACGGTGCTTTTTACCGCTCACTAAATGGCATTAGTAGCCGATATGCAGATATCCATTTGCTGGTTCTGCCGTTGTTGTTGTCGGTGGCAGCAGTACTTCCCCTTGTACCAAGTACAGTTAATGAACGGGCACCGTGCCGTTTTAAATGGCGTTATGCGGCTTATGAGGTACTGCTGGTGTTGGTGGTGGCAGGGCTTCCCGTTGTGCGAAAAAATAAACGGGACAAAAATGCAGCACGGATTTTTATGCGGCGCTATATGGGTGACGCTGAACTGCTCCCCGTTATTGTCCACCGCAATGTAATTTTGCTCACCACCACCAACTCTGTGTGGCACTAGATGTATATTGTACACGCCTGCCGTCCAGGGTGTCAAAAAAATATTTTCTTCATGTTGGGCCCTCAGTCCGCTCATCGGATTGACACTCTCACAGACGTATATAATTGGTACTTGCTTACCCTGAACCTGCTGCTGTTGTAGGCTTCCTGATTTCTTGGGGCTTTGATGAGGTTGTCTCAACACCGGTAGCTGTTCTGACCTACGCGATGGTGTTCGGTGGTGATCCTACAGGGTTTTACTTAGCTAACTTTAGTTTTCTGTACTCTTACAAATTTGGCACGACCGTCTAATTGAAATGCGTATATCGAATGAAAATTAACATTCGTTTTTTCACTCGGTTTTATGTACCTGTGGAACGTATGTTCCAACAGGGCTACCAAATTACGACGGCGCTGAATAGTGCTGCCGTATTGCTAGCGATGCCATTACAAGACTTATAACCTTTTAACTTCTGGTTTTCTATATTTGTTTTACGCCCTATTGGAAAATTATAACTGGGACACATATAGACAAGTTTTAACAAACTATTGTTTATTTTAATTATATTACTTTTTTAATAGTGTATTCTCCGTATACCGTATAAACCGTATAAACTCTATGTAGTTTCAAACCTTGTGTAATATTTAAACAAAATTCAACGAACGTTCGTAAAAAATTCAAGTTTTTTATCAGAGCCCATCAAATTTAGTACAGTAAAGTGCTCAGCTGATGTTGCTGAAAAACCCTTTGGTTTTTGATATTTTTTTCTTAGCGGAGCTGTGCATTTTTTTCTATACGAAAAAATTTTAGAACGTACTTTTTATGTTTTTTTTAACAACACCAAACTAGACGTTGTCAAATAAGCAGCCTTTGTTATCGTTACCGCCAACAGCTGATTTTGCGCTAACGAATGTTGTTAGGTAAACGTTTACTGAATAGCTAAATTGATAAAATTATGATAGCGTAGTGAATCGCACTACAGGTCAATTTGCAGGGACGGTATTTTCACTTTCTGTTGATAATGGGTGGAAATATTACGAAATTTCATGTTCCAAGCTGCATAGATGGAGGAGTTATAACAAAAAATCGTAATCAATTGTATGGGAGCTATATTTATGTAATTTTTATCAAATAATAGGTTATTTTCATTGTAAGTATTCTGTTGTTAATGGATGGAAGTATGGCAAAATTTAATTTTCCTAGCTGCATAAATGGAGGAGTTATAACGAAAATTCTAATAACTGAGCAATCAGTTGTATCGGAGATGTACAGTATATTTTGCTTAGCTGCACATCCTTCTTTGCACGAAAAACTAGTGCACGTAACCGAAAAAGGCACTTAAGCGAATTTTCTTTACTACTTCAATGGGGAAGGTATCCGAATCCCTATGAAACCAAATATTGGCGGAGCACTTACCATGTAGAAATTACTGCAAGCGAAATTTTTACCGAATGTTATGTAATAAATACATACATTGAATACATAAATTGATAGCCATTTTCGTTGTTCTGCGAGATGAGCAAAATAAATAAAAGGTTGTAAAATTAGGTAATTGTAAGGCCAGTGCAGGTAAACGTAATACTTTCATTGATAATTGATACTAGTCGCACAATTTTTAAGGCAGGTATCGCCAATGTGCAGGTATGTTGAATGCATCTATCGGAGCAGTTTCCTTATAAATGTTAAAAATAATGCTTTTGATGCGCATTTTCGGGTAGGTATCTTAAATGTGCACTTAAGCATAGAGGCAGCAAAGCAAAATATACTGTATGTTATAGTAACCCGATCTTTGTTATTTTCACTGTAAGCATTTTGTTAATAATGAGCGAGAACGGTGCGAATTTTCATGTTCCTAGTTGCTTAAATGAAGAAGATATGGCAAAAAATCTCATATCTGAACAATCAGTTGTATTGGGGCTATAGGTTATAGCTACCCGATCTTCGCCATTTTCACTGAAAGTATTCTTTTGATAATAAGTGATAACCGTGCAAAATCTCATGTTCCCAGCTACTTAAATGGAGGAGTTATAACGAAAAATCGCATATCTGAACAATCAGTTGTATGGGAGCTATATGTTATAGTGGTCTGATTCTTCCAGTTCCGACAAATGATTAATACATTATAAAAATACACCCACCTACCAAATTTGATACGGATATCTCGAAAACTGAGAGACTAGATTGCATACAAACAGACGGACAGACAGACGGACATTGCTAAATCGACTCAGCTCGCCGTTCTGATCATTTAAGTATACATTTTAATGGGCCTGTCTCTTCTTATTCTGGTACTTACAAACATCGGACCAAAGCTTTAAGCTCATGAAAAGTATAAAAACAAACATTAAACTAACAAAAGAAAGATAGTCAAAGCTGTTTAAAATGCTTTGTCATTAGTTGCGTTCCAGATGCTTCACGATTAGAAAACAGCTGTTACTGCAAATCCTGTAAAACCTGCAAATCGTGAGGCATCTGGAACGCAACATGGCTGAATCCACTTACTAGAAGAGATTTTATGAATTTTCATATTGACTTACATTTAAACTAAAGTTTATTTGATGCCTTTTTCGTTTCTGTAGGATCGGGAGGAGAAGGCGGCCAAGTCAACTATACAACATCAGATTTCCCCGCGTCAAGGTCATGTCGCTAGTGCATTATCTCCACAGGAATCAATTCAAGAAGAACCCGAGACTGAAGTTAACGAGGTCCCACCGTTAATGCAAAGATTGCAGCTGCTTAAGAATAAGCAAGAAATGAATTGTAGCGAAACAAAATCTGGAGTAAGATAAGCTTTTTTCAATCATATGATGAAATTTTGTATTCAGATAATTTTTTTAATTTTAAGGGTATCTGGAGATATTTGTAGAAAGTTGCCACGTATTCGAAATTATTTATTATTATTAATTCTAAAAAGGCACAAAAGATTCACTAAAAAATTAAAGTTAAAAGACATCTCAAATTAAACAAACTACTATATACGATAGTTACCCTGCAGTGAAAACCCAAACCAGTTAGAAAAAATACTAGTTCATAAACTAGTATGTGCCTTCCAGTTCGATATTTTCGAAGAACTTAAGCGTTCAGCGACATCTGCCTTTGAATTGCCAAAGTCTAAAATAAAACGCAATTAATTGCTTTTCTTACAAATGTCGGCTGTGGCGTCACGTGAAGACTACTGGTTCTGATTCTGGGATCGCAGGTTCGAGGCCGCTTGGAGGTGGTTAAGATTTTTAAAGTTAGATCAATGTAAGTAGGAATAATTATTTCAATTTAAATATAAATAACAAACTTAAAAATCTAGTTGCATTACAAAAAAAAAGAAACAAAACAATGGGAAGAAATACTTGTGCCATAAAAAATAGATTACAAAAAATATATATATTTTTTAAATTAAATTTAAGAATAACAAAAAAAACCTAAATAAAAAATATAAATAAAAGAAATATTATAAAAAAAAAAAAATTTCCCTGCGCCCGGGCTTGAACCTGGTACCTCAGGCATACCAAGCGAGTGCTTTGCTCTGTCGGCCATTGCGACTGTTGGAGCGCCGCGAGCAAAAAGGCATACTAATGCTTTTCATAGGGGATTAATTGGCAGACTATCTCATCAACTGGTATGATGCTACTAGTATTTCTACTAGTAGATGCTGATGCATAGCCTGACAATTGATATATCGTAGGACATCGCAATGTTAAAAATACCAGTCGCTAACATTGAAAAGGGATAGAACGTGAACTAGTTGGGCTGAAACGCAAACTGGTAGAATTCTAGTTCACAACTAGTAGCTTTTCCTGCAGGGATAATACAATGCTCTGCAAAGCTCCTTGTTGGGAGCCACAGACGTGGTCATCCAAACAAACAGCTGCTTGCAGAAGAGCCCTCGCCAAGGCACGTCAGGAGGCATCTCTACGAGCTGACGGACGAAGTACAGAGGTTCATTAAACAACCTCTAGACCGGTCAGCTTAGCGACAGGCCCTGAGCGGCATTCACAGGGAATCAGTCTCAAGTTATGTAGACTTCCTCCCTTTGAATGCCGTTATAGGCACACAACCACCTGACGTGGACGGGATAAAACTTTGTCTGCCTCCGTAGACCCGCACTACAATAGCCCAACTTCGCTCTGGCTATTGCAGCAGGCTAAACTCATACCTGAGCAGAATTAATGAGGATGTGCCCAACCAATGCACGGCATGTGGAGAGTCGCCACATGACTCTCGGCACCTCTTCACATGCCCCGAGAACCCCACCCAGCTGACGCCCCTGTCCTTATGGACAGATCCTGTTGAAGTCGCACATTTCTTGGGCCTCCCCTTAGCTGAAACGGACGACGACGACAACGTTGACGGATGAACCGACCGGAGCGGGGCTTAGTAGCCGCTACAACAACAACAACAATGCTGATTTTACAGTCTCCGAACCATCAGGCCCGAAAAGAACAAGCGATATATATGTATATAAAATATAAAATAAAGCATAAAAAGTTGGTGGATATTTTTATTTTCTGTAGACTTACAAATACTTTGTACAAAGATTTTGTCTGCGAGGACCCCTAGTGAAATTTTTTGGCAAATAATTTTCTAGAATATTTTAACCCTATAGCGACCTTCAAAATGCCATTTTGTTCAGACTATCTAAAAAAAAGGGCCAAAACGAACCTTTTGTTATAGACCTAACGGGTTAAAATGTTCCACAAAATTATTCCTCGTAAAATTTTACTATACGTCCGAAACAACACATTTCTCTCCGATATGTATTTTAACTCTCTTTTTTCATTTCTCCTAAAGGCACTCAGGCAAAATATTTCAAATTTAAAATGGCCATAACACAGAAATTTGACCAAAGAATGTAAAAGATCCAGAGTTGCAATCATTCCGCCCCAGACAATGATCCTCAAATTGTTGCACAGTGTAATTATTGCTTGCCAATATGCGGTTTTTGCCCCAAACACCAATGCCCTATTTAAGCCGGTGTTAATCCGCAAACAGGATCAAAGATAATTCGCGGTCCTGTGGGTAACACATGTACGAGCGTTAAGTGAAAAAGAAGTTGAAAGTTTTGTGAAAGCTAAAACAATTAAAAGTGTTCGTGTTTTTTTACTGAATAGTAAGAAGCGCTAAATACACCGCAAAGAGCGGTCCAGCAGCGGTTACAAGTCATCACCGACCAGGAAGAAACCCGTTGAAAGGTAAGACCCTGCCAGGCAAAAACCACGACAAGGGCTAACGAGCTAAGGCCGGGCTACAACCATGCCTACCCACCGTGACTTCCGGTCCAGTACAAGCAGTTAGATAGCAATGGCGCCCAATGTTAACTTTATTACCTCTTTATCTATTTTCTCACAATTTTGTTTTAATTTTTATACCCGAGCGGACTTGTGCACAAGGGTATATTAATTTTGTTCACATAACGGTTGTTTGTAACAGCCAAAACGGATCGAGATAGATATAGACAAATGTATACATAAATGCTCAGAATGAATAGAGAAGTCGATTAAGCCATGTCTGTCTGTCCGTCCGTCTGTCCGCCTGTACGTCTGTCCGTCTGTCCGTCTGTCCGTCCGTCCGTGTACACGATAACTCGAGTAAAAATTTAG
>NW_023458556.1:86583387-86586449 GCF_013731165.1 Rhagoletis pomonella | reverse complement strand
CGTCTGTCCGTCCGTCCGTGTACACGATAACTCGAGTAAAAATTTAGATATCTCAACGAAATTTAGTATGTAGGTTTCCATTAATCCAAGGGAGGTTGGTATTGAAAATGGGCGAAATCGGACTGTAACCACGCCCACTTCCCATATAACGGTAATTTCCAGAAATACGAAAACTGCGATATTTTAGTAACTACTGAAGATAATTCACTCAAAATTGATATTTACAATAATTTTCAGACGAAAAATAAGAATATTATAAATTTTTGGAAAATGGGCGTAGCCACGCCCACTTATGGTTACATGTGTATATCTTGGTAACCGCTGCACCATTTTCTTCCAAACTTGGCACAGTTGTTGGCCTCGGCACAGCATTTAAATTTAAAAAATCGGACAATAACCACGCCCACATCCCATATAACGGTAATTTAGAAAAATACAAAATCTTCGATAAATCAGTAAATATTAAAGCTAATTTATTCAAAATTGATGCTTGCAACAATTCTTTACCAGGAAATACGTTTATGGTAAAATTTTGGCAAATGAGCGTGGCACCGCCCACTTATGATCACATATATGTATATCGGTAACCGTTCTACCAATTTGTACCAAACTCAGTATTTTTATTGTGCTTGCCACATAAAAGCAAAACGTTGAAAATTATTGAAATCGGACTAAAATTACGGCCGCTTTTCATATAACGGTAAATTTCAGAAATGCTTGAAACTGCAATATTTCGAAATTTAAGGACGCTAATTTACTCAAAATTGATACACCCCGGCGTAGCATCTAGCGGTAGGTTTCGGAAAGGTGAAAAAAACATATATTTAATACTTGCGCCGGGTATTTAATGCTCGGCTCCGCCCTAACTTGGACTTTCTTACTTGTTTTATATACTTTTAACTATTCAGTTTCATGATATTTCCTTCTATTCCGGACGGAGCAGGTTTCCACTAGCGGCTATACTAGGGTCAAGGCTAAAGATAAATGCGATAGTAGGAAAACATGGGGGTGGTACGGGTTCCACTCCGAAAGGTGCCTTAGCGGAGTACAACATCCTGCAAAAGAGATTTTTGATTAATTTAATTTAAATTTGTTTATGCATCTAACTGATGTGAGGTGTTTTCACGTTTTCCATGTGGGGCTGTGGGGTAAACTAATTAGCAAATTTTGAGTTAGTCTCCAAAACATAGATTGGTATTAGAGACTTTGACCTTGGACAGCAACCGACAATCATGCATGACAGGTCAACAACGATCATATTTATAATCCGCCAAACGAGGTCAACACCAACGATTACATTATTTGTTGAGATACATGCATACATACATAGGTAAACACAAAGAAACAAATGGCATTTAATTGTGGATTTTTTTACAAAATTAAAATATTGCACTAGCGAGTATTGTGGCTTATTTGCATTTTCGAGGTGTCAGCTATTGGTGCTAATAATTTTATAATTTTTTATAATTTTTATAATTTTCTGGAATCATAATATGGATTGTCAGATTGTGAAAATCCATACATGAGTAGAATATATTCGGAATTGATTAGTTTTCAGCATGAACGCCTTTTTAAAAAATGGCAATTAGTGTTATAAATTCTAATTGAAATACATAAATTACTGCTGTAATACTTATCTGCATAATTGTAATATGTTGAAAAATTTAAGATGAAAGATCTATTTTTGTACAAGAATTAAATGTAAAGTTGGTGTAGCAGTGGTAGTTTAGGTGAAATTGGTTAATTTAATTCCAATGACACTTCATTTTGAAACCTATAATAAATCTTAGATTTACCATTAAAACTGGAAACAAATTCTGATTTCCGTGTTTTCTACAGAAATGTTTCCTTATGTGGTCCAGAATACCCTTCGCTTCTCTATTTAGTTAGAATTTCGCAAAATAATTCAATGAATATCATCAGAGAACGAGCCAAAGAACGCAAACAAACAATGGCAAACGTTTCGGTATCGTTTAGTAATTTTGCTTGCCTCTTTCCTGATAAAGCACCAAATTTTGATGAATTATCTTGTTGAGAACTGTTTGAGAAATATATATCTATTTATATATTTTACATGATTCGGTGCCAGAAATATGGACAAGTGAAGTTGAACTTTGGAGAAAACGCTTCGCTGGTATAAATATTCAAAATTCATTTGAAGCTTTGGATATTTGTGCTTCTCCAAATGTTCATCAAGAACTTAGAGTGATAGCTATTTTACCTAATACGACTGCAGCAAATGCGGAGATCAACTATGAAAGAAGATCGTCCCAATGTGCTAGCTTCCCTAAATATTCATCGCAATCTGGATGTAAATGTTGACTCAGTATTAGAAGAATTTGTATCTGTACCTCGGCGAATTTCATTATTGAAAGCAGAATAATTTAGTTAACAACGCATCATGAAACTTTTCTTTGGGTTGTGGTGAATTATATCCCTGATTAAATACAATGATATTCTTGGTTGTTGCGAATGACCTTACATAAAGGCTCCCCCCAAAAAGAAATGCCGCGGCCGGCCCTGTATTCATATAGGGGATGGGATTTCACCCCTTAAGGAGGGTTAAAAATTTGCGTACTTGCAGTGATGTATTACCATTGATTCGAACTAAAATAAAAAAATTCCAACCCGAATTTAAATACATATATTTTTTTTGTTTTTAAACATTTTCCGAATTTTTCATAAAAATACCCTTATTTAATTGTGCGTTTTGATATATTTAAAAAAGTATTTAAATTCGGGCCTAGACAATCTCTTCCAAAATAATTTACGAACATTTAAAAAAATATTAAAATTGGTCAAAAATTGCCTTATGTTTGATTTTTGAACATCTTCAAGATGTCTTCTGGCCAGACACGCCCATCGTCCCCTCTTTTTAAGAAATTTGCACTTCGCCCATTTAGTTTCTAAACCATACCGCTAAGCATTGTTCTGCTGTACGTCCAAAAGTAACTATGCCATCTACATAAATTTCCATTATTCCTTCATTTATTAATTTCTCGGCGGCGTTTCGCTGGGTGATGGCAGCTGTACATGCCTAAGGTGGCCGTATTTATTTTTTT
>NW_023458556.1:86578445-86583287 GCF_013731165.1 Rhagoletis pomonella | reverse complement strand
TTTTTTTCTTTCAAAGTTTTAGAGGTAAACAACATATAACACGAATTGTTTTTGATGTTTGAACAATACAGCCATCGACTGATAAAATCTGGCTTAAAATAAAATAATTTCTAATAATTTCTCTTTACTTTATACTTATATCTGATATCATTCCCTCATTTCAAAATATGGTTTCGCTTTTTCTAAATATGGTCACCCAAATTATAATTGCGACGAAATGATATCAGCTGTTTCCGCTACCGCTCTAAGGGCAGTTTTCTCACCTAACCTTTAGTTTACCGGCCACTTTATCGTCTCGATATACGAGTTTTCGTTTTCTCATAAGCGCATTAATTTCTCGAATCGATAAACTGTTGCTCACCTGATGCAACCTTTAAAATTTGTACCCAACTTTAAATTTTGGTTTGGTTTTGGTTCATGAGTCAGATATCTTAGATATTTCAACCAAGATTTTGGTTTTTGCTAACAGTTGCTCTTGCTCTATATTTGCTTATGTTGCATTGCCAACCTTTGAAATTTTATGACGAATGTAGTGAAGTTTCACTCTCGGAAATGTAGTAAAGTTTCACTCTACGGAATAACAAATTTATTTTTACCGGCAAGGTAAGAAAACGAAAACACTTTAAAGTGAGGAACAATTTATCTGCCCTGTTAGTAAAGGCAATTTTACTGCTTACATTAGAAAACGGCCCTAATTGTGTTTAAGTAGGGCCCAATTCGTGTTTCAGCTTTCTTCAACTTGCAATTGCTACATATTTACTCATACTCACACTACCGCATCAGTGAAATGTCCGCTCCAGTGTTCACCAAACAAGACAAATTGTTGTTAATTGTCAGCTGCTTCATTCGTTTTTCGTCGAACCAACGTTTACAAAATTTGGCTTCGAGACAGTACATTTTTTCCTTAGGGTTTACACCATGATTCAATAATACAAGGTTAGATAATTATTGACAGCTGCTGTTTGACACTCCCTTACAAAAGGTTGCATTTACGAAGGACGGAGAAAAGGGGAGGAATGAAATATCTTGGTGCGAAAATGGTAGTAGTAACGTACGCAAAGTAGGCAATTAGTAGTGAAATTCCTTTTGTAAATTCTAATGTATTTGCAGGAAATCTGGTATTTTAAACGAAATGTTGAACGTAATATTGATATATCTACGTGAATTACGTAATTTATGTGCTATTTAGCTGTATAAAAACTGCAAAATGACTCAAAATTAAAATAAGACTACTATGAGATTGATGTAAACATCCAATCTAAAAACAGTTTATGTTTTCATCAGTTAAATATGCTTCATATGCATATACATATAAACATATTGCGCAAAATCTTATACTTCTATTTCACACCAAAGCTACACTGTTTCCATGTAAATTTGCAAAGAAGCAACACTGTGCTACTGCTAAGGGAGCGGTGCGAGAGAGACAACTGTCAGTTTATCGAACCTTGCATTATTGAATCATGGGTTTACACCAGCAGCATGATGCAATAAAGAAGGTGATGTACGTAGCAGGGTTGTTGCGAATATTCGCATTCGCATTGGCAACCGCGGAGCTTCCGCATTAATTTTAACATTCGCATTCGCTTTCGCATTCGCAAATATCAATGCGGATCTTTTGCGAATGCGAATATTGAAGGGACCGAAAATTACAGTTATTTTTTTTACGAGTTAAACTTGGCCAAATATTTTTTATTCCGAAATAAAAGTACTTTCCGGATAATAAACTAACCGGTTATTCAAATAAAACAAGTTTGGTATCCAATGGAAGAGGACTTAAATAGCTTTAAAACTGAAATGTCTAAAAGAGGAAAGCCACACATTGAAAAATTTTCAATAAAAAATGTTAATTCATTACCATAGAACAAACATTGGGTCAGGTATGTATTAATTTCTTTAGTATTAAGTTATAAAAAAATATTAATTGATATATATGATACGAAATTTGTTTAATTTGGATAAGCGGTTTCTTTATTATCCGAAAAGAACGTTTATTTCGGAATAAAAAATATTAGGCCAAATTTAACTCGGAAAAAAATAACTGTTATTTTTGGTCCCTGGAATATTGTGCAAGTGCACTGATAAAACGTATATCTGGCCAGTCACAGAAGAAAGGATTAAAAATGAATTACAAATCCTAAAATCGAAAAACGCTTTTGACGTTACAGGTTCTCCAAATTCAGAAACAACCAAAAGAATGAGAATGAAGAATTCTTTGGAAAAAAAGGTGTTTAAACAACGATCTTGCCATGATACTAGATTGTGCAGATGAAAGTCAGGAGGATACATCCGACATTTGCAGCCCGATGCAATTCTCAAAAAAGAATTATTGCATCCGCAATAAAAAAAACAATAAATATAACTAAAATTCCTCTCGACTCGTGCAGCGCCAATCGAAAAGAATTTACAATTTTGTCAAGTTTCAAGTTTTTCAAGTTTGTCGCCTCGAGCGAGCAGTTATTTAGTGACCCTGATTTACGTCCCTTTAAAAGCTTTTTATTGGAAACAATGTTCCAATTTTTAAATTCAAGTACTAAAAAAAAAAACATTATTAAAAATAACTAACCTTTACATTTTTTATTTAACTAAATCACCTAATTTACTCACCTAAATTATTTCTTAACAAGTAAAAAAGTCTAAGTTCGGGCGGAGCCGAACATTAAATACCCGGCGCAAGTATTCAATATAGTTTTTCACCTTTCCGAAAACTACCGCTACATGGTAATCAGGGGTGGGGTTACCCCTATTTTAAACATCTTCGATAGAACGTTTAGTAAGATATAATGAGATAAACTTATATAGATATATGTGAGCGGCATCACGCCCATTTTCCAAAATTCAATAATAATGTTACTTCTTTTCAAGGGATTGTTTGGGTAAAATTAGCGTCCTTAAATTTCGAAATATCGAAGTTTGAAGCATTTCTGAAATTTACCGTTATAAAAAAGTGGGCGTAATTGTAGTCCGATTTCGATAACTTTCATCGTTTTGCCTTTATGTGGCAACCACCATAATCGTCCCGAGATGGTACACATTGATCGAACGGTAACCGAGATACACATATGTGATCATAACTGGGCGGGGTCACGCCCATTTTCCAAAATTTTATTATAAGCGTATTTTTTGCTAAAGAAGTATTGCAAACATCAATCTTGAATAAATTAGCTCCAGTATTTAATGGTTTATTTTATTTATAATATGTGGGCATGGTTATTATCCGATTTTTTAAATTTTCAGCCGTTTGGTATGTTTTGTGAAGGCCAACAACTGTGTCTGTGTTTGGGATAGATTGGCGGAGCGGTTCTCAAGGTATACAAATGTAATCATAAGTGAGCGTGGCTACGCCCATTTTCCAAAAACTTATAATATTCTTATTTTTCGTCTAAAAATTATTGCAAATGTCAATTTTGAGTGAAGTCTCTTCAACAGTTACTAAAATATCGCAGGTTTCGTATTTCAGAAAATTACCGTTATATGGGAGGTAGGCGTGGTTATTTTCCGATTTTGCCCATTTTCAATACCATCCATCCTACGCCCGAAAGAAGTGCACGTACCAAGTTTCGTTAAGATATCTAAATTTTACTCGAGTTATCGTGTGCACAGGCGGACGGACGGACAGACAGTCACGGCTTAATCGATTTCTCTTTTCATTCTGATCATTTATGTATACATTTGTCTATATCTATTTCGATTCGTTTTGCCTGTTACAAACAACCGTTATGTGAACAAAGTTATAATACCCTTGTGCACAAGTGCGTTCGGGTATAAAAATACTTGACATCCGCATTCGCATCCGCATCCGCGGATGTTAGCGTTTAAACATCCGCATCCGCATTCGCATCCGCGGATGTCTAAAATTCCACATTCGCAACATCCCTGGTACGAAGAGACAGCTTGCTTCGCTACTGCCTTAGCTCAACGTTGTATTTTAGAAGTAGAAGAAAGACGGGAAGAAATTAACGCCGTTTTGGAGGAAAAAGTATTAAAAAAGTATTAAATTTCATACTTTCTTAAAAAAATATTCTTATTTTTTATATTATCGCAATGTAATAGTATATAAATAATAGTACGATAAAATACAATTTTTTTTTTCTGGTATATTAAAAATTAGTTCATAACTAAGTGCACATTTATTAGTCTCTTACCTTTCCAGATATATAACTGCAAATAGGATTAATATTGACGAAGAACAGTTTTACTGAGGTAAACGAACAGATTTGCCTTCATTAAATTCAGTAATGTTGCTTTTATTAAAAAATACGTACATACATCTTATTACATTAATCGAGCAATTCTTATATGTACACTTTAAAGTGTTTTCGTTTTCTTACCTTGCCGGTAAAAATAAATTTGTTATCCCGTAGAGTGAAACTTCACTACATTTCCGAGAGTGAAACATTCGTCATAAAATTTCAAAGGTTGGCAATGCAACATAAGCAAATATAGAGCAAGAGCAACTGTTAGCAAAAACCAAAACCTTGGTTGAAATATCTAATATATCTGACTCATGAACCAAAACCAAACCAAAATTTAACGTTGGGTACAAATTTTAAAGGTTGCATCAGGTGAGCAACAGTTTATCGATTCGAGAAATTAATGCGCTTATGAGAAAACGAAAACTCGTATATCGAGACGATAAAGTGGCCGGTAAACTAAAGGTTAGGTGAGAAAACTGCCCTTAGAGCGGTAGCGGAAACAGCTGATATCGTTTCGTCGCAATTATAATTTTGGTGACCATGTTTAGAAAAACCGTAACCATATTTTGAAATGAGGGAATGATATCAGATATAAATATAAAGTAAAGAGAAATTATTTGAAATTATTTTATTTTAAGCCAGATTT
>NW_023458556.1:86564585-86578345 GCF_013731165.1 Rhagoletis pomonella | reverse complement strand
CTAAATTTTTACTCGAGTTATCGTGTACACGGACGGACGGACAGACGAACAGACATGGCTTAATCGACTTCTCTATTCATTCTGAGCATTTATGTATACATTTGTCTATATCTATCTCGATTCGTTTTGGCTGTTACAAACAACCGTTATGTGAACAAAATTAATATACCCTTGTGCACAAGTCCGCTCGGGTATAAAAATTAAAACAAAATTGTGAGAAAATAGATAAAGAGGTAATAAAGTTAACATTGGGCGCCATTGCTATCTAACTGCTTGTACTGGACCGGAAGTCACGGTGGGTAGGCATGGTTGTAGCCCGGCCTTAGCTCGTTAGCCCTTGTCGTGGTTTTTGCCTGGCAGGGTCTTACCTTTTAACGGGTTTCTTCCTGGTCGGTGATGACTTGTAACCGCTTCTGGACCGCTCTTTGCGGTGTATTTAGCGCTTCTTACTATTCAGTAAAAAACACGAACACTTTTAATTGTTTTAGCTTTCACTAAACTTTCAACTTCTTTTTCACTTAACTCTCGTACATGTGTTACCCGCAGGATATATATATATATATATTAGGCTGGGTCGATTTTGTATGGGGGAAAATAAAAGTCATTTGACCTCATTGTAATAGTAATATTATGATGTCTTAGGTCTCAGCCAATTGTTATTGGCTACGAAAGATTAATTTAAAACTTATCTTTAGCCCACGCAATTGAATCAAAGTGTATGAATTTCGAAAATGAAACTTTGGCTTGTAATATCTATGGAATGCGTTATTGTTATAAACAGGACGATATATCAAATTAAGGGCTATTAAATTTAGAACCTCACGTTCATTTATCATTTTTCAATAAGTCTACACGATTTTAAGATATTAAAATAAAAAATAAGAAAACTATGATTTTCCCATATGAATTTTCAATTCTTCATTACTTCAGCAACCAAGTGAAAAATACAAAAAAGTTGGACGAGATTTATTTCAAACTTTTTAATGTTTATATAATATTAAAATGACCATGGACTGGTCACGCCGATTTGGTCAGTTTTCAAGATCGTGGTGAATGAATGTATTGTCAAAGATTAGGAATCGTTCGACAAGTTAATAGTAGTTTCAAACATATAAGTATTTACATACATTACAATTAGGTTGAGAAACGCCTATTTTAAGTCCATTTTTGCAGTCTTGAAAACTGGTGCGGAATGGTTTCATTAGTCGCCGCAGAAGCACATTTTTCGCGGTTTCTAAATTTGCCGTTATATGAAAGTAGGGGACGTGCAATAAGTGTTTAGATATACATAAATATTTTAGTTAATTCCATTATGTGAAAAAGTGTATGTAGGTAAATGCAATAGTTTTCAACATATCCTGGGAAATCCCTTTGAGGACTCTCCAATTGGACGATATTGCTTTGCATTCAGCTTGAACGAAAAAAGTCACTCGCTGGCACAGTTTTCTGTAATCCGGTTCTTTTATTTAAAGGTTATTTATACAATTGAAGAGAAATTTTTTTAGAAAAAAACTGGAAATCCACTTAAGCTTTTCGATATAACTTTGGTAAATGTTACTCGATCGGTGCGTAATAATTAACAAATTGAAGGCGAGACTTAATGTTACTGATTTTTGATAATAATATGACTAAAATAGTTCAGAAATTATTTTAAAATAAAAAAAATCTTGAACAAAATTTTTTATCATTTTCTTATATTTGCAATTTTTATATTGTATGCATAAACATAAGTAAACCAATTAGTGTGTCTAGAAGTTGTGCCTGTTCAGTGTTTCCATACTAATTTGCATAAACAAAATTTTTCCGCGATGATGGAAAATAATGGCTATTCTATTAGAGCTACCGAAATTGTTCCTAAATTTGCAAAAAATCGCAAACTATAGCTAATATTAAAAAAGGATTAGAATATTTGGAACTAGCGATCTAAATGCACGCCAGCAATATTAATGTTGTTCTTTACATCTTTTGACTATAGGCCAATGCAATTATCAAGAGAACAATTAAAATTTTCTTGAAAATAGATGAGTTTGAGATTAACGATAAGATAAACGGCTACGCGAAATGATACTTGACTTTATCTTTTGCGTTAAAGGATTCATTATCTAATAATATGCACCAAAAGTTTTGGCTAAACCCAGAATTTTTAACAAGAATTGGTCTTATTCGACTTGTGTGCTGTGGGTCACTTGGCGGTCGGTGCGCGGGCTCTTACAATTAAAATGAAAGACTAATATTTCGCAGGCTTGTTGTTGACTTCATGATATAATATATTTTCACTATTACCAAGGGATTTGAGAAAAATTAGATTTTCGACCCGCCCTAATATATATATATGTATATATATATCCATAGCGTTCTCGGAAACGGCTCCAGCGATTTTGGTGAAATTTTGTACACAGATAATATTTTGTATTTTGAGGTTATCTGAATAGGCAATATCTCCGAGAAGACTCGTATAAGGTTGCCACCTATTCGAAATTAGTTACAAATTAATTAGAACATCACAATATGGGTACCAAATGGAAGGTATTTTAAAGATCCCTAATTCAAAAATATTTTCAATAGGGTTGCCACCTATTTTTAATCGCATATTTAATTTTTTGTTTAGAAAAAAAGGTAAACTATGCTTTCTCTATATACAAAATGTTATCCCTTAGAATAATAGTGTAAGGTTTCCACATATTTTCGATTCTACACAATTTATCTAAAACATCGCAATATGGATATCAAATGAAAGCTGTTGTATAGAACTGCCACCTAAATTTTGGAGAAAGAAATTTACTTAATAGATATCGAAATCCATTTTTTCCCCAAAATATTTTTTTAAAGGTATCCACATCTTGAAAAATTTAAAAAGTACCGGGGCAAAGCTCGGTCAACCTGGTACTATAACTTAAAGTTCGGTTAGACTTGTCAGTTCAAACGCTGATATGAAGTATTTAAATATTAAAGCATTAGATATTTTGTGGTTGTTTTGTGCGCATTTTAGCTAATTTTTCAATGCAGTAATTTTATTACAAGCATAAAATGTCTGGCCACTTAGTTGAAAGTGAAATTTTCTGAAAATTCTTTGTTACTTGTATTTAGTTGTGTTCCCTAACTCGCCATAGTTGCAAGATTTTACTAGATTTATATTAATGTTTTAATTTCTTATTGAGGTATTTTATGCGGAAATGCATACGACTTCTAAAAAAAGAGCTTCTTTACGTCAGAGCTCAGACCATTTGACTCGCTCAATTGCATCAAACAGTGCAGATATCTCGGGCAGGTTTCCACCAGAGTTCCATTCATGGTATTGAATACCACCTCAAGTTCTTTTATTTTTGTTAAAAAATCACTTGAGGGTTTAATTAGAGCACCTTTTGAAACTTGGTCCACCCAAGTGTAGGAAGGCTCGTTGCTTATATACTCTGAGAGGCCCAGTTTCTTGATTATATAGCCAGCGACATACTCCAGCGCATGAAATCTGTCGAAAAAAGTGCATTCCTTATATAAATGATCGTTTTTATACGGTTTTCCTAAAAAAAACACAAATATCATTTCAAGCCTGTAGTACTTACAAGCAAAACAGCCAAGCACTTGGACAGGAACGACAATGCACACAAACGCTGAGCGAGGTAGCACTTGGGCAGTAGCACAAGAAAAATTCACTCAATACGTTTTATTGTTATTAAATGCCCAGTATAAACTTACTTGGAGGTATTTAAAAAGATTCACTCGTACTCGGGCGATGCAGCACTTGGGCAGGAACAAAACGCACTAACGCAGGGCGATGTAGCACTTGGGCAGCCCCACCACAAAACTCATTCGCACTCGGGCGGTGCTGCACTGGGGCATAAACACAATATAAACGAATTAAAACCTGTAATAGGGCTACTTATTAATAGTTTTCTGTGAAATAAGTAATTAAAGACTCGCTTACAACTTACTTGAACGTGTTGATAGAAGTGAAATTATAATTTAATTGAAGAACAATTGGATTTAATAAAACATTTACACAAATTCACGAAATCAGGAAAACAAATGACAGCGAATATGAACAAAGCAAACTTCGAATAATGAAGCAGTGTTGCCTACTCAGTATTTCGTCAACTTTATAGTACTATTCAGCAAAATCCCACTCAAAATGAGAAAAGAGATCACACGCAGGGTTCGGATTTGCCTCATTTTAGCCCCTCGCTCGCTCGTTAGTTTGCTCTGAGCTTGCGCAACTCACGAGCAACAAGCGAGGCTGTTTGCAAACGAGCACTCGTTAAGTACGAGCGCACGCGCGGAGCAGCCAGCGAGCGAGTAAGCAAACGAGGGCAGCGCAAGAGTAGAGCGGCAAGCAAATGAGGGCCTAATTAGCTCTGCCCTCGCGAGGGCGTCGTTGCGAGCGAGGCACTCATTTGAAGCAGCAGACGAGCGAGGCAAATGAGGCGAGCAAACGAGCGAGGCTAATGAGGCAAGCAGATTAGACAGGCAAACGGGTTGTTTGGTCTGCAAAAATGTATGGGATAAAAATTGCATTAACTAAGAATTTCGAGTAAAGGATTGTACGCCCACATGCAGATATGTATATACATACATATATACAAATATGTATGTATTTATTTATGTATATATTCTCATGCACAGAAGAATAGATGCGTGCTATTTTGATCAGTTTTGTGTACTAGGTAGGCACATATGTATGTGCATACATATCTAGGTAGGTTTATTTTTTTAATATTCAATAATTTCTTATAAAATTTCAACATATACACTTAGGTCTCTTTTTATGCGGTTCTTTTTTATGCGGATTTGAATTTATGCGGTTTTTCAAACACTTTTTTCGCTGTAGCGATTTTGCTTTTTTGGGAGCTTATATTACCTTTTTTCAATGTATAAGGGGCAATGCTTCTGATAAATAATTTGTCTTTGTATTCTTACATACAAGTAATTACTAAGTAATTCGGCTAAGTAACTATGTTACATATGTATAAATGAGAATATAATATTTATAAAAATAATTATTTTGTCTTTCATTTCATAAATGAGTAGGAATTTTAGCATTTTCAAATGAATATTCCTGGGTTAAGTTCCCATACATATGTATGTATGTAGAAAATACAAACTACTATTTGGGGTGTGAAACAGTATTTGATAATTAAGGCTGGTCCACATAGAACTTTCGCGTTGACTTTGTAGTTAGCGTTGGTTTAACAGAACGCACGTTAAAAATATGCGTTCTACAATGAAGCTTGGCAGAGACTACTTTGGCCACTAAATTAACATATTAACGAGAGATAAATTAATATTTCATATCAATAATTGCATGAAAAATTATATTTCTTGCCCTCATTTGATTGAAAGGAAAAAAAACATTTCATATAATTATACCTTTCATGAGCATGAAATGGTATTATAACTTTGGTCCGATGTTTGTAAGTACCAAAACAGAAAGAGATAGACCCATTAAAATGTATACTTATATGATCAGAACGTCGAGCTGAGTTGATTTAACCATGTCCGTCTGTCCGTCTGTCTGTCTGTTTGTATGCAATCTAGTCTCTCAGTTTTCGAGATATCCGGATGAAATTTGGTAGGTGGGTGTATTTTTATAATGTATTAATCATTTGTCGGAACCGGAAGAATCGGACCACTATAACATATAGCTCCCATACAACTGATTGTTCAGATATGAGATTTTTCATTATAACTTCTCCATTTATGTAGCTACGAACATGAAATATTGCAATACTTGCACCCATTATCAACAGAATACTTATAGTGAAAATTAAAAAGATCTGGTCACTATAACCTATAGCTCCCATACAACGGATTGTTCAGATATAAAATTTTGCGTTATAACTCCTCCATTTATATAGCTAGGAACATGAAATTCCGCACTGTTTTCAATAATTATCTACAGAAAACTTACAGTGAAAATTAAAAAGATCGGGTAACTATAACCTATAGCTCCCATACAACTGATTGTTCAGATATGAGATTTTTCGTTATAATTCATCCATTTATGTAGCTAGGACCATGAAATTTCGCGCTGTTTTCACTCATTATCAACAGAAGACTTACCTCGAAAATAATAAAGATCGGGTCACTATAACCTGCAGCCCCCATACAACTGATTGTTCAGATATGAGGTCTTTTATCATAACTCCTCCATTTATGCAGCTAGGAACATGAAATTTCGCACCATTTTCACTCATTATTAACAGAATACTTACAGTGAAAATAACAAGGATCGGATGACTACAACATATATCTTCCATACATCTGATTGTTCAGATATGGGATTTTACTGTAAAACTTCTTTATTTGAACAGCTAAAACCGATAAATTTCGTAAGATATTTTATAAATAATAATACAAAGTCTACTGAGAAAATCGTCAAAATCTATGCTATATAAGCTTTATTTCCTATAGCACTGATTGTTCAGATACCAGTTTTTGCGATATATCTCCTTTATGTAGGAAACTAAACCCAATAAATTGTGTTACCGGTTTACATACCGATCACATAGCGGTGAAAATCACTTAGATTGGTGTCATATAAAGTATATCTTCCATACCTCTGATTGTTTAGATGTGATTTTTTATATAAGTATGTAACTCCTCTATCGATGTATGCAGATGTATTCAAAAGCAGTAATCTGTCAAAGTAAAATTTGCAGATGTTCATGAAAGGTATGAAGCCTTCGGCATAGCCGAAGACAGCGCTGCTCTTACTTGTTTTATTTATTTATTTGCAACAGCTGGCGACCGATGCAGCGATCTTTCTGCTTTGTGTTGGCCTTAGCGTTGCCAAATTTTGGCTAGGTGGACGGCTGCTTTGAAATTCAACGTATGTGAACCGGCCTCTATTCTTTGTTTACGTAAATTTTTCCATGGCTACATATCCATACATACATACATATGTACATATGTCCTTGAACAACAGGCCACAAATAAATTTTTTCACTAAGGATTACATATATTTCATTCAGGTATACAACATAACTGCTACAAGTAGCAAACTATTTTGGGGTGTTAACAAGTGCTTACTTGTTTTTTGTTTCTGCGGCACAGACGATTATAATATCTTCGTTACTTACTTTTCTCTGTAAAGACAAAATACATGCATATGTACACATACATAAATACATACATACATAAATACGTACATACATGCATATATAAATATGCATGTTATGTATGTACATATGTATGTATATAACTCTAAAAAATTATTTATTCTATAATCTATGCTTACGTATGTAATAAATTTTTTTGTTGTTTTAAATGCTGCCCTAATATAATATTCACATATTTATATGCATATGTACATATGTACATACAATTATTAACATACTATCGTGCATAATCTATTGACTAGATTCCCACATTTTTATGCACAAAAATGCATGTGTTGCACGATTGAGAGAATACAAAGGTTGCGCCGATCTCGGACCGCTATTCCTCTCTTAACGAATTTGACGGAATAGTTGTTTGCATGACGTCACACTGGTGCAACTTGTTTACGTTTTCCTTGCAACATTTTTTCTTCTTCTTCCATTCTTGCTCACGTTTTGGCATTGCTCTCTCGCAATTGCACCAGTGTGACGTCACACAAAACTTATTCTCAAAAATCCTCTCTGATCGGCGCAATCTTGTATTCTATCATTCTTGCATGTGTTGTATAGTACACTCGGAGCCCTCGCTCGTCGCTCACTCGTCTTACCTAGCAGAGCGAGTATGCAGCCAGCTACTCGCCTCGCACTGCGAGCGAGGCAACCACAACAACTCTTCCAACTTTTTGAATCGTTATATCTCGGAAACGGTGGCTCTTAGGAAAAAAAGTATTTAGAAATTTTTTATAGATAACACTGGATCACAAATTTTAATTTGGTTTTTGTTCTCCAGACGCCACTATCCAATTTCTACGTAGAATTGCTCGGTGATTCCGAAAATCTAGTTAATTTTTTTTTTATGGATACGTTTTCGAGATATTTGCAATTTACCGTTATTCAGCTGAAAGCAAAAATTGGTTCCTTTTAATCACGTATATCTTACGAACCAATTCAAAAATCTTAATACAAAATATGAAAGCCAATGAAATTCTCCATAAACCGTATATACATCACTTTCCGATAGGGCTTATAGTTTCTGACAAATTAGTTAATCATTCCAGCTTTTTTTATTTTTTAATGAAAAAATTAAAAAAATCAAACTTTAACAGAAGAAAAATTAAAAAAATAACAGGTTCTGTGCCAATTTTGGCATTTGTACTAAAGCCCGTTCTGTTAAAAAAAAGCAAGTTACTGATGAAGAAAATCGATGGATAAATATGAAATATGAGTGGTCAAATGAAAATGCGCAAAGATTTTTTGTATGAAATACGAGTAAAGCTGGGATCACACGATTTGTACATTTGGCTAAAAATTTGTCAAATTCATAGACAAATCATGTGGACGCTAAATTACATTTGTCATTTATCAGAAAAGCCAAATATTTGCCTTCTTGTGGCAAATGAAAAACAACCCTGGTGGCCAAATCGAGTGAACGCAATGCTGCTACATAAGCCAAATAAAAATTACGAAAATGACCAAATATCTGATTTGCCACTTGATGACAAATCCCAGTGACAAATATACAAAATTGTTGAGCGGTATTGCCATTTCGCGCTTGTGAACCTTTGTATTTTTTTTGGTAAAATTTTAATATTTAATAAAATATACATACGTATCCGAAAACTTCCGAAAAATATCACGTTATTTGAAAACAATAATTTTAAAATATTTGCTCAAACTGAACATTTGAAAACATGTACATATACGTATTCGACAGTAGCTGAGTGTGCAGAGAAGCGTGCGACTATTTGTAAGCTTTCATGAGGTCCCAGGTTCTTATGCCGACAGGAGAACATATTAAAAAGTATTTATAAAAGTATAATTAATTTCTGCTTGGCTTACAGAAGCTGTTGGCTCAATCCTTATCCATTCGTCCTGAAATATACTATCCAGAAATGCGATTGCTTTATAAAAAGAGAACCATTTTGAAATATGAGTGTTTTTACTACCTGGATAATAATTTATGCAACCTCACATAGGCGGCTTTGCATTTTGTTGATACGCGATGTTGTACTTTAAACGACGATATACAGATTATTAAAGACGATCTAAATTACACTGTGTGACAAAAAAAATGTATATAGTTTTTTCGAGGTTCACACTTGTTATAGGTCTATTCAAGCAGTAAAATCTGCATACTCAGAATTTTAAATACACCCTCAAAATCTGGGCTTAAGGTCGAAACCCGCGTTTTCAAAGGGTGACGCACAGGTATACTTGCTCGTAACTTTATTTCTGTTTACCCGGTGAAAAATACGTATATATGTATGTGATTCAAGATAAGACATTTCGGTGCTTACAGCAATGTTTAAAATGATAATTTATCTTAAGAAATGGCAAAGGAATCAGTGATCGGACTTAAAAAAAACTTTGTGTGGTAGAATCCGGAAAAAAATGTTTTAAATTTCAAAAAAATGTGGTAGATCTCAGGTTTTGGATCAAACTTTGTAGAAAAATTGCAAACATTTTAATTAGAATCTAAAACAAAATTAATTTTAGTATAATAAAGTGCAAGATTGAAGTTGATAAAAATTGCGTTGAGTTTTGGCAATTTTTTCCTTGACAGTTTCGAACATATTTTGAAAGATTTCTGCAACCTTGCGGAGTGCTGCCAGCTTTTATTTTTATCACGTCACGATGTAGCGAACAAATGTGGCTCGTTCCAGAAATGCTACTTGGATTTGCCGATTTTGATAATTCTCAAGTAAAAGTAAACAACGCTTTAGAAATTTGTGATGCACTGAAATTTGCTAATCCTTCCACAAAAATAGCCGGTTTTTATCATTTTCGCTATTAATTCTTTTTATAAATCATATATTTTCCAATTTAACACAATAAAACCACGTTTGATGTCGAAAAATTGAATATTGAGAAAATTTACTATTTTACAGTTTATTTTACCCTCCCATTCTCCCTGTTGTTAGTGTTTAGTGTTGGACAATTTTTGTTCTTAAAATTAAGAAAATTATGTTGAGCAAAAATAAAACTACTCAAAAACGCGAATATGAGGTAGATTTCAGACCTTGTGCGGTAGATGTGCTCAAAAAAATGGCAGATCTACAACTATGTGGTAGAAGTCCGATCACTGAAAGGAATCTTACAGAGTATATGCATAATTTTAATTTTTAACATTTTTTCATTTTAAATTACGACGTGTCCGACTATTTTGTTTACTAGTATACATACAAAGGGTGCCCATTCACAAGACAAATTAACCATTTATAAATGGTTGTAAACAACGAAATGTTTTCTCTTAAATGGTATATGTAAGTATTTTTCATCGGGCAAACAGAAATAAAGTTACGAGCAAGTATATGCTTCAACCCATGATAAAAACATTGCAAGGTAGAACCGTTCTGTCAATTTGTCGGCCATGATTTTTTTTGATTTTTTCCAGCATTTTAAAATCATATAAAATTGAAAATAAAAAATTGAAATTGTTCGAAATTGTTGTTGCTTGAGATTGAAAATGTAAATGTGTGTGTGAGTTTCTAAGTAAATTTAAAAATTAAAATGTTTGGAAACGTCAAGAATTTTAAAAGTAACTCTCAGCGGTTCTACTTTACTATATTTTTATCATGCTTCAACCTATGAAAAACGCGTTTTTTACCTTCAGCCCAGATTTTGAGGCATTTTGTGTACAAATGTACAAATCGTGTGATCCCTGCTTAAAGCGTGTTACTCATACGCCGCGTACACCCGAACTTAGGACAAAAAGTATTTAGACATTTGTTATAGATAATTATCTGATCTACAATTTTTGTCTAAACTAATTTTATGATAAACTTACCGTTTTTCTGAAAATCGCGAAAACCCGTTTTTGTGACCTTTGACCCCGAGTCACTTTTTTTCCAGGTATCGGATCGATGAGCACTTTTTAGATTTCATTTATGATGGTGTTTTGAACAATCCTACCAATTTGCAGCTGGGTGGGAATTTTCGTAACCTCGAATGTCTAAAGTTGCTTACCTCTATTGGAAATTATAGATTATATGTTCCAAATTTAACTGGGATGGGTGTGACTTGACTTTGTGTCGGGTGTGACAAGTTGATCATGAATACATAAATACACATTATTAGACAACTAAACTAACTTTATTTCTCAAAAAATCGGATTTTACGAACACATACAAGATTCTGCCACCTAAAGACGGGATAATACTTGATCGGACTCTTCATCTCCATTGTATGCCTGACTAATTGTAAAGTACCTTATTTTTAAATAGTATGAGGCTGTTACCTGTCAAACCGAGGCTATTACCTGTCAAACCGTTTTAGATACTGGTTTTGCACTGAGAAGTGAAGTAATGGTTTCTTTTTTTCCGTGACAGCATAGCTTAAGTTTTCCCATCGCTGGAGCAACATATCTTTATGATTAGCTTTATCATCGCTGATCACAAACAGATATACGACACATTTCAGCAGGTAGCAGTCCCTGGCAGAATTTATTGATATTTGTCAAACTTTAAATTGTGACGGGTGTGACATGTGACGGGCGTAATTTGTTTTTTTTTTTTTACGAAAATAAAAGCATATAAACACTTGAAAGCAATTCGTAAATATTCGCCTATGCCAATCAATTCAAATCTTTCACATTCGAAATTCATATCAGCCTCAAACACTTGCGATCTCTTCGTTTTAAGCTATTCACGTCGTACTAATACTAAGAGCCAATTTCACAGTGCGTATTTAACTCAGAATCGACAGTCGGCCCTAAGCCAACACGCAGCCGATTAACTTTTTAAAAGCTTAAAATTTCTTTCAAAAGTAGAATCCGGAATTAAATGCATTTCAAGAAATTGGATGCAGGAGAAAAAAGAACAAAAAACAGAACTCTAAGGTGTGCGGATGAGAGACGAAACCAAGTGACTGAACGGTGCGCCAATCTGAGCACAAAATCTTTAGCGTAAGCAGCGAAAAGCAATCCGGATAAAAGCAACAGTATTCATAAGCTCGCAGAATTTAAATGAGCTACGCCAGGCGTGACATGAAATAACACGGTGCATGAAATAACACGGTGGCATGTCTTGGATGGTAAACGCCGCAAATAAATTTACGTTTGGCATAACGTTTTCACAAATAAGGAGAATTATTTTCCTTGCAATTTTTACCGTTATTGAACGCCCTTGCACTACTACATACCTTGCTAATTGTTATGTCTTCGCAGAGCCGGATTTACCAGTGGGCTGAGTAGGCTGGAGCCTAGGGCGGTAGATTTTAGGGGCGGCAAATGTTGGACCAACATTTTGTATAACTATATTTTACAAAAATTGAAAAGCGAAATATTTGTTTACCTACATAAATGTTACGAGTATTAGGTCTACACAAACAATTCAATACGTAATAAGTATGTTTCACCCCCCAAAAGGTGTTCACATGAGGCGATTTTCTCCTTCTTCTGTAACCGCCTGGCGCTGTAACCGCCTAAGCGATTTTGGCCGAGTCCAAAACAGCACGCCAGTCATTTCTCTTCTGTGCTAACTGATGCCAATTGGAAATGCCAAGTAAAGCCAAGTCCTTCTCCACCTGGTCTTTCCAACGCAGAGGAGGCCTTCCTCTTCCTATGTTACCAGCATCGCGGGCCGCGTTGAATATTTTCAGTGCAGGAGCGTTTCTGTCCATTCGAACGACATGGCCAAGCCAGCGGAGCCGCTGAATTTTAATTCGCTGCACTATGTCTATATCGTTGTAAAGCTCATACAGCTCATCGTTAAATCGTCTGCGATATTCGCCATCACCAACGCGTAAAGCTCCGTAAATCTTTCGCAGAATCTTTCTCTCGAAAACTCCAAGATCCGACTCATCAGATGCTTTCATTGTCCATGCCTCCGGGCCATACACCAGCACAGGCATGATGAGTGACTTATAGAGTGTGATCTTTGTTCGACGAGGGAGGACTTTACTTCTCAATTGCCTACTCAGCCCAAAGTAGCACTTGTTGGCAAGAGTGATTCTCCGTTGGATTTCAAGGCTGACATTATTATTGGTGTTAATGCTGGTTCCCAAATAAACGAAGTCGTCTACTTTGTCAAAATTGTAACTGTCAACAGTGACGTGGGTGCCAAGACGCGTATGCTCTCACTGTTTGTGTGACGACAGGAGATACTTCGTTTTGTCCTCGTTCACCACCAGACCCATCCGCTTTGCTTTTCTATCCAATCCCGAGAAGGCAGAGAAGACGTAGCAGTTGTTTTTACCGATAATATCGATGTCGTCGGCATACGCCAGCAGATGTACGCTCTTGTAAAGTATTGTGCCTGAGCGGTTTAGTTCTGCGGCTCTTATTATCTTCTCCAACATCAGATTAAAGAAATCACACGAAAGGGAGTCCCCTTGTCTGAAACCTCTTTTGGTATCAAACGGCTCGGAGAGGTCCTTCCCTATTCTGACGGAGCTGGTGGTATTGCTCAACGTCATTTTACAAAGCCGTATTAGTTTCGCGGGGATACCAAATTCAGACATCGCGGCATAAAGGCAACTTCTCTTCGTGCTGTCGAAAGCGGCTATGAGATCGACAAATAGATGGTGTGTGTCGATCCTATTCTCGCGGGTCTTTTCCAAGATTTGGCGTACTGTGAATACCTGATCTATGGTGGATTTTCCAGGCCTAAAGCCACACTGATAAGGTCCAATCAGCTCGTTGACGGTGGGCTTCAGTCTTTCGCACAATAC
>NW_023458556.1:86529264-86549585 GCF_013731165.1 Rhagoletis pomonella | reverse complement strand
TTTATTTTGCTTGTTGGGATGGCTGCAAATGTGAATGTATTAGAAAATAGTAAAATATTTGTGAATGTGTTGGAATTTGTACGTAAAGTGCTCTGCAGTGTCTTGTAGGGTATATACATATATGTATGTACACACAAACTTAAGTATGGATACATATAGGTACAAAGCCGTATGCATGCGCGGAGTTTCCATAATCGGAAGTAATATAAATTTGTACCGCATTACCTCTTACTCTGCATATGCCTAAATGTATGCAACCATTTGACATATATCACGTAAACACAGGGTGCTTCTAATACAATTAAAAATTGTTCTGCCGCAATACACAATTTGGAAATTTGTAAACAACCGTACCATGCTGTGCAATAGAGCATCGCGTAGTTCCTTGCTTTTCTGCTGCAGCCTTTGTGCATTTTTAGGCGCAGTGCTACAAAAAGAAAACGCATGCACAAGGTTGCAAATTCGCAGGGTGCATTTGATGATTTTTTTTGTTATTCCGTTATTCGAAAACATTTTTTTTGGTGATGCATTTCCGAACGTTCTTTTTTGCAGTTCGCAAACATGTTTTGCTTTTAATAAGGTTTTAAGTGCACATTTAAGATACCTACCCCAAAATGCGAATCAGCGGCATTATTTTTAACATTTATAAGGAAACTGCTCCGATAGGTGCATTCAACATACCTGCACATTAGCGATATCTACCTTAAAAATTTGCAACTATTATCAATTATCAAAGAAAGTATTACGTTTACCTGCACTGGCTCTACACTTACCCTAGATTTACAAGCTTATATTTATTTTGCTCATCTAGGAGAACAACGAAAGCGGCTATAATTCTATGAAGTTATATAGATAATTAGATACCATTCGGAAAAAATTTCGCTTGCAATAATTTCTACGTGGTAAGTGCTCTTCCATTATTTGGTTTCATAGGGATTCGGATACCTTCCTCATTGAAGTAGTAAAGAAAAGTCGCTTAAGTGCTTTTTTCGGTGAAGCGCACAAGTTTTTCGTGCAAAGATTGATGTGCAGCAAAGCAAAATATACTGTAGTATAGTTCTTCAGTTATTGGCCGTTGCCACATGGCAATACGGGGTGTATTCCAAATGGATTTTTAGAGGACAGTATTTGGTTAAAATATGAAATAATAAAAACATTATTTATAAGTTTTAATACATTTATTGATAATATATGCATATTCTACGTACAAAGCGGATGAAGTAGTTAATTTTTAGTATGAAAAGTAGCAAAATATTTCAAACATAAACCCACATCACATTTTGCACAGGCTACTTGTCCTATAGTTTTACATGCTGCAACAGCACAACCAAGTTTTTTTTTCAATTTGTATGGGTCAGTGATGTAGTCTCAAAAAGATATAAGGTCCCAAAGTGGAGACCTCCGGGGCTAGGTATCATCGAGCTGTCAATTAAAGACCACACAAAGTATTTGGGAGTAGTCTTGGATAGTAAGCTGCTGTGGATGTGCAATGTTGAGGAAAGGGAGAAAAAGGCCAGTAACACCCTCTATGCATGTAAAGGAATGCTGGGAGTTACTGGGGGTCTGCCACCTGCCCTGATGCATTGGTGCTACACAGCAATATTCATACCAATACTTCTTTATAGTGTGCTGTAATGCCGCAAAAAAGTCCTTATGCCTCGGGCCATGGAGAAGGTTCAGCGCCTCGCGGCACTGTACCTCGCGGGAGCGCTGAGGTCCACTTCAACGGCCGTTCTTTAAAAAATCCTCGCTTTCTGCCAATTGGCCAATTTTCGGAAAACCATGCCGCGAAATCCTCAAGTAGATTGACGGCCATAGGGAAATTAAATTTCAGAACCTTTGGGCACAGCTTAATTGGGGCGGAAAGCACAGCAGCACCGACTTCATGGCACCTAGCTTTAAGTGGAAACGAACTTTTTGCACAACGATTGAGGAGTAGGGATGGCGCAAGAGAATGAAACCTAGTCATAGATCTCTAAACATTTTCACGTACGGCTCTAAAATGGTTACGGGGGTGGGTGCCGGGATTTACTGCCGGGAACTGAACGTCAGGCGGGCAGTAAGGCTACCTAGCCATTGCAGCATATTTCAAGCAGAGGTTTTCGCAATGAGGATAGCTGCAGAGCTAGCCTACACCGAATCGCCAATCAATTCAAAATTAAACCTATACCAGGCGGCAATTAAGGCAGTTTCCCCATATAGTATTTCATCCATAAACGTTCTTCGCAGCCGGGAAGCCATTGACAAGCTAGACGCTGATAGAAGCCTGCATATATATTGGGTGCCCGGTCACAAGGGAATCTTGGGTAATGAAATAGCAGATGAGACTGACAAAAACGCCACCAGTTTGCCCTGGAACAGACAAACTACATTTGTGTACCACTTCAACACTTGTACAATAAAATATACGATAATATGATTAGACAGTTCAGGCCTAGATGGAATGAGTTAACCACCTGCAAAACTGCAAAATTACATACAACCGATTTTTATTTTACACCGTCTCATACATGATGGTATTTTGCGTTGCCCTATGGCAACACGGGGTCAATTTGGGCTAGCGAACATATCAAAATTTGGTAAAAAGAGGAACAGTTCACATTACGTCCCGTGTTGCCATATGGCAACGGACTTAAAAAACACTTGAATTAAATAGCTTGGACGATTGTTTTTATTGTTACTTGTTACCAATAGAGTCACTAATGTTTTAACTAATTTTTTATCACTGTCACATTTTGTAAATAAAAAAACACTTTCTATAAATTTATGCTTACTTCTTCATATATGACATTTTGATTGTTTTTCTGCCACTTCTTATTTTGTTTCAAGGACACACTTGTATTACACTCGATAGACAGCAAGGATCTGACGAAAGTGTAAGCGTTTCGAAAGATACACCTTTTAGCAATTAGTTAACGTACATAAGTATAAGCATTTTGAAGGAAGCGATTTTTGTTTTACACCCTCTTAAACATGATGTAAGTATTTTGGGTTTCCATAGGGCAACACGGAACCAATTTGGGTTAAGCATACAGGCAGCAAAGCAAAATATAAGTTGCGTTCCAGATGCTTCACGATTTGCAGGTTTTTACAGGAAGTCGTTCCAGGTGACCACCTCCCATAAGGTTTATTAATGGAGAAAACAGCTGTTCCTGCAAATCGTGAATTTCGTGAATATCGTGAAGCATCTGGAACGCAACTATACTGTACTCCTAAAGTTTTAGTAATATTTGATCCTTTACTTTAACGCTACTATTACCCTGTATATATGTAGATGAAACCAAAGAAATCTAAAAAAAAAATTAATCTGGGACAATTTGGGTTAATTTTTTATTTTAGTTAGTATGAGTCGTGCCACGCCCCCTATTCCGAATTCGGGAAATCTTCACACTTTCATTGTTTATGGTAGTTGCAGGGTTTCTGTTTTGTTTTGCGTATAGTAGCCTGAGTGGTTCGAATAATAATGAAATGCAGGTCCAAACTACAGAAACAAAGAGAAAGAAAATAACTGATTTTTACCTACCTGCGAATCCATGCAACAATTAATCAAAAAAGAGGTGAGCAGCTAATTTCTACCTGAGGATGTACACACAGAACTGAAACTACTGGTTGAACGAAAGAATATAATCCGCTGAGACCTACCTAACTATGAACCAACGACGATTTAACACGGCTATAAATAGTGACAGACAAACAGAAACTATTCAGAACGAAAAATTACACTGAAGATGGCGCAACGCAGAAACCGGTTTGTCTCCAAACCAAATTTGACAAGGGATGACGGAAAATCGTTCCACATTACATCACACTCCTACCCTGTCGGAAACACCAACAACGAAAATGAGAATTATTGAAATAACCTTAAAAATTGGCCAAATATGCATTGAGTTAAATGAATTCCTATTTTTATATAGCAGTTTAATATATTAAAGCATTTTGGTCAATGACTCCTAAACTTAATAGAACTTTTCTTGCTAGTTTTGTCAGAGTCCGTTTAAAGTTTTTTTTTTATATATATTGAGTGTAACCCTGTAGCACATAGAATCAGCTGTGAGGCATTTCGGGAAAACATCTGACTCTTTTTTTACTTGTAAGTATGCACAATATTGTCAAGTAATGAGGTCACACCCAAAACGTGCACTTATTTTTATATATATGTAAGATATCAATTCAAGAATGATAGAATACGAGATTGCGTCAATCGAGCTGAGAGCAACTGGGCGTGACGTCATCAAATACCATAATTAGAGAGCTAAAACGAACTCAAGAAGAAGAAGAGGAAGAATCGAACAAAAGGCAGTGTTGCCAAGTTTTTAATATGAAAAAGCACCAAATTTTTATTGGTGTATTTAATGGACTTTGTATGCATAAAAAATTTTCTTGGAAGAATGCCGATTCAAATTAATAAAAATCAATGTTTCGGCATGATTGAAGGTGCTATCACATATTCTGCTGGCAAACATATGCTCTCTCGCTTATGATTTTCATTGTGCCATGATTTTGTTTCCATTTTTGTATGCTTATGACATTTACGATTGCTATAAATTTTCTTAAGCATTACAAATTTGGTATCTTCAAACTAAAAACAAAAGCACTAAAAATGCACCAAGCACTACCCAAAAATTTTCACGTTTTGAATACGCATTAAATTTAGTGCACAAAGCACCAAGTTGGCAACAGTGAATGTAAACAAAAGGAGTTTGTGACGTCAGCGAATGTGTGGAAATTCGCCCCCTTCATTTTCTGCATCGTGATATCAATTAAATTGAATATTAAGATTAAAAAATTTAGATTACAAGAAATTTAGGGTTGAAAAAACAGCGACTGTTGCTGCTGAACGCTGGCGACTTCTGATGATATCTGTCAATCGTTGCTTTTACTCTTCTACACCACTTCGTACAGGGTTGTTATTTTGTGATACATGGTTGCCACCGTACATGTGTATTTGCATTATGATATTCTGTATTAAAAAATCGGAAAACCTATGGATAAAGAAGATAAGTGTATTGCCAATATTTTGTTTTACAAAATTCTATATGAGTTTCCAATTTTTCCATACGAATCATGCCATAAAGGATATTAAAATACGGAACTTAGCTATACAGAGTTTTGAATACAGAATTTCAAACGCAGAATTTTGAACCATAATAATATTCTACCCAACCAATGCCTAATCTAAACAATTACTGCATCTTAATTTTATTATATACCAATTACTTGTGTATAATTTGCTACTGCATTTCCTCCAAATTTAAATGATCAAACCGCACAAAAATTATTTATTATCTCTCTTTAAACAGCTGAAATCTAATCCGGCTGTATCTCTGAAGCAGAAGATTCAAATGCTTCAAATTGGTGGATTTGCGAAGCCAGATTCCTTGGAACACCAACCAAATAACGACAAATTAATTGTGGAAAACGTATGTCAATCAGATTCGTTGCATGCACGCGGAGAGCGAAAGCACGTCCGAAGCAACCAAGACGATATAGATGAATCGTATAAAGCGGTATCAGGAAAGTCATTCAAACCGTCCATATACACCTCATCGGAGCGCTCATATAGTGATTTATCTACTAAACCATGGTCTAAGCTAAAGTTAGCTACTTTATTGTCAACAAGCTCTAACAATTTAGCAAAATTTTCCCCAGGAGACTCCGACTTAGAAGTAAAAACCTTTTCTTCGAAGAAATTGATTCAAATACCAGCATTTTCTTCAACCCCTACAAGGGACCTGAAATCCACAACAGCCGCAAGTCTTGATCCCAATTCTCTATTCAATAAAAGTTTAGAAAACTTACGGGAGCACAATAGAGCAATCTCTGCAAAGAAAACCAGGGATTGTAAAAAATTGTATCACTCTGTTTTCGACTTATCGCCCGAGTATAGTGGATTGCCATTTGTAAAACAGTTGAAAATTTTAAATGAACGCCAAAAATTGGCCGACCTTGAAAAGGCTCTTCAAATACGAAGTTCTAGTTTGGATAGTTCTAAAACGAGCAAACAAATAGCTGCAGCGAAGCCGTTATATCGGTGTCTGAGTGACGCTTCTGATATTTACTCGCAGTTTTTTTCAGAACATGAGTCTAGTTCATCCATTTCTACGAATACATCTATGTCCACTACCTGCAATCACAAGGCAGAAAATTACATACCCCCCCGCATATTTGCCTCTTAGTCCAGAGCTTAGTGAAACCGTTGAACGTCGCAAAGTAAAAAATATTTTACAAAGGCTGCATCACAGTACAGAAGAATGCAGAAATAGGCGAGAAGAAGAATCAACAGGAATGGAGAATAATTTACTAAGAGAACCTACTCAAGAAGGGTATGTGGCTAGACATAGCATGCTAAACAAAAGTCTAACATCTAACATCAAAATTTTCTAGGCCATCCAAAGGAGCTTTAAGAATAATCCCAGACGAAAGCTATAAAAGCGGGCGAACGTCTTGTGAAGAGCGAAAAAAATCCCTTTACGCTTCTTTATTACCTTTATATACGACTTCCGATTTCAATCAGAATTCAGAAAATGGAGTCTATATTGATCCTCTTATAAAATCTGGGCCAACACAAATTTTGAATTCTTCCAACAGCAATCAACGCACAAAAAGGCAGCTGAAAATAGCTGGGGAGTTGTCAACAAAACAAGGTGACATTTTATAAATATAAACGATTTATTATAATATTATATAAGTATGTATGCACATGTGTAGTATATGAATAAGAATGATATCCGAAAATCTTGGATTTTGGTAGAGATACAATCCAAGAACTTAAAGATTTTAGTGAAACCCCAAAAAAATATATTATTGAGGTTAATCCTATTTTGACAAGCTTTTATTAAGTTTCACCTGTGTGTAATCAAATCTTGAATCAATTTCTAACCTACTTCCCGATGAGCTAGAGATATGAAACTGGAAATTTATGTAGAAATTTTGGAAAACCCGTATCTATAGCCCGATTTAGTTAAATTAGAACGTACATATATTACTTAAATTGGAAGGATTAACTCAATCAAAAAATTTGCCGTTAAATGGTGCGGGGGTAGATTTTTCTATTTTTAATATACAACGACTAATAAAAGCTTTTCTTTTAAGACTTTTTTTAATTATCGGCAAATGGATTTTATGAGAAGCTTTTTCAAGGCAGAAATGCAACCGGAAGATTGCCGTTGCCTGCCGAGGCGCGACCGCTTTTAAGGAAAACTTTTTTCTACAATTTCTTTTTATGTTGCTTTTACCAGGGTACCACTTGGATAAAGCGGAACAAATCAATACATAAGGTGCATGTAAAGCAGTGATTCCCAAAGTGGTCCAGGTGGACCCCCAGGAGTCCACGGGAGACTCGACGGGGGTCCACGGTGACGTGAAAAAATATGGGGGTCCATGAGTTGTAAACGGGGGTCCACGAAAATTTATCTGGTTTCGATGTAAAGAACCAAAATGGTTGCTTGATAGCCTCTTTATTTAACTTTAATTAATTAATTTCATTTGTTTGAGTGTTGTATAGTGCTATTGACGCACTGCTGCTCTTACCGTCACCTTGTGTTTTCATACGTGGGGAAAAAGAACCGGATGCTGGTATGACAATAAGTGGGGCACGGCGAAAATTGCTGGCGGCAGAGATTTAAGCACTTGTGTCTCTTCAATGCTACAGGATACTACGCCACCATTATCTTTTTGAAGAGGTTCTATAATGTTGAGTTCACTGAGACTGAATTCTGGTTTGATTCCATCGCTGAGACCAGACTCACACATTGTCCAATCTTCACTGATGGCTCCAAAACTAACTCTGGGTCATGATCTGAGGTCTTTTTCGAAGTTAATGGAGATAACCTTCACTTTTCTGTAGGGGAATATGCTTCAGTCTTCCAGGCTGAGGTAATTGCAATACTCAAAGCCATGGACTACGTGGTGGAACATAGGTGGAGAGGAAGGAGTTTACGTGATTGCAGTGACAACCAAGCTACACTTAAGGCATTGGACAGCCCTCTATTTACGTATTTCCAAACTAGTGCGGCAATGTAAGTCTCGACTAAAATATGATGGTGAACATAACGAGGTTGCTTTACTCTGGGTGCCAGGTCACTCAGGAGTACCTGATTATGAGACATCTGATCATTTGGCCAGAGTTGGCTCAGACCAGGCACTCCTCGGTCCGCAACCAGTTTTAGCACTCCCACCTTCGGCAATCGAAGCCACCATCAGAAACTGGGTGAATACTTCGCTCAGCAAAGACTGAGAGGCATCGAGGGGATGCAGGTGGGCAAAACTCATGTTGCCTTCAATCTTACAAGGTCTATATAATTTTTTGCTCTCATTGAGCAGACGACACTGAACAAAAACCTGACTCTTATAGGCGTGAATGACAAGTCCATTTGCCCATCTTGCCTTGAAGAAGATGAGACGGTGGAACACTTTTTGTGCTTCTTGCTTGCTTGGTTATTTGTCATCGATTTTTTTAAACTCGTTCTTTTCTCTATTGTCAGTTTCAGAATTAAAAGTTTGGCATAAAAAGCTTAGCCGTTTTGATGTTTTAAGTTTTGTGTTTTAAAAATGTGATACATATTTTTCGCCTCACTTTAAAACTCGGAGCGATAAAAATAAAAATGATGCCATTAAAACAAATAAACTATTTTACATATACTCCACGTGCAAAGTCATGAGTGAGCCGAACATTTGATGAGTTTATGGTGAAGATAATGTAAATAACGCTAGCGCCCGCAGTGCTCTTAAAAAATGTAACTCCTCCGAGCGAGAGAGTATTTTGATGTATTTACGAGCTCTACAAGTGTGTAATCACATTATTTTTATAAATAGAACACAAGAAAATATTTTACTTTTATTTTGGCCACTCTGAGTTTAGTTTTTGAATTCACCCGCGATGCAAATTTACATTGTTAGATCTAATTTTCACATTTAATTTTTTTACGAGCCTTGGGAATATTTAGAAATGTATCAGCAGGGGGTCCACCGAAACCAGTAAATTTTTGAAAGGGGTCTACGAGAAAAAAAAAGTTTGGGAACCTCTGATGTAAAACAACCCACAAACTCGTCTATTTATCCGTTTAGTAAAAAAAATTGCTCTGTTATGAATTTCGTATTAGAAAGAACTTAGGTAAGTTTCCTTATATACCAACGGTGGGCAATCACGGCTCTTTGAGCCAAATGCGGCTCTTTGCTTGACAAAGTGCGGCTCTTTTTATTTTATTTTTGCTTAGAACATTTTGGCTCTTTTTACTTTTGAAAATACATATTTCTTTTCTGGATATTCTTTTCCATTGTTGTTTTTTTATTTTATCCTTTTTAGATACACATACGCAAATTGAGATCGAACATTACCAGCAATTTGGAGAATGAAAGATGAAATGATCTTTACCGATATGATGGAGCATATGCAAACTTCAATTCAAACAAGGAAAGAATGAAAATGTTTTTGATTTGTCGCAAATTATTTTAAATTTTGAAGCTTAACTACGTCTTTTTATTCATGATTTCAAAAAAAAAGAATACATATTTCATCATTTTCCATGATTCAATAATAAAAGGTTGTGTAATTTGTGATAGCCAAAATTTGACACTCCTTTATCTAGATTTGTATTTTGGAAGTAGGAGAAAGGGGAAGAATGTGATCGCCTTTTGCGAAAACGGTAGTAGAAAGGTACTACAATACGCAAAGTATACAATTAGAAGTAAAATGTGTATAATTAATTCGATGTGAATTTGCAATATATTTGGTTTTTAATGGAAATACTAAACAATACGTATAAATATAGATTTTTAATTTAATTTATTCGTCATTTCCTGGAACAAATCTAGAATACCGACCGTTCAGGTATGCAAAAACGAAAAATGCAGATTAACTTTTTACGCTCATTTCAACCATGCCAAAATTATTTAGCGCAAGTAAAATATAAAGACATTTTAGAAGGTTAAAGTTAATTTTTTGATTTTTTGTAAAATATTAATATCTTGTGAACCACATAACCGATTAAAAAACTAATAACGTCACCATAAAAATAATCAATTTATCTTTCAGCTGATACACATAATTGAAATTGTTTTTTATATATTTAAACCAAAACCACTAAAAAACGAAAAAATGCTATTTTTTCATGAAATAACCTTTTTTTGGAAATAAACTGCATGAATAATGGTGAATTTATATTATTTAGAAAGTACAAGCTATTATCTGTAATTCAATATACATATTTCATCATAATATATTTTCGGGTTTTAAGAACTAAGTGATAATAAAAAATATAAATAAACAAAGCAAATAAACCTCTTATATCTTCTTTATTTTTAACCTGCGCCAAATAAATTTTATCGTTGAAATCAGCGAAAAAAGTTCTACCAATCCGCACTTTTGGTTATTTTATAGCTAAACGGTCGCTATTCTAGACTTGTTCCAGAAAATTACGCAAACGCAGGTGATGCCAACGAATATTTAGTATGAAGAGTTTTTGGTTTTACTACTAATATAACTAAAAACTGTAGAGTGAGCAACATTCTGCACAAGTAAAGGAGCCGATTTTATGCGTGGGAGCGAGAAGACTGTTTTATTACAAAACCTTTCTATTATTGAATCATGATCATTTTCCATGATTCAATAATAGAAAGGTTTTGTAATAAAACAGTCTTCTCGCTTCCACACATAAAATCGGCTCCTTTACTTGTGCAGAATGTTGCTTACTCTACAGTTTCTAATGATATTAGTAGTAAAACCAAAAACTCTTCATACTAAATATTCGTGGGCATCACCTTCGTTTGCGTAATTTTCTAGAACAAGTGTAGAATAGCGACCGTTTAGCTATAATTGTATTAGTGAATCATGATCATTTTACATGGCTAGAAAAAAATATTGCACATGATTTAAAAGCGGAGTTTTAAAAAAGGTTTGCGGGTTTGAAATTATTGAAATGTGCGTTTTCGTACTTCATAAACCCTTTTTTATGTAACATAATTGAGAATGAATTTGCAATATCCGAAATACTCCTTTTTAAGAAAAGCGAAGAAGAGTTGAAGTTTTTGGAATTAAAAGAAGATAAGGCACTGGAAATGCAACATAAAACTTTGCCATTGCTTGAATTCCGGCAATAAGTACCATATATAAAATATCCGCTGTCGAAAACAGCTGTGTGCCGTATATTTTCAATTTTTGTTACAACGTATAACTGTGAGTCGTTGTACTCTACAATGAAATTCGTAAAGTCAGAATACCGTTCACATTAGTTGCATTCGCGTACCTGATAATTATTGAAAGTTATAAAAACTATCAGCTTTTTAAAATAAAAAAGTAAAAAAAATAAATAAATTGAGAGAGCAAAGTGACATTTCATTTTGAGGGGAAGCTGCTAGTTTCTGCTGGAAAAATGTTTGCCAACAGCAATTTGCCTAGAAAAAAATAGCTGATCGAAAACAGCTGGTTGGAATTTACGCAAATCCCTAAATTACATTTTATGGTTTGGAAGTTAAAATAGTAAAGTGCGATTTATTTAACTTGTAAGAAGTAAGTAATTATTTGTTGAGTCAGTGAACTATGTTAGGATAAGATTTCGGGATTTGTTTTCTTACGTTTTTAGTTTTATTTTTAGTACTTTTGAATCTAAACAAAATTTCTATCAGCTTGCAAGTTTCTGCAAATTTTCTGTGCGCGTATTATTTTGCATATTTTCCTCTTGTGAGAGAACAGATAACACATCGCCGGAATTTTGCTGTTGGACATTTTTTACTGGAAATTTTAAACGAACGTACCTATTGACTTAGCAACATTTAACAGAACTGTTACGAACGGCTTTAACTGACGTAAAACCAGATTTTCAAAATTTGACTAAAGGGATCTTTTGAATTTTTTTTAATATCTATTATCTTGTTTATAAACAGCGCTTTGACCCAGTTCGCTGTGATTCAAAACGGATGCATAAACTAAATGTCAAAACGCGTTGAAATTGAAAAAAGTATTGACTTCAATTTGTTTTCAAATCGGTTTTTTGTTTCTCACATCAGTTAGAAAACAAGTATACACGCAATACTCATTTGACGTGAAGTGAAGTGAAGGTTTTCTTTATACAATTACAATTATTGTTTGTTTCCATTTCGGTCCAAGGCACATAAATACAGGTAGAAGCCAAAATGACGTTGCTGTCATGAGAACCAAACCTTTAAACTTCAATTGGTTTTTTTTCCTATATTTCGTTACGCTCTGAATGTCATATCGTTGTTTTTTTTTTAATGTTCGTTAATAACAAATTTTAATTAACATTTGAATTTGTGTAGTGTTGTGCGGTTTATGCTTAGTGTATGTGTTAAAAATGTTGTTTTTTATGTGGTGTTAAATATAAAGCAGATACCATTAATTTTTTTAACGTGCTTCAATGTCCTTCGCGTAAGGAGCGTTGCGGAAGCAGCTGTGGGGCAGAGCTGCCTCGAAATGCCTTACTGTGCGTTAAACATTTTAAAGGAGCACATTTCACAAATACACCGGGAGGTACAGGAAAGGCACGTTTGATGCCAAGTGCTGTTCCTAAGACCCTTATGCCGAAAAGTCCCTCCAAACACACTGCAACTCATAAATCGAAAACAGAAAACAACATACAAGTTAACAAATTTTAGCTAAAGAAAATAAATAAATAAAAATAAACTTCAAAATTACTTAAAAACGTCAACCAGTGAAATGTAATTTTTTATTTTTGCTTACACACGCTCATTTTTATTTTTAATCTCCCAAAAACTTTGACTTTTGTAGGTTTGACGTCAAATTGGCTTCTACCTGTTTTTATTGTACCATGATTTCGGTCAACCGCGCAAATTATTTATTAAAAAAATTTCGTTTAAAAATAGCAGATTTTGTTTACTTTTGAATACGACTTTATCGAGTGTGCTATAAAGACGGGGGTATAAATGCTATAAAGAAATATATGTTGAGTGCAATCGGTTTTGTGTTAATGCAGTTCTTGTGTAGGTATAAACAAGGTATATCTCACGTACATTACAATAATAATAAAATTAATTAGGGTATTCACAACGGTGTCGTAAGTGTCGTTTTGTTGTATGTCGTAAACTTTAAACGCCTAAAAATATATTAAGGTGGTTCACAAAGTACCAGAAAAGTCATATTATGAATTTTCGCAGTGTTAAAAGATAGTTGACTGTGGTTTCAAGTTCTCTAAACATTTATTTAAGCTTTTAAAGTTTACGACATACAACAATACGACACTTACGACACCATTGTGAATCCCTCAAATGTTTTTGATTTCTAATAATAATTTTATTTAAAAATTAAATTTTTTTTTTTTTGTGGCTCTTTGTAGCATTTAGAATTTACATGTGGCTCTTTTCGGCCTCGGCCTTGCCCACCCCTGTTATATACATACTATGTACACACTTGATTAATATTGGGGATGTGCCGGGTATGCGGAAGATATCCCGAAAGCGGCTTAACCGGCCGTTTTTCTATTATCCCGCTTATCGGCCGGGTACCAGCCAAAACCGGCCGGATTTCCGGATCTCGATTCCCAAAGATTAAATTTAAAAATCTAGTTCAGAAATTTATTTTTATTTTATTTTTATAATCCAATTTTATAATTCATGTGACAATTTTTCGAATTTTTCTAGATTTTGTGAAAACTTTCAATCATCAATTTATATACCATTTGATGCAGAATGAACTATATTTTTGTTAAAAATTAATGAAAAAAAAAATATTACGAAAAACTTTGCAAAGAACGCTGTACGGATACTTATTCTGGTGGGTGTATATTAGAGTGGTCCAAATTTTTTTTTTTTGGAAATTCATAAACGCTACCTTAAATTATTGTTATTTGTGATAAAAAAAAAGAGACATGTGTTTTTTATTTTGAAAAAAAAGTTTTCTTAGAGGTCGCGCTGGTCGGTTTTTCTAACTGTCTAAGACAGGTATGTAATTAAGGGAATGTTCCCCAATAATACCAGAGTAATTATATGTAAAAACGACATTTTTAGTAGCATTTTAACATGTCAAGAAAATAAAAAAATTGAGAACATCAGCGTTTTTATAAAAAACTGGCCAGCGCGACCTCTAAAAAAACTTAAAAAAAAAAAATACATGTCTCTTTTTATCACAAATAATTAATATTCTGAAGTAGGGTTTATGAATTACCAAAAAGAGTATTTTTATGAACCACTCTAGTGTATATCTATGTACATATGTACCTAAATATGTAAAAATAAATGTGATTTTTATTTTTGTTGTAATGTGTGTTTAGTAAAACTAACGTCCTGAAGTAAGTTTAAGTAAAACTAGTGTACTGAAAAACCCGAAAGTACTGAATTTTGAGAAAAAAAATCTGAGAACCCTACCCGATGCACTAAACACACTTTCTGAGTTCACTGAGAAAGGTGGTGCACAGAGATACTTCATTGCCAGTTTTAACGAATTCTTTGCAATTCTGCTTCCACCAAATTGAAGGATCTTCTTTTAAAGACAGAGCGGTAGTGAAATTTTATTTCTGCGATATTTGATCAGTTTTGGCTATTTTTCTTTTGTTTATTTAATGTTTTTTATTTATTTTTTATAAAAGTCTAGGTTATACAACAACACCAAATAAATTCAGATTTCAATCTTGGTACAAAAATTTATAGTCCGACCGATGAATCGGCCGATGCCGAGGCTAGTATCGGCCAAAAGGATCGGAATCGGCCGTGTTTGGCCGATTCTTGAATGAGGTATTGTTACTTAGTTATTGGATTACGTTTTTCTTTTGTTAATATAAAAATTTATAAAAGTAATTGTTCCTAAAATGAAATTATATTCAGGATTTAATCGGCCAAGAATCGTCCGATGCTTCGGCCGATTAAATCCTGAATCAAATTCATTTCAAGAACAAATGCTTTTATAAACTTTTATAATAACAGAAGAAAAACTTAATCAGATAACTAAATAACATAACCTCATTCAAAAATCGGTCAAAAACGGCCGATGCCGATTCTTTTGGCCTATACTAGCCCCGGCATCGGACGATCAATCGGTCGGACTCTACAAAAATTTAAAAAATTCTGGATATTTTCACTAAAATTTTAAAGTTCTTAATCAGAATCTTAAGAAAAAGTGTTGGTATGTAGTTCTGTAGCCCATTATATTTTAGATTAATGAAGTGCAAGTTTTAAGCTGCTAAAAATTTCCCTTTGATTTTTGCCTTTTTTTTTTGCTGCCAATGTCCTCTGCATAAAAGAAGATTGTCGAACATACTTTGTATGGAAAAAAAGTGAAACACCCTGAACCAAAAAAAAAATATCAGAAATCAACGGGATTTTTTACCAAATTGAAACTTATACTTGCCACCAGAATTAAATCGGCTACAAGACTGCATACCAAAATTTTTTCTTAAGATTCTGATTTAAAAATTTGAATTTTTAATATTTTTGTATAAAGTTTGAAATGCAATTTTAAATTATGTTTTTGTAAAACCAGCTGGACTTTTATAAAAAAAAATTAAATAAACAAAAGACAAATAGCCAAAACTGGTCAAAACATTGCGCTCCTATTACTTTGTGGACAAATGCATGCAGAATTAATTTAAAAAAAAACTAAAATATAGGCATATTTGGTACAATTGATTATATGAAAAAAAAGGCTCAAAAGTGGCATTATCCTAATTGAGGTTATGACCCCTTATAAGACGTGAAAAAATTGGCTTTCTGTCACTGTATAAGGCACATAATTGCAAATTTTAAAATTGGAGTAATGTCACTTTGCAAATAGAAAGCCAAAGCAGAGCACTATATAAGTTCAACCACACAGCTTGACGTTTGCGATTTAAAAACAGCAGTGAGTGTTTGGATTAATTGGTAAATGAATGAACGGAAAATTTGAAGTTTTTGCGTATTTTGCATTCTCATACATATTTATAAAGGTGTAGATAAAAGAACAGATGCGGGAAAATGTGAGCGAATGTAATAGTAATGAAAGACATTTTTTCGCACACCGTCTTCAAAAGAGTCACAACGCGAAATTTGTGGATTTTGAGAATATGCGCTAAAAATGTACGCAGAGCTTTTATTTAGCTTTCAGCAAAAGCAGGAGCAAATTTTTGTTATAATTTGTAAAAAAAAAACTAAGGTAAAGTCCCCTTGCTCATATGATTATCATGTGCTAAGAAATAGTTTTTCGCATTTTCTGACAAACGTGTTATTTTGAGTTGTGACTATTTGGAAGACGGCGTGCGTTTTGTTGACTAATGCAAAGTTAACACTTGTAATATTTGCGGTCCAGGATTAATAACGTAATTGATGTAGTCTAAATTTTAGGATTTAAATCGCGTTTAATTTATTCGCGTCTGTCCTCTTTCAAACTCATCCGGAAAAGGAAGAACATTTGACATTTGTCTTTTGACAGAGACATCTGTCAGATAGTATATGAGCATATCTCTAGAACTTTTGATTTTGGTGATTATGCATAGTTTCGTAGGTATTGGGTATTTTCAAAAATAAAATATATTGTAATAAGAGTCAAGGTAGTGCTTTATCCGATCTAAAACAATACCCGCTGGTGGTAATGCCAAAACTAGCTAAAACAGCAGTGGGTCAAATGATGATTGAGCATTGTTTTTTTCGTTTGCGCGCTGCATTTCCTTTACCGAATGGGTTTGGACGCTAATAATTTTTTCTAATAATCTTAAGTATAGAAGTATTATAAAAATATAGTACAAGTAGGTGTGCCACTCATAGATTAGATTAAAAAATAATTACATTAGTGATTCCGGATTATTACAATTTGTTTAAGTTTCCCTGTTTTTCCGCGTAAATTTTTTACCGTTTGATATCTTAAAATAGCAATCAATATGCAGTCGAACTTCCCTGTAGTGAGTTCCCACGGGAAAATTATTATTTTTTTTTTTAGCGAACAGCTGGTCGAAAATTCCTATTGCATCATCAAAGCTGTCGTCACAATAATGCACAGTGTGTCGTGTGGAACAAGCTAGGTGGACAAAATTCACTCCCGGATTTCTAGCCCAGGGTAACTTATTAACATTGAGGATATTCCCAAAGCCCTGACTGAACGTTTTTTTATGTCCTGAGGGGTGTGAAATTGTTTAGAAATCAATAAATAATTTTACTGGAATTGAAGAATATTTTAGCGAATTTATACATTGCACATTAGGTCAAATGATAACTTTTTCTGTGCGAAATTAAAAGCTAAAATATTGCATTACTTTAATGTAAAAAGATGGCAAACGTTAAAAAAAGTGTAAAGGCAGTAAATAAAATGGGAAAACATGACTTGGCTTTCGTAATAATATATATTTTTTGTTTTCACTTCTTTAAATACCTGCATTTCTTTCTTTATTATGATTTTTTTGGACCAATTTTAAAAAAACTACTACACATAAAAGAAGAAAGTGTGCGCTGTAATTTTAAACCAAATTGTCGTGATTTGCTCTTGATGTTACATATCGTCACCTGCAATGCAAAAAGACGTAACAAACATCGTCGCTGAAATACAAAAATTCGTAACTAATAAAAAATTCAAAATTCAGTTTTTGATTGATATGATGGATTTCATCGAATTCCAACTCCCACATCAGTAATGGTGTTGGTACGTCTTTTTGCATTTCAGGTGACGATATATTCGTTTCAATCATTTCAAATGTGGCTCTTTGGGGAATTTATTTTAAGGAAAAATTGTAAAAACAGTAATTTTGTTTACTTGTCGGGCAACATTTTTTCATAGATAAATATGTACATTGGATCCTTGCCTAAAGGCCTCTGTGGTAAAACTCTCCCCCTACGTCTTCCTTCTTTGCTATTTAAAGTGAAAGATTAAGCTCCTACAATAGGGATTTCTAGCAGAAATCTTCAACATTTAGCTATAAAGAGAATGGATGCTGAAATATTTAAAAAGGTATAGGTCCGACCTTTAATTAGGTAAGAATTACGTAACTATCTCAAACCCTCATCATTCGTGATTCCAATAATTCAAATGATTATAAAAAAACTGGGTGCTTTAAAAAAAAAATAACAATATTCTGATGCGATTCGGCTGGCAGCCAGGATCTTAAAAACAGAATTTTGTTCAAAATTTTCATTCCTGGAAAATAATAATTTATTTTCCATATCCACCTATCTAGCTCGCTATAAGCACAAATTCTTCAAACCAGTCGCAGAAGACCCATTAAAAATGAATTACAAAAACTAAAATCGAAAAACGCTGATGAAGTTCCCCAAATTCTGAAACTGCTAAAGGAATGAGAATGAAGAATTCTTTTAAAAAAGCTTCAGAAAAACCGGACACATCTGGTTTGGTTTGTAAGCGCTGTTTAAACAACGATCTCACCATTATGCTAGATTCTTCAAGTGAACATGAAAGTCACGAGGATACATCCGACATTTGCAGCCCCGATGCAATTCTCATTACTTTTTATTAAATAAAATTTTCAATTTTTAAATTCAAGTACTAAGTAAAATAAACATTATTAAAAATTACGAACTTTAAAATTTTTTTTATTTGCCTAAATAACTTAGTTTACTTACCTGGTTATTTCTTAAAAATACTTGACATCCGCTTTCGCATCCGCGGATGTTAGCTGTTAGACTTGTTAGAATTTCACATTCGCAACATCCCTATTCGCCATCACTCACAACAGCGTATCCTGAAAACTTTTTAGGACGTTGTATGGAAGATGTTTTTTTCGCGTTTCCGAGGAATTACGCTATAATTGTACTTAAATCACACTGTACAAAATTGTACACGTACAAAATTGTCAAAAAATCGTTATCGAATCTATTGATAACAAAATTAAATTTTGATATTCTCCACTTCCTAAAATTGGAAATTGAAGATAATAAAGAAATTAAAATATTGTGACGTAATAATTTGCTTCAATTTTATATACATACTAGCAGAGCACCCGACGTCGTTCGGGGTAAACAAATAAAAATATAAAACAGTAATACAAATGAGTAGTCCACTTGCAAACAGCGTTATGTGATTTTATAATAGAAAGCCATAAATTTGAAAAAACAGCTACGACAACAAGTAATATTTAAATTGAATCTTTTTTATTATTACCTGAAAATTTGGATAAATAAGAGCCTTATAAAATTGTAACATAACATAACATGACATAAGATAACATTAACAGTCGATATGACCTAAAGCAGTTTTCTAAGTTCATCAGAAGATGTATACTTTTGAAAGTTTATAAACAAGTATGATAGCGACTTTTGGAAGAAGAGTTAACATTTGATGCTACTTTTTCAGAATATAAAAGGATTTTGCACTGTGTTGTTAGTGGACATGAAACTACTATAAATACTGGTTCGTAATCCTCCAAAAACTAAAAATCGAAAAAATTTTACATAGCGCAATTTGCAAGTGGACTACTCAATTATTCAGTTCAGCATAATTTAAAGGAGACAAACTATTTTCTTTTTTTACATTAAGGCATCCGTATGAGCCATACTTTTAGCTTTATCGTGCTTTAACTAATATATATTGATCATCACTTGTGCTACAAATCTTGCTCCATTATTAAGATTAGGTGGATTAAGGTAACGATCAAATTTCTAAATTAAAATTAGTCTACTACGGTAAATTCCGTTTAGCTGCCTATTCGATTAGCTGTTTTAGTATAGCTGCACTTTTCTGGTAGAATGCTTAATTCGGAAGGAGTTTTATTCATTATGAATGAAACTTTTTCGTTTAACAGCATCGCGGGAATAAAAAACAATCTAACCTTTCCATTTCAAAACAATATAAGACGGTAAGGTTTCAACAAAAAAACACACAGTTTTAAATATCCTAGTTATCTAATAGATGAATTCATATATGTATATCCCCCTTTTACAAACTCATTTATATATACTTTACTCTGAACACCTCCCATAGATACCTGTGCCTGAATACCAAATTTCAAGTTCATGTGACTTATGGTTCGCGATTTATGGCTGATTAAAAATTCCACGCCTACGGGAAGTGCCACGCCCCCTTTTATAAACTCATTCATAAACACCTTACTATAAGCACCTTCCATAGATACATACATATCGCACACCGTCTTCAAAAGAGTCACAACTCAAAATAATACGTTCGTCACAAAATGCGAAAAACTAATTCGTAGCACATGCTAACCATATGGGCAAGGGCGACTTTACTTCAGTTTTTTTTTAACAAATTATAACAAAAATTTGCTCCAGGTTTTGCTGAAAGGTAAATAAAAGCTCTGTTTACATTTTTAGCGCATAATTTCAAAAATGCCAAATTTTGAGTTGTGACTCTTTTGAAGACTGTGTGCGATATGTCTGCATACCAAATTTAAATTTCATGTGACTTATGGTTTTTAAGTTAT
>NW_023458556.1:86525058-86529164 GCF_013731165.1 Rhagoletis pomonella | reverse complement strand
TTCGCAATCGTATGCTGCGAATTCCGCATTATGCTAATTTTTTTTTTTATGTTGGCCGAAACTGGGCTCGAGCCCTCGCCCTGCGGAATGATAGTACGCACTTCTAACCACTACATCACAGCGATCGCTTAATTAATTTTAATCATTAATCGCTATTAACTATTTATTGCTTAATTCCATATATGTAATACTTCTATATTGATAGTAAGCTAACATCGCAATGTGTAAGCATTTCGAAATCAAAGCGAGACAGCCTAGTACTGTTTTTGTCAATGTATTGTGTACTTGAGTGCCGGTTTTGTAAATGTGTCGTGTACATGTTTATTTATAAACGTATGTGTTCCTTTTCTTTCGTACGTGTTTATTGACATATCTGTACTGTAGTGTTTTCGGACGGTACTAGCTCTTACTGCAAATATAGGAGTATTACATATATGCTTAATTCACCTAACATTAATAATGGAACAAGATTTGTAGTATAGAGAGTGATGATCAATATATGTTAGTTGAAGTACGATAAAGCTAAAAATATGGCTCATAAGGATGCCTTAATTTAAACAGAAAGGAAATAGTTTTTCTCCTCTCGTCGGGTGCTCTGATTGTTTTGTATAAAAGGGGAAATATACGACACCAGCTTGCTGGCTCCATCATGTGATTGTACCATCAGGCTCGAAGCATGTAACCTACCAGCCTGCTGGTACAATATTTATATCTTTACAAATGAGGACGAGGAAAGATCGAAATGATTAGAGCCGAAATTTCATAATTTTTCTTCCATTTTGTTAAACATTATTTCTTTTAATTCACAACTGCAATATCGTGAACCTAATCTTCCACAAACACTGCGTTGACTCATATAGTGCGAGAAATTTCCACTAAAATACTTTTTACTTAGAAAACTGAGCTAATTTCACCACTCGCGTCACCAGCATGCTGGCACAATAATAATATTTATATATATATATATATATATTTATAGCAGCTGGTATAATCACAACGCAAGAACATACACGGTCAATCGACTTGATGTGCCATTTAACAAATTAAGCGTATTAAGGGCCGTAAACTTATCTATTTTAAACTATAGTTAAATAGTTAATAGATAAGTTAACAGCCCTAATACATATACAATACATATATCGTCGCCTGGGTAAAAGATTGTCGTGAGCGCCATTTTGACGCTTTTTAGTTCTAGATCGAGTTATATATTTTGAAATAAAATCATTCGATTGGTGTTATCAGTTTTTAGATATCTCCTTTAGTTTCCGAGATATTGACTACAATTTTTTTCGATAAATTAGTAAAAAATTTTTTAGTGATGCAGTCATATTAAACTCAAGGTTCATAGAATACAAGTTTACGACATCAGACATGGCCGCCATCTTGATGACGTAGATGGCTCAATTTTCGGAGTTGCCAGATTACTAAAAAAATGTCTTTTGCAATTCCTGTAGCGAAATTTTGCCAATGTTATGAACGCTTTTTATTTAAAAATGCGCGAATGCGTTCTGCTCACTTTCAAAAATAAAATCACCAGCAAATTTCAATTTGCATTCGATTTACATTTCAGTTGTCCCTATTATTATGTTAATCCGGTTTCACGTGAAGTTATAACATTTTATGTTGTTATAATAAGCTTTGCCACGATTTTATATCAAAATTGCCCATTTGATTAGGATTCCTAAAATACGCTATACGGCAGCTACATTTTCTGCGTTTTGTGTACTCTCCTTCTTCGTAAAATATTTCAGCCAATCAGAACTCACTTCGCAACTACGTCATTGGAGGAAAACAAATTTTTGACAGCACCATGTCGTAACCTTCTATTCTATGAACCTTGTGTTAAACTAATCAAAATCTTAAAAATGGCGCTCTCCATTTTTGGATATCTCCTTTAGTTTCCGAGATCTTGAGTAAAAAGTGTCGTTAATTTAGTAGAAATTTTGATTTTTTGTCGTATTTCATACAAAGTGGCTGCCAAATTGTGTACAAATGACGCTTACGGCAAAATTTTACTAAAGAAAATCCTTCATAAACTCAAAACTAATTAACAATAAATATTAAAAATTAAATTATTTAAGAATCTTGTGAACTAGTAACATTTTCAGAGGCTTTGGAGAATATCAATCTTCGCGTTTTTGAGAAATTGCATTCCAAACTTTAATCGCGATTTCCCACAACCTGCCGAAATTAACATACGACAATCTTTTACCTAGGCGAAGATATGTATATACATACATACTAGGGTGCTTTTTTTTTGCGACTATTTTTTTTTTTCGGTCCCATCGTGAAATTTTGTTGGAAATACCCAAAAAAAAATTCCCTGAAATTTTGAGCCCTTAATATTAATTTTAAGTACTCGGCCAAGGCGTGTGAAGATTTTCCATTTAAAATACACGGGAACTTTGATTTTTTTTTTTAAATTTCTATAGCTCAGCGGCATTTAATGGTATCACCTTGTCCAAAATGGGGATTTTCTCAGCATTAAATGCTCTACAAAAGTGCCCACTGCGGCGAAGTCGTAACTCACACCGGCGAGGTAGTACGGGCCACTAAACCTGATTTTTTCATGAAATTGACGTTTTTTCGCATTTATCTCGTAAATGACAAGAGCTATAAAACAAATGTAAATGAGAAACTTGTAGGAAATTTTATTTCCTACAAAAAAGCTCATTAGCGCTTAATCGCTAACTTCAATACTGCTTGAGATATTTCAATTTTAAATTTATGAAGTTTTAAATTTTTATCAAAAATCACGTAAAATTATAAAAAATATTGTTCTTTTATTATTTATCACTACTTTTTTAACTAATTACCTTTTTTTTTAAGATGAAAGGGTAAAAAATATAAATAATTTGAAATACGTCAGATAATCAAATTTTATTGATAAGCATAATAACAAAAAACTTCTTATTTCACTTCTGTTCGACTGTATTGTGATTTTGTACACGACGGGTGCTCTGAGCGATGGTTTTGGACAGCCTGAAAAATTGTTTGCCTCTGCTCTTCATTATTTGTCAAACCTTGATTAAATTTTTCAGCTAGTGCTACTCCTCGCTCGGCAATATCATTCACTACCTTCAAGTTGTTGAATGTTTTGAGACACTGTTGATATTCTTGATTAGTTTCCCATGTATTTGGTTGTGAATTTAGAAATCCGTAAGGAAGATTAAATTGTTTAAAAATAAATAATGAATTCGTCGTCGCAAAATCACTTATCTTTTTATCTCTCATTGAAGTTATGGCACTAGAGGCCACTGCGTAACGTTTTCTTGACTTCTCAACGATTACGGTGCTGTTAATTTTCTCTACAATTTTTAATTTTTCTTCTTGTGAAACAGTTTTATTAAAAAGAGCCAATCCAGCTAGCTGCTCATGTAAATACCACAAATGCCTGCATAATTTATCCAGTGCTGCATTTGCAATATCAGGATGAATGTCTCTATATTGTATGAGATTTTTCACTAATTCCAAATCTGAATTAGGTGCTTTTATAGCATTTGGAGCCGTGAACCATATTTTTACATAGAATAATACGATAAAAACACATATTTTACGTAAAACATTCAATTCTTTGATTGAAATTTTGAACTGTCTGCGAAACATATATATTTTTAAACAGTAGAGAGCTTTTGAAAGCCATCTTGCATGATGACAAGCTCCAGGAGCTGTAAATTTAACTTCATGACTTTCCACTCCACCCAAAAATATACGACTCAGCATCAAAAACTCTTTGTAGTCATCTCTTGGATGATGATTCTAATTAGATGGAAGAATAAATAATTAAAATCAACACTCAATATAAAAATTGATCATTTGAAAAATTGGAAAATTGTCTCTGTTTGAAAGGAAGTATTCGAATAATGGAATTGTAAGTATGAAAGTAAACAATTACTCATGAGCATACCTTTAACTGATCTTCAATAAAATCCAGTATATCTTGTTTTTTATCGTTTAAAATATCTGCTATAAAAATATCTGCTATGAATGTAACATCTTTTTTTTCAATTGATACTGACATATTTCAAATTATTTATATTTTTTACCCTTTCATCTTAACAAAAAAGGTAATTAGTTAAAAAAGTAGTGATAAATAATAAAAGAAC
>NW_023458556.1:86522869-86524958 GCF_013731165.1 Rhagoletis pomonella | reverse complement strand
TATGAAGTTTTAAATTTTTATCAAAAATCACGTAAAATTATAAAAAATATTGTTCTTTTATTATTTATCACTACTTTTTTAACTAATTACCTTTTTTGTTAAGATGAAAGGGTAAAAAATATAAATAATTTGAAATATGTCAGTATCAATTGAAAAAAAAGAGGTTACATTCATAGATAGATAGGTTATAAATTTTTGTATTCCATTAAATATTAGTTAAAAATTAAAAATAAGGGTAATCAGAAGAAAAAGGTGGCATGTACGTGTGTAATTTAGCACCGCTTACTTCTTGTTAACTTAGATCTCCCACTCTTCTCAGCGCAACAATCAAACTTTGGTTTGACCTTGAATAAGCTCACTGAATTTTCCGCTTAATTACAGCACTTTCTTTGTTTCCTACTACTGAACACTGGCGTCGCGGGAGTAACAAACAAAGCTTTGTCTACTCTAACCTCATAGCGTCGTCTACTTATAGTCAACGTTGCGTTCCGTATTTGTGTTTAACATTATCATTAGTTATTTTAATTATTGTTATTAACAATGTCTGAAAATATTGGTGAAAAAGTGTATAACTATTTGATTGGATTTGAAATCAAATCATTCAATAATAATAGATTACCCTCATATCGCGACGTATTGAGCTTGTTTATGTATATAGTAATAGTTCATCAAATGTTGTTAGTGAGCTTAATGCTGTTTGGGCTAGCTTTTTGATCCCGACTATTCGTCCTCAGCACAGTAAGCGAAAGCTAGAAAAGCTTCATGCCGAGTATATAATATTAAAAAAACATCGAAGCAGAGTAAATAAATCAAAAGCTCAACAAACCAATGTAAACAAATTTAGCGAAAAACTTGATAAATTGTTTGATATTTCTAATTGTGCTGCCGTTAAAAACTTGCCAGAAGGAGCCAGAAACTTTTTGTTTGAGTGTCAAGGGAAGAATGGTAATAAACGTTTGCCAGTAACCTATACACCTCCAGAAATGATTTGTGATAATCAGTCAGCTATGGAACAGGATATCGTTAATGAAGATAACGATAACATCAATGAGGAATTAGGTTAGTTATTAGATATCAACTCAATAGTTACTTAATAAAAAAATTATAAATACTTAAAAAGATTGGTGATTGTTCAGAATCGCAGCGTTAACTATTTCCAAATATTCAATTTTTAATGAAATTTAAGAAAAAAAATAAATAATTGGTCAATGAAAATTGATTTTATGCTTCAAAAACGGTGGAGCCACGATTTTAAACAATTGCTCAAAAAAAATTTTTATTTTTGAAGATTTATTTTTTCATTTATTTATAATTAATATGTTTTATAATTGAACTCTGAACATTTTTCATTTTAGATTTAAAATTATCTCAACAAACAGTCTTAACAAGTTCCTCGAGTAACGTATCGAGTTCTAGCGGATTAAAACGAACTTGCTCCGATTATGAAAATGAAATTCCTGCGCCAAAAATAAAAAAACTAAACATTTTAACTTCTGAACTCGTATCAGCACTTGATCGCACTCAAACCAGCGATAGAAATGCGATGTATATTATAGCAGCTGTTATTAAAAGCCTGGGCCTCGATATCGATAAATATAATTTAAGTTACTCCTCAATTCGTAACGCGCGCATTTCACAACGTGAAGAAATTGTTGATACGATAAAGAAGAAGAAAGAAGACGACGAATCTTTAGTAGTTCACTGGGATGGTAAGAAGCTTCCTACAGGACAAGGTACATTGAAAGCAGAACGACTGGCAATACATGTTTCTAGCTGAAAAATTTAATCAAGGTTTGACAAATAATGAAGAGCAGAGGCAAAAAATTTTTCAGGCTGTCTAAAACCATCGCTCAGAGCACCCGTCGTGTACAAAATCACAATACAGTCGAACAGAAGTGAAATAAGAAGTTTTTTGTTATTATGCTTACCAATAAAATTTGATTATCTGACGTATTTCAAATTATTTATATTTTTTACCCTTTCATCTTAACAAAAAGGTAATTAGTTAAAAAAATAGTGATAAATAATAAAAGAACAATATGTTTTATAATTTTACGTGATTTTTGATAAAAATTTAAAACTTCATAAA
>NW_023458556.1:86520658-86522769 GCF_013731165.1 Rhagoletis pomonella | reverse complement strand
TTTTATCATTGCTATGGCACAAAAAAGAAAATATTCAGAAAGATGTAAGTATAAATTTATTTTATTTTTGCATTCAGATAAGTATATGTGTAATTCGATGGATGTATATTATTTCGCAGGGTCAGAAGGGCAAACGGATTTCTTTTCTTTAGATGCCAGGATGGAGCATTCTCCTTTTCTGTTGCAAATTTATTATATTGTTAAATAGTCCCAAAGCTACCACAAAATTATTCATTTTATAGATATATTTATTAAAAGCAAACAAATTCAAATTCCAAAACAAACAATTTAGGTTGTCAAACGAACTCGCACAGTTTTAGCAGCTGTTTTCCTAAATTGTAGCAGTGCTGGAAATTTCCAGTGGAATATTAGTTTAGGTACTACAATTTAGGTCAACTCGCACACAGCCTTAGTCCTCCTTCATCTGATACCAAACTTGTTTAATTTAGACAAGCGGTTTGTTTATTTTCCCGAAAGGACTTTTAGTTGGGAATAAAAAAAATTTGGAGAAGTTTAACTCGTAAAGAAAATAACTGTTACTTTCGGTCTATTCAATATTCGCATTAGCAAAAGATCCGCATTGATTATTGCGAATGTGAAAACGAATGCGAATGTTAAAATTAATGCGGAAGCTCCGCGGTTGCGTATGCGAATGCGAATATTCGCTACAACGCTGCCATGCACCATGCTTAATGTGACCAACTATTTCACAGCTCAAAGAAGTACAGAAACTGAACAGAAACTGAAAACCAAAAATAGTATGAAAGTAATGAGAAAATCGTAAAAGCAGAATATTCGAAAACGGTAACAGTGTACCAATTCAACAAATAAATTTTATTAATTATAAATCAATATTATTTTTATGTATTATTCTAAGACAAGGCGTTTATTCCCAGCGAACTACTAATCGTACAGAGACAAGTTATGTCTCAAATTAAAGTTCTCGATCTGAAACTTTGCACGAACATTTCAGATTTAAAAATCATTCGATCACTTTTGAAATATTTGCATGGACAATTTTTTTAAGTTTTCCATTGAACAAAGCATTGCTACGTTCATTTTAATAGGCAGCAGCTGCGCAGCGCTCTCAATATGGAGTAAAAGAGGACGCCAACAGCAACACCTTGAAATAGCGTTTTCGGAGCACTCCGAATATGGAGTGAAAAGGGAACATTATTGTCCGGGCGAATATTGTTTGGGGGGATTTTATCTAGAGGAGTGAGATTTTTATACGGGGGATTTTTTCTGGAGGATTTTGTCCGGGTGATTTTAGGCACGGGGGAATAATTCCTAGAGGAACGTATTTTAAACAAGAAGAAAAATATTTTTTGATTTACTTCAGAATTTTTCCGTTCTTATCTGTTTTTTACTGAATAATACTTAAATAATTTTTTAATTTAGCGTTTTTTCAATAAGAATAAGTGATGAAAACACTTTAAAAGTGAATGTACATAACGTCCATTGCGTCGCCGTCACCGTCACCGGTAGTTGTCAAAAAAGCTAATTCCGTGTATTTGTATGAAGTAAGTTACATGAACGAGCTGACGGTGACGGTGCCGCTCAAATTAGCTCACTCTCAATTTTGCTTATGCGATTGCGTCAAATGACAACTATTCAGTGTTTTGTTTACATGTTTGAAAGTAAATTTTTTCCAGTTTGTGAAAATTCTAATATTTATGGAAAAACGATATGTAAAAAATAATGGAGGAAAACCTAATACTTAGAAGAAGTGAGAGAGTAAAATACAAATTTTCCAAAGAGTATCAGCGAGTTAATGATTTTTCGGGCGCAATATCAAACGAATTGTGTGTAACTTGACGCATAAGCATCGTTGACGGTGATGGTGACGGTGGCGGTGACGCTGTCGCAATGGATGGTATGTACTTTCACTTGAATACTTATTAATTATAACAAAATGAAGAAAATTTTTAAAATCTTAAAGCCCCCTTTTCGGTCTATTATCGGATTCCGCTGGTATGCTGGGAACAATATTGTTGAGCAATTTAATTTTTATATTTTCAATTTTACATACATACAGGGTGTCCCAGAAGTAACGTACCAAACTTTAGGGGAAGGTAGGTGGGAGGGTGAGCTCCCTGATAAACAAAAAA
>NW_023458556.1:86518685-86520558 GCF_013731165.1 Rhagoletis pomonella | reverse complement strand
ACAAAAGCGGAATTTCCCAACGCAAATGATCAAAAAGAACAGAAAAAACACTACTAAGAACCCCAATTGGTTATAGCAATGGTACCAATAAAATTTCCAACAAGTCGATCTCAGGTTTATAAATTAAAGTATGCAACCAATTTACTTTATATATGTATGTATGTATGTTTATTAACACCGGTTCAAAATATATAAAAATGTATGTGTGTATGGATATGTATTTAATTATTGCTTGCCAAACACAATGTCTATATGTAAGTATGTAATTTTGTCAAAAATTGAGCGCCCGTAAGATATTTTATTTTCCGCAATTATATGGAGCGCCTTTATTTTTTTAAATATTTATGGACACTCTATGTGCATATATGAACAACTCAAAACGTGAAAGTGATTTTGTGAATTTAATTTGCTGAAGTGCAATATAGCTTCTAAGCTAGCGCAAGTGCCGTGAAAAAGTGAGCTTATGAGAACCGAACCAAAAGATGCAGTGTTGTTGGTGAATTAACACAAAATGCTAGCAACGAACGAATGTAAATGACTATGCAGAATTTTCTTTATGTAAATTAATTATATTGCTATTAATCACCGAAATTTAAATTGTCGCAAGTTGTTTCACGCTTATTTAAAATACACTGCAACTTTTTGAAATGGCCGTAGCGCGCACTTTTGTATATATGTATGTTTTTGTGTGCTAACAAGCAAATGAAATATTATAATGCACTTAAGTCTCTTACTTCACAAAATCACTTTGGTTATTTAGTTTTTCACAATTTATTGTTTTGTGGCGCGAATTTTACACACAAAAAAATATAGTGCAGTGAAATTTTTAACCACACCTTATTTTGTCGTTTTAATACAGGTGTCGAATTTGCTAAAAGCTGCTGTATGTTTGTAATTGCTGCAGGTTTTGAATCCTTAAGCTGCTCCTGTGGTTAACGTCAATGAATTTCGAATGAGCTGTGTGGAGTGGTATTCTCGCGGATAAGCCTGTCCTGATTGGCATACAACTTGTTGGTGCTGGTGAGAAAACTTTTTCAGTCTCGGCGACAAAGGACCATATTCATCGGCGCAACGCTTGAGCAAGATTTGGATGCACGTTCGCACCGATGATTAATTTAATGAAAAGAAATTAAAATCTTGGTATTAGTATAACTAAAAATAAGAGTGTTTATTCACTTAAGTAATTTGTCTATATATATATATATATATATATATATATATGTATGTATATTTGAATTGCAGATTGCCTTGAAATACAAAAGCTGAGCTTGGTGGCTGGATGACGTCCTCTTCTTCGGATACTCGCAAAAGAAGTAAGTAAACCGTTCTTCATTTTAGTTTGGGGGTTTGCAGATCCAGGACAAAACAATCGTGGAATCGGTCCAAAGGTGTATCTGCAAGTGGCCTAAGTCGAGATTATTGATGACCGATTCGACGATTTCTGCCAGTAATACAGCCCCGAAAAGTTCTAATCGAGGCAGGGAAATTGTTTTTACTGGTGCAACTCTAGTTTTTGCCAACAGCAAATTGACAAAAATGCGTTTGTCTCGTTCCACGCGCAAGTAGACTGCAGCCGCGTAGGCCTTTCGGATGCATCACAAAATCCATGAATGTCGACTTTCTCCATTGGCGAGAATTCTTCCCATCGAGGAATACGTATTTTGTTGATTTCATTGTAGTTTTTCGTGAAAGTCTGCCATCTGTCTAATGTTGTTCGAGATACATTCTCATCCCAGTCGGTACCCTCTAACCAGATGTTTTGCATTAGTATCTTCGCAACAACAATTATCGGCGCTAGCCATCCAAGTGGGTCAAAAAGTTTGGAAATATCAGAAAGTATCGATCTCTTTGTGAAACTCTCGTGGTTTTCGAT
>NW_023458556.1:86515076-86518585 GCF_013731165.1 Rhagoletis pomonella | reverse complement strand
AAGCATATATCTGTAAGCGCCAAACTATTATTATTATTTTATATGAATTTTACTTCTTTACTACTAAAACATGTATATGTGTAAATTCGTTGGGAATTTTGTGGGGTAAATTTTCAATATGTGGGTAATTGAGGGATTTTTTTCCCATTTTCGTGGGATTTTTAACAGAGAATGTCTGGCATCACTGCTCATATACACAATAAGCCATCGTTCGTACTTCGCTCCGATAGGAGTCCTCTACTTCGCTCAACTGAAAATCTGCTCCGTTTTGTTGCATCAAAAAATTTACTCTTAAAATAGAAAGGAGGTGGGGTTTTTAATAGCAAACAAAAAGTTATATTTTACCTTTTTATCGACACGATTGTTACATTGGTGAGCTACAGCAACTTTGCAAATACACTTGAATTCGTGAATAGGCCCTCACAATCGCCCGATTTGAACCCGATCGAAAAATATTGCTCTGTCTAAAGTTCTGTAATTGCGTCGTTGCCCACCGATGTAACAATTGTCCCGGTAAAGATAGAATGAAATAACTTTTTATTAATTTTAACCAAGGCATTTTAACTTTAATGATAATTGCTCGCTGGATTAAGGCGCCTTTACACGGGTCGATTTTCTAGTAGATTTTTGTCGTTCAACCAAAATCGACCCGTGTAAATGACATCTCAACCACTAGCTGGTCGATTTTCCAGTCTACAGATATCGACCCTTATAAGGCCGCTTTAGCTCCTTATTTGTACAGGGATACGAGGAGAAATGAATTGTTTTTTATAAAGATAAGAAATGCACATCTACTACGAATACTTGATATTTACTTCCATTTTCGTAGTCCGAACCCAGCAAAGAGCGCTCGGTGAAGGTCAGCTAGTGATAAAATTTGCCAACAGGGCTGCCAAACATACATAGCTATGAAGTGCCATATTGAGAATAAAAAAGTGCTAAAACGTGCCAAATAGAAAATTAAAAGTGCCAAGAAAGGTGTCATTCTCTTTAGTTCTTCCCATTAGCATTAAAATTAGACAAATTAAAACAAAAGCCCAATGTCAAAGTAAGATAAACCAGTTGTATATACTATCGAAATTAGAGAATTTTAGTTGAGAAAAAGAAGTACACGCAAGGGATTTCACAAAAATTTATTTAAATTTGGCTTTTTTTTTAAAGTGCCATTTTGGCACTTTGTGCAAAATTGAAAAATTCAGTGCCATTTCAAGTAAAATAGTGCCAAAAATGGCACGGTTTGAGCACCAAAATACTGAAAATAGCGCAATTTTCCCCCAAAAACAACACCAATTTTGTGTTGCTGTGTTTAATGGTATTTTCGCATATAAAGCTGTATGTTCAAATATTTTAATTAATCACACAATGAAACTTGTAAATATTTCCAACTATGCGCAGTTAATCAATTTAATAAATTTAATTTGCTAATTGTTTTTTTATTCGTAAAACAATTTCCAAAACTTGGTTTTTCTAGAGGCTTTATTTTCATGCAATTGCTTACTTTTGTACAAATGCGCACACCCAGCTAATTAGCAGAATATTCTATGGATTCCGTGATAGAGACTGTGTGAAAATATTGCGTTTGGATTATCTTGGAGCATATTATCCAGAGGAGAAGCTCGGCCAAACACTAACATATGTGTAAGTCAAATACAATGTCACCATAGAATCACGTTTTATTATAAAATTGCCTTGAAAAGGGCACCAAAGACTAAAACAAGCGCTAAACTAAACAATTTTCGCCTTTTAATTCCCTAAACGCACTTAATTTCTTGCGAAAGGCAAAAAGTTGGCAACAGTTATATCGATGTCAAATTTGCTCATATACAAGCATGGACAGAGAGTGAGCGCCTGCTTAAAGAGCGTAAACATCACATGCAAATACATGCGAGAGCGTAACAAAGCGGACGCAAATTCATTCAAACGTAATTGGCACACTAACCCAATCACGCTTTCAACTCGCGTTTATTTGTGGTAGTGATCACATCTGCTCATATACACTCCTCGTCATTTGAATTGCATACCCTTTCAATTCTTAGTATTTACAGTTTTCCGTTTGTTTATTTAATATAAATTTTTTGTAAAAATATCGTCACTACATACGAATAAAGGCGCGCTGGTGTTTTGACGGTGAAAAAAAGCGTTTAAAAAAATTTTGCGAAAAAAGATGCTTATAAAAAACTTTGGCGAAGTATGTTAAGAGTATTTGACGCTGACATTTTTTTATGCGTTTTTTTTCGCCGTCAACTTTTGAGCTCGCGCCTTTATTCGTGTCTAGTGACGATATAGCATATTCTACGGGTAAATGCAATTTTATAATTTTTTACAAACTAAAACTTAAAAGAATGTTTATTTTCCATTTCTTGGGCAGCATTTTATATGATTTTTTCGTTTTTCTCGAGATCTGGAAACAGTTCTTAAAAAAGGTCAACATAGGAGTGTGCCATCCTAATGACCTGCAGTGTATAAGTTAATAATATTTTTATAAAAATTTCTGATATGCAGTTTTGTAGCCCATTCAATTATAGTGTAATTAAGTGCAAGTTTGAAGTGACTCTAAAACAGCCCCGATTTTTCAAATTCATTTATTTTTATTGACAGTGCTGCGCATTTTATTCCATATAAAAGTTTTATCGAGCATACTTTGTATGTTGTTTTTCAACTCTGTATAAAGTTTTAAAATCGGATGTAATGAATATTCAATAAACAAAATTAAAGCGTAAATACTAAAGATTAAAAAGTTGAGCTATTCAAATTACGAGGAGTGTATGTGGCGTACGTTTGAGAGAGTGAGCCTTTTTACTCCAGAATGCGTGTGCAGTGGCTCTCATTGCCATACGTGTATTAGTAAGATTTGTTGCCCCCTTCCCGTTTGCCCATGATTATCCCTTGATCTAGCCAGCAGAATGGGCTCGCTTGCCCATACGGGCAAAAAAGCCCATACGTGCAAAAGTGCCCATGTCTGCTCTTCACTAAAAGGAGAACGTCGGATTGTCTCATTCCCCTCACACTGAAAGAAATCACAATTCAGACTTCTTAAGAAGTGAAATATCTAAGAGTAATTCTGCATACGAAACAGAGACCGGCTTTGAGTACTAATAAAACAAGAATGACAGAATACAAGATTGCGCCGATCAGAGAGGATTTTTGAGAATAACTTTTGTGTGACGTCACACTGGTGCAATTGCGAGAGCGGAATGCCAAAACGTGATCAAGAATGGAAGAAGAAGAAAAAATGTTGCAAGGAAAACGTAAACAAGTTGCACAAGTGTGACGTCATGCAAACAACGATTCTGTCAAATTCGTTAAGAGAGGAATAGCGGTCCGAGATCGGCGCAACCTTTGTATTCTCTCAATCGTGCTAATAAAATTAGTGTACTTATTCATGATCCATAAAAATTAGTGCAAATGAGCACTTACACTAATTCAAAAAATTACTAAGAGTAATTTCCACCAAAACAAGAACACACTCAAAATATACTAACTCTTATTTGTGGCGGCAATTTTTGTCT
>NW_023458556.1:86513963-86514976 GCF_013731165.1 Rhagoletis pomonella | reverse complement strand
GCCGCTTATATTAAATTTAACGCCGCTTTGTTAGGTGGCAGTTGCAAACAAATTTATTATATTTTATATTACTGACGTGATAAAGTAGCTGAAATATTTAATAATAATACCAAGTTTCTAAATATATGTTTTTAAGATGTTTGCTATATAATTTTACACTGTTTAATTCACTGTAACATTGAACGATTTTTTCAACACTGCGGCCGCTCAGCGTTGAATTCTAAATAGTATCGGCGCAACTATCTCTATTTGTTGCAATTTCATTTGTTTACATTTATCAGCTGTTTATTTGGCAGCATATTCATCAAGCCGTTTCTAAGACGTAATTGTTAGGTTCAACAGTTGCCAGCAGTTTCGTAACAGATGAACTAAACAGCTACGTCTTATGAACGCAACCAATACCTACATACATATGGTTGGCGAGCAATAATTCAAATACATATGCATATCTACATCATATTTTTGAAATAAGCACTTTTTATATATTTTTAACCGGTGTTAATAAACATATACATACATACATATAGAAAGCGAATTGGTTGCATACTTTTAATTTATAAATCTGAGGTTGACTTGGTGGAAATTTCTATTGGTACACATTGCTTTAACGAATTAGGGTTGTTAGCAGTGTTTTTCTTTTCTTTTTGACCATCTGCGTTTGGAAAGGATGACCTGAAGAAAAATGGCACTCTGTATCGCGTTCGCATTGCCGTTCGAATTATTTTTGTAAAAAGAAGCAACACTACAGGAAAACGTCAAAAATAGATAAACATCTGTTGAAAGATAAACAACACACACAGGCAAATACTAAACAAATAAAAATTTGGCACGCATTTATTTTAATTAAAGTGAGTTAAAAATGGACTCCGTAGCATTGTGGCTAGAGTAACTTCGTAGAGATGAAAGAATTGAGCGAAGAATTCTTACAGACCAAAGTAATGTAAAGGGGCTTAGCAAAAAAAAAAGGTGAGTAAAATGTGCCCAAAATGTGCCACTGCCTTGATTAATTAGTA
>NW_023458556.1:86500252-86513863 GCF_013731165.1 Rhagoletis pomonella | reverse complement strand
TTTTTGTCTTCGCCTTCTCGTTTTTGCCTTTGTAAGTTTTGAAAAAAGGTTTTGAAATAACCATTACAACATAGCAAAAGGTGTGCTATCAACCTCACATTCCTAGGCAAGTTTTGAAAGAATTTTTCGATACTAAATCTTATTAAAACAAAATGTCGAAATCAGCTTCATATAGTTAGAAACAGTGTGATCGTTAATTCTTTATGTTCTTAAATATCATAACTTCACGACCCCCATATATTGACTAGAGTTGACTATTTATTTTATTATTTTTTAATTCTAATTATTTGTTTATAAAAATATAGTTAATTCCTTAACAAAAACTGTATGAAAATAAGTTTAAATCTTTGAACAACATGAAAAAAATCGAAAAACTTTCGTAAAAATTTCGAGCTTTCTATTTCAATTTTAGTATAATAAAGTGCAAGTTTAAAGCAGCTGGAATTTGCCCTCAATTTCATATTATCTAAACGCGATTTTTTTTTAACGAAGAAAATGAGCAACACCTTCATCAAAAAAAAAATATATATATATTAAAAATCAACGATAAGTCGCAGCTATTTTAAACTTGCACTTCATTTAAATTGATCGGACTACAAACGGTATTCTCAAAACATGTATTTCTAGGAAATCGAGTTAAAAGCCCGAAATTTTTACGAGAGTTTGTTGACTTTTTTAATGTTGCGCAAAAATTGAACCTTGGGGTTTTATTAAAGTATAAACTGCATTTTTATGCAAATACAAATAACTAAAATTAAATAATTTTAAGATAAATGGCTAATCTTGTCAATATGTGAGTGTCGTAAAGTTTTGATAAGCACTTGAAATACTAAAAATAAAATGTCAAACTTTAGTACTGAATTCAAAGAATGCATAATAACTTAAAAAATTTGTTTGTTAAGAAGTGTACCTTAAAATATGTGCATACACATTTATGTTCAAAGTGTAAAATGCACCTACATAAACTTTCCCATGAATACCATCAAATCATTGATCTTGAAGGAAATCTATGTATGCATGTACTAAGAAAATATATGAGCAAATTAAAAAGTCGATGCAATTTACAGTCGAAAAGTATAGTTTTTGTATAGATTTCGTACTGAAGGAACAATTTCATTCCCCAACACTGTGCGACATGCGGGCGCCACCATAAACAACCCCGCAAACATATTCTGAGCGCTCAGAATATATGAGTCGGAAAGGAGTCCTAGGTAAGTAAGAAATATGAGTTTCAAAAACAAACATTTTTTTACTCTTATATGAATCTTTTAGGAGTCATATATGATCCAAGTTATGAGCCAGCACTTTGTGCCAGTATAAAAACAATAACGACTAGAAATTTATATCTAAACTTGTTTATACAGATATGAAAAATAATTAGGAAGGAAAAATAAACAAAATTTAGCTGCAGCAACTGCTATTACATGAATGCTGCAATATATGAACATATGTATATATGTATGCGCAGAGGTTTGTATATAAATATCCAACAGTATTTGAAATGAATTCCTTGCTAACATGGCTCTAAAGTAAGTTCATTAAGAGAGAAGAAGAACAAAGCCAATAGGAGTCACAGAACAGCATACACGGAGCTCCGAAAGTAGGCATTTATGAGGCCAATAAGAGTCATTTAAGAGTTTAAAAAAGAGTCCAAAATGAGCCGTATATGAGGCCAATAATCGTCCAATATGACTCATATTGAGGCTCATTTGATGTATGAATTTAAGCTCATATAGGTCGACCTTCGCAGGAAGGGAAACACCCTCATTTCGGACTCTTAAATGAGCTCATAATGAGCACAAAGGCTCCGAAATGGGACTCCTTAAAGACTCATTTATGACTCCAAATGTTTGCTGGGAAGTGTGAGCTAAAAGTGAGAGTGTGTTAGTGTGCCTTCGCATGCTGTCGCTTTCTCGTCGTTTGTACATGTTTTGTTGCTATAAACTAGGGATGCACAGCAGAGGTGCACGCAGTTGACGTCGCGGGCGAACTGCGCGCATGCGAGCGTGCTGGGCGCGGTGAAGTTAGGTGTACGGAGATGGCATCGTATACATATTAACCACTACACACTTATTTTCAAGTAAAAATGCGTGTATGTATGTGCACTTTTGCGACAACTGAGCCAGTGTGGCATCAGGCCACCAGAAAAAGCCAATTTTTCCAAAACAAAAGCGCCAAGTTTTTATTATCATGTTTAATAATTTTTTTTATTCAGTAAAAAGTGTATATACATATCCATTTCCTCACGTTTTTATTAATAAAGTAATTTCAACACATTTATAACAACGCAAAACAGATTAATTTACCTATTCCTCACATTTTATTCAGTAAATGAATTCCATCTTAATGTAGAATATTAGTGTATAGTGTATACATACATACATATGTACCTATGCATTCGGTGTGCTTAAATTAAAAAACCATCACTAAATACCGCACCAAGCATTGAATTCCAATTATTTTGGCTTTTTGGTTTCCCAAAAGCACTAAATTTAGTGCAAAATGCACGACCTTGGCAACAGTGAGCTGAGCACATCAATGCTCAAACAGTGATGCCAGACCAAGTATTGAGTAAATGCGCTATGTATATTTTTATATTAAAACAAGAGTCTAATTGGCGAGGGGATTGATTTTTGGTTCTTACATAGAACACTGATAAGATTCACAAACTTATCTTAGTACTTAATTAAAATAATCAACATTATTTGTAGACGAATAAATTTTGTGTTCGTATGAAATAGTAGCTTATGTCGGGAGGCTGGCTTTAGTAAAATGTCCCATTTCCTATATTCTTTAAGCAACAAGGAATTTTTTTATGAGACTTTATACGAATATTTACTTGCTAGCATCGCAACTGCCTCTTTTACGTTTATTTTCCAAGAGTTCTTCAACGACTCGGCGCCAGTGAGTCTTTCGCAATCGTATGCTGCGAATGGTTCATTATACTAAAGCCAGTCTTCCGACATAAGCTACTATTCTATACGAACACAGATATGTATACTTCCTAATACGCTTGTAAAATGCCCAATACCCAAATCTCTCGCATGAGTTATTATCGGTAAAAAATTGGGTACGCTCAAATCTGGCATCGCTGCAGCAAGTACAGTGCCAGTGAAACAGTGTTTATATTTTAAGTACAATTGTACTTTTTTCAGTGCAATTAATTTTAAAATGTACAAAAGTACAATTTGACGATTTTAAGTACAATTTCAACATCAAAAAAACTTTTTGTACCAAACGCTCAAATCTCTTCTAGCACTTTGATTCATAATCCGTTTACATTTAAGTAAATGGATATACCTATATTTCATATTTGTTACAAAACGAAATTATGAATGGTAATATTGAATGTATACGTGATTGTGAACAGTAATATTAGTGATGTGCGTTATGGTGATTGCGATTTCTTTTCATCGGCGGGTGAAATATCCCTTATCGCTATTTATTTTGAAAAAATCTTTGGAAATGCAATTTACCTAATGGCGATCCTGCAGAAATAGAAGTAATTGAGCAAGTCGGGGGTTGAAAGTAAAAAAATGTATGTAAATTCCATGCGTTGAAATTATAAATTTCCCTTGAGGATTTCCATTTTATCGATAGTGATCTCATTTTATGTTCATTAATATGAACTGACCTATATAGTGTATTAATATTTTATCATCATTGTCTTTATCTTTGACAAAATTAGACGGTCACCCGGTATTTGTTTTATTTTTTTAAATAATTTTAATTATTGTTTTATAAAATCGTAGCTCATTATCAAACAAAAACCTTGCGAATAAATCGAAACTTGAAAGAATGAAAAAAATCAACAAAGTTTCATCAAATTTTCACAGTTTTTCTTCAGAATTTGTAGAGATGTTTTGGGTTAACAATGTGAAAGCAATGTGTTTGAAGTGTCTAGAAAATACCATTGATTTTTTGAATTTTTCTGTTTGCGGTATTGCGCACTTTCTTCCATATAACGAACGTTCGCATTTTATGTTATATGGATGAATGCGCGTGTAGCGTTGTTGTTTTTTATTCCAATATTTTAAATTAAGCTTTATTTTGTAGTTTTTGTTAGACAATGATAAATGATGTACACAAATTTCAGTATGGAAGAAAAAGTGCAACACCTTCAACGAAAAAAGTTCTCAAAAATCTACGCGAATTGAATGTACTATCTCGATCATTTAAACATCTCGGACTCACCCACCACTAAAAATGATTATTTAAATCTAAAATATATTAAATGATATTTAATATTTGCTTTAGAGATGAAATTTCGACAAATTTGTTTAAACAAAAATGTTAAGCGCATATGCCGAATGTGGAAGCGAGATTCTTCTGCTTGCGTTTCTATGTTTATATCATTTACCAATTTAGGCACATACGATTAAATGTAAAGAAAAGTATTTTTAATTGCGGATCTGAAATAAATATTTATTAGTTGCATTGAGGTACGCAAAAATAGTGCCGAAAATCAATCGATTGTGCTGAAGGTGCCGGCTACTTCCGAATGGGCCGAAAATGGCACTATGCACACTCATTTTCCATCACTGTCACACATACAATCTTACTATTCTGTTGACTTCGTTTTCCCCTTCCGATAACTTTTTGCTTCCGCGCTTGACAAGCACCGCTGATATATATGTGCTGATTTGGGCATCCGTACTATAAACGACGAAAATTACTAAATTCACTAAAATCACTCAACTGAACTATTGGTGCTTCTTAGTGCTCCTACTCATTTCAGTATAACTAATTTGTTTAATGGCTCAATGAGAGAATTGAGCACTACAACAATGCATATCAACAGAGAACTTAGTCATTGTACATGCTCTCGGTTTGTGTGCCGAGCGTAAAATAGTGTTAGTGCATATGTGTGAATATTCTGCAATGAATAATATCCACTAACACTATTTCTTGTGCTATTCAACCAATCAAATAAACACGAATAATTGCAGTTCCCTGATACGAAACTATTGTGGAAATCTCACGTCAGCACATTACCTCCAAAGCATTGACAGCATTTTAGCAATGTAAACAGGTCTTTGGCAAAACGTGGGATTTGTCACCAAAGGGAATTCTCTGGATTTATATCTCCATAAGCCCATGTTTGGCAACACTGATCTCTAGCCACACCAACTTTCCTCGAATATTTGACGCAGCATTTACATTCACTTATGAACGAGAATGATAGCAGTGAATGTTCGATAAGGCATCAATGCCACTTGTAGCTACATACATATATGAACGCACGCTGTTTGGTCTACCAATATATACGCGTAGCTGTGAACCGCTAACTCAATTTACACAGACGAACGAGAGCACAAAGCGTGTTGCCCTAGCACGAGCAACTCGGTGCCCCTGCGTTTATACACGGAAACTTTTGTCGACGCGATTTTTCACATTCCCTTTTGGTGTTGCTCGTTTCATTTACACACGGCGATTTTTGTTGCCGCAACTCGGCGTTCGTAGGAGAGAGCGTGACGAGGAAAGGAGAGGGGCACCGAGTTGCTCGTGCTCGGGCAACACGCTTTGTGCTCTCGTTCGTCTGTGTATATTGAAAAGCTGTTCACAATCAAGCCCATAATCAGCTACGCGTCAGTGGTATGGTAGAGCAGACTCTCATTCAATAGCGTGGGGAATCTACTTGATAAACTTCTAAGCACGATTGCGGTGTGCTGTACGGGAGCTTTCTCTACAACACCTGGCGCTGCTCTTGATGCCCTGCTGCACTTACCGTCAGTTTTTGTCTTCATACGCGGGAAGCTACCTGCAGACTAAAAAAGAAACGGATATTGGTATGTATAACAGGCGAGACGGAAATCCCGGGGGGTGGCAGAGATCTAAGAACTTGTGTATTTTCAATGCCACAGGATAGTATGCCACCATTACCTTTGTTGGAGGGATTCTATAATGCTGAGTTCCCTGAGTCTGAATGCTGGTTTAATGCCAGCGTGAGTCCGGACTCAGTCGTTGTCGAATCTTTACAGATAGCCCCTAAACTGACTCTGGGTCAGGATCTGGGGTCTTTGTCGAAGTTATTGGGGATACGCTTCACTTTTTGCTTGGAGACTATGCTTCGGACTTCCAGGCTGAGGTTTTCACAATCCTTAAGGCCACGGACTATGTGGTGGAAAATTGGTGGAGGGGAAGGAGTTTCCGTGTCTGCAGTGATAGCAAAGCTGCACTAGCTAGCTGCATTGCAAACTAGTTCCGCAATGCAAGTCTCGACTAAAATATGTTAGTAAACATAACGAGATTTCTTTACTCTGGATGACAGGTCACTCGGAAGTACCTGGTAATGAGACATCTGACCATTTGGCCCGAGTAGGATCAGACCAGGCATTCCTCGGTCCGCGACCAGCCATAGCACTCCCACCTTCGTCCAACTAAGTCACCATCAGAAACTGGGTGAATACTTCGCTCAGCAATGACTGAGAGGAATGGAGGGGCTGCAGGTGGGCAAAACTCATGTTGCCTTCAATCTCAGAAGGTCTACCTAGTTTTTTTTTACTCGCACTGAGCAGACCGGACTGCAGAAAACTTGTTGGACTGCTGGCTGGTCACTTCACGTGGCACAAACACCTGATTGTGATAGGCGCGCATTGCAAATATGTGGGGGTAATGATTGATGGCCAGTTAAACTTTAAGGCCCACCTGGAATATGCAGCAAAGAAAGCATAAAATTTATAGGCATGCTTATCTAGAATGATGTCAAATATCGGCGGTCCCAAACATTGTAGAAGGGCATTGCTTAGTAAGCTGGTGAGCTCATTCTTACTCTGCGGTGCTCCCATTTTGGGCTGAAACAATGAGCCTAAAATATTATGCGAAAATACCCACATCTGTATATCGCCTAAGCGAACTAGGGTTAATTTGTTGATTCCAAACAATATCTAAAGAAGCATCATTCGTAATTTCCGGACTGATTCCCGTACGTATCCTGGCAAACGAGATGCAAAGAGTGTATAAGCGTACATACATCTGTTGGAAATACCAATTTAAACTGAAAAGAAGTCGCAGAGCAGGAAAGATGTCGCTCTAGGCAGATCTGGCAAAAGCGTTAGGATAAATCGGAAAAGAGTAGGTGGACTCATAAGCTCATTCCATGCATTAAAACCTGGCTGGAGCTGGAGCCCACGGTGACTTAAACTACAGTTTCTTTCGGGACATGGCGCCTATGGAGAGTATCTAAAAATATTTGGGCATGGAGATTCCCCACTAGGGAGACGATATCGAACCGAAAGTATCGATATGGTACTCATTTAAAGTATCGCTTTAAAAATATCGGGTACCCATTAATATGGGAATAAAAAGACTCGATATTCCAAATATCGATACCAAAAACCAAAAAATTTATCTGCCGCTCGCATATAGGCCGCTGGGTGTAGTGGTTAGAAGTGCGCCAACCTTGAAAATGAAAAACAGCTTCCCATAAAATACAATCGCCGTTCAGAGTCGACAAAAAACTGTAGGCATCCCCTTTGTGCAACAACATTAAGGCCCACGCGAAAAATCGGAGGAGAAGTTCGTCCAAACACTAACATATTGTGTAAGCGCCGGACTTTATTATTATTACAACAAGTAGAGATTGAGGTGTTGACTTAAGCACCGAGGCCGCGGGTTCAAATCCCACCACATGCAATCCTAACCATAGTACAAATTTCTGCACTTTAAAGCCCTATTTATATCGGGAAGAATTGTTACAGGCCAACCTTATATGCGTGCGTAAAAAGCTAACTCAAATTCCAAGATTTGTCTTTTTGGCATTTTGGCGCGACTATGAATTCAAATTTTTCTCAGCAAACTTCTGTAAATTTGACAGAAATGCAACTCTGAGAAATCACGCACGCAAATGAGAACAACTTGCGTGCGTGCGTAGAAAAACTCTCGCCGGGATTTATTAGGTTGAGCTGTTAATAACATTATCCTTCACTGAGAAAAATAACGCGTTGTAAGAATAACATTTTTTTATTTGATTACCGTTTAAAAATGTTCGTATTTAAATCAAATGAAAAGTCGTAACAAAATGGATTTTTCCATTATACATACACTACGTACATATAATGGAAATATTCAATTCAAATACGCCCGTATTAAAATGAAGCATTTTCACTACACGGATGGCGCTTTGCACGTCTCGGATGCTTTTTCATATGTAATTAAGAAAGTATATGGTATACAAAGCATGCACAGCGGTGACAACACATACACACATACATGGTATGACATAATGCACTATTCACGCGCTGTGATGTTGATTCAAACTGTAGCTGAGTGTGCAAAGACGCTTGATACAATTGGTTGCGGCCAAGAGGGTCCGGGTTCAGGCCATCGACGGAACATATAAAATAAATATTTTTTTTTTCTTAAAAAACCACATATTTTATAACGTATATACTCAAATTTAAAACGAGTTGATTTGGTGCTCTTTCATATGCATATTTTTTCAACTTAGCATGTTTTTTTAATTCTAAAATTTTTTTCCTACAGTGTTGGAATGTGAGTTTATGACATTCGATACGATACTAGGGTTCTGGTACTCGATTCCAAAAAATATCGTTTTAAAACTATCGAGTAGAAAATATCGGTATCGAATGCCAAAAGTATCGATATGGTATCGTATCGTATCGAAATTCGTGTCCCTATTCCCCACACTGTCCAACCTGCACAGGTCTTACTGAAAACACGGAACACATAGGATAGTAACTAATATCATTGTAGACTACATGTTGAAATCAACAGAGAACTGGCATAAAATGTGCGCACATATCTCTAGCATTCTTAAATATATAAGACGATCTGAACAAGCTAGAACCGGATTAATAACGTAGCGAGCCAACAATCTGCTTAGGTTTATTCGTAAATCGTTTAAAACGGATTAGAAGGAACATGAAAACAGTACAATGGACGGCATGTAGTCTAAGTACTGTTTTCTGCATGCGTTGTTTTGTCTAGTTCCGACAAAAAACGTGGTTTGTTATTTGTCAATTTTAAAATTTTTCATATTTTTCGAATTTTTTCATTATGTTGTCTTTTAGTAAATACTTTTCAGTCATACTTCAAATGTTATTGGAATCGTTTTGACTAATCCTAGCAACACCATCACCCCCACAAAATATTTTGGCAAATCTCAAAGTTTATTTTTATCACGATCGATACTAATTGCTTTAAAAACGCCTTTTCCGAAACCATGCCTTAAATTAAATTGATCCAAACTTGAAGCTCTAGGTCTAGATGAAGTTAAAGCGTCAACATCTGCTTCTGTATCACTAATATCTGTTTCAGTATCACTAAATTTTCGACGCCGCCTTAAAATAGAATTGCTATATTTGAAATCTGTTGAATTTGCACGCTTTCTTTCCTGCTTAGCCATTTCTACAGCAAGCATTTTTACCTCCCAGTCATTATGGTGTACATTAGCAAATACATTTTCGTTTCTTTTTTGCTCCATATCTTCATACTTAACACTAAGTTTACTTGAGGATGAGCTGGAGCTCGAACTGTCACAAATATCAAGGACAACACTATCTTGCCTATTTAAATTTCCTGAAACATCTGATACAGTAGCAATATAGTTTCCTTTATGTAGTTTTTCAAATGCAATATTTTCTTCCGAGTTATTTTTGTACAAGCTGCGTGTGGAAATGTGTCTGGATGAATCCTTAAATAGCTTTTTAAAAATTGGCGAAGAACTGTGGCGCTGTACTTGCGGTGGGGATGACAAAAATACCGTGTCTAATGAGTCGCCTCTCTGGAATAATTGGATAATTTGGCTTATCATTTTGCAAAATAATGTTTTTATGTATTTTGTATGTATATTACAGTAGTATGTGAATTTACCATAAACAAAAGTTCTGCCGACGAACTCGAACTCGCATGGCCTACTGATTTCGGGTCTGTATCATCCCTTGCTGTGCCATGTTTATCTTGATCGTTTTTTATGCGGGGCGAGGAAGATTTCGTTTCAATATTTCTAATTTTTGACTGTAGGTTCGCAATGATTTCATCGCGTTTTCGTACCTCGCGCGCCATTGCTGAAAATTGTAATTCGAATTTTAAATTCATTTCAGTAATGTACTTCTTAATAACATCATTGATTCCACCCCAAACTCGATTAAAGTTCTCTTCCACGTTTAGAATATCTGAAATTAAAATACATAAGTATACTTGCAATGGGTTATAACTAAAAATCTGCTATAATTAAAAAAAAATATATCGATCAACGTTTCGAGAACTGTTAATATTTGTTTTATACATTCATAATTTCTAGTTAAATTACATTAATAAAATAAGCTTTCAGTTGTTGAACTTAAAACAGACATCCATATGAACAATACTTTTAAGTTCATAGAAAACCTCTTCCATTGGTTGGCATTGGGGTAAGTAAGTAGGTTATCTGATAGCACGAAATACATACTATGCATTGTTTTTGGCTAAAATATTCAATGTATGTACATACCGCGCACCATAATAACTCAAATATTTTATTCTTCATGATTATGTATATTCTCTAACTAGAAAACTACTATTATACCTGTTTTTGTATTACATAATTGTGTTGAATCCGTACCATTTACAAGCAGTTATATTTCGGATCTGATTTTTAAGTTGTGCCTCTTTTGAAGATGGTGTGCGATATGTAGATTTTGCATAATGGAATAAGCAGGGAACGGATTTTATGGAAATATCCTTTTTTCTGCTAAAGAGGTAGAGTATATTCGATTAAGAATGTACATGACTTAGCTTTCCCTGATTCCATATATACACATTTGATGTTGCCTTTTTTTTGCCCTTTTTAAGATATTTGCCTTTTTGCGGTTTCTACCTTTAATTGTACAGGATTGTATGAAAGTTTTAAGCGTTCCATATTTAAATTGGGCGCCACTTGTATCAACTCACGCCGAGCGCAGGTTTAGTACATTCAAGGCTTTTATTCGCGAAAATCTAATGAAAATGCTGACAGAAAACTTCAAAATGCAACTTGTGGATCAATGCTACTACAACTACATACTCAAAAAGATTGTTCAATTAGCTTGGTTTTGACACAAGTTATTTTCTTACCATACTCAACCCCCCTTCCCCCCGTAAACTGAGCTAGATAATAAAAAAAAGTATAGTCACATGTACATAAATGGTTTCTTCCAGCGATTAATTATGGCATTATCGAAATTCCTAAATTAGAAAAGAATAATATGTAGTACATGTCTCGCCTTGAGAAGAGATTCCCTAAAGCAGTTAGTCTGCATTAAACACTTCATTTTTACTTAAGGTTTCAGTATTCCCAAATTCTCCACCGATATTATTTATATTCAGAATGTAAATGCTGCTTTGTGACACACGCAAGTTTGCGATCAAGAATATTCCACAATTATTTTTGCATTATTTTACCGCGAGTGAAAAATGCAAACAAATTTATCATCTCTCACATTCGGAATGCGATCGACAAATTCCCGCTGCTTTTCATTCACGATCGAAAAAAGCAAAGAAATCTCCTCTCACTCGAATATGAGAAGTATGTCCGAGCATTGCCGATGTCGGCCTCTCATAAATGGGAAAAACGATGCAAGTAATCCATTCGCGATCACTAACAACAGCTTATCGCGATAAACTTATCCCGAAAAATTTTCAGCGACGTTGTATGGGAGATATATTTCGCGTTTGTTTTGGTTATGCATTTTGTTACGCATATCGTCGTTTAAAGTACAAAACCGCGTATCGCCATTCTGCAAAACCGCGTAACTGACATTGGCTGCCAAAAATGGGATTTGCTCACACAAGCTCTTGGCTCAATCCTTATCCATTCGTCCTGAAATATACTATCTAGAAATGCGATTGCTTTATAAAAAAGAGAACCATTTTGAAATATGAGTGTTTTTACGCTCTAGAAAATAATTTCTACAACTTCACATACGCGGTTTTGCATTTTGCTGATACGCGGTTTTGCATTTTGTTGATACGCGGTTTTGCACTTTAAACGACGATGTGTTTTCCATAGCTGAATACACTCAGAGGTTTGCCATAGCCTGACGAGGGATGACTAATGTGACCAACCATACTTCTTTCGGAAGTACAGTACTTCTTTTTGAGCCGTTGTACTCGTACTTCGAAGTACAGTTAAATGTACTTCGTTGCAATGTTTTGTACTACCCGAGGCACATTGAACAGGTAGTATCAGTAGAGCAGCTGATTTGATTTTCTTTTTTTTTTCAAATTATTCGGTCTCTAAAATGTCGAATATTTTTAATTTCTTCTCGCAAAAAAATATAAATTGTCAAAATCTTTTTCCATACAAAACAAGCGATTGAAAAGCAACGTTTGGAACGTTCATCTAACTCCTCAGCACAAACACTGATTACTGGGCCTTGCATAAACGTGTTCAGGAGCAGGTAATAATGTACCTTTGTACTATTTAGCATGTCATTGGTCGGTAACAAGAGCAACTTAAATTTAAATCAGTTAAATACATTCTAGCGTGTCTTAGTCCTTTGCCCACAAAAGCGGCTATAACTTTTTTTTCTATTCGAAACAGTAAGAGTGGCACCTTTCCGAAATCTTTATTAAATGAGCAATTTTTTTATGTAATGTAAAGTTATAGCTCAGTACATTTTTTTTTCACCAGAGATAGTCAAAGTTGGGGAAGAAAATATCAAAAAGTTAAAAATCCCAAAATAGTCCTAATTTTATGATGGTTCCTTAATATATTTTAACTGCATTGCATTTGAGTATGGAGAAGCAACTATCTGGAAGTATTTTACATAAAAAACTTACTAAGGGCCGTTTTCTCATCTAACCTTTAGATTACCGGCCACTTTATCGTCTCGATATACGAGTTTTGGTTTTCTCATCAGCGCATTAATTTCTCGAATCGATAAATTGTTGCTCACCCGATGCAACCTATAAAAAGTTGTACCCAACTTTAAATTTTGGTTCGGTTTTGGTTCCTGAGTCAGATATATTAGATATTGCAACCAAGGTTTTGGTTTTTGCTAACAGTTGTTCTTGCTCTATATTTGCTTATGTTGCATTGCCAACCTTTGAAATTTGATGACGAATGTAGTGAGGTTTCACTCTCGGAAATGTAGTGAAGTTTCACTCTACGGAATAATAAATTTATTTTTACCGGTCAAATTAGAAAACGAAAACACTTTAAAGTGAGGTACAATTTATCTGCCCTATTAGTAAAGCCACCTTTACTGCTTACATTAGAAAACGGCCCTAAGTATAGCCTGGTTTGTAGATGCAGTTAAAGAAAATGCATGAAAAGGCACGATTTTTTTTTAATTCAAAAAAATGTTAATATTTCAAAAACGGTGACACTTTTACCTGAAAATTTTTTGTTTATCAGGGAGCTCACCCTCCCACCTACCTTCCCCTAAAGTTTGGTACGTTACTTCTGGGACACCCTGTATGTATGTAAAATTGAAAATAAAAAAATTAAATTGCTCAAAAATATTGTTCCCAGCATACCAGCGGAATCCGATAATAGACCGAAAAGGGGGCTTTAAGATTTTCAAAATTTTATTCATTTTGTTATAATTAATAAGTATTAAAGTGAAAGTACATACCATCTATTGCGACAGCGTCACCGCCACCGTCACCATCACCGTCAACGATGCT
>NW_023458556.1:86458124-86490252 GCF_013731165.1 Rhagoletis pomonella | reverse complement strand
AAACTCAATTTTAAAATTTTTTATAAAAAAACTAGTTTCTTTGTTGAATTTTTATTTTAAATTTTTAGAGGCTTTTACGTTAGTAGCATGAAGCTTTTGCCTGAGAAGACCCCTAGTAAAATTTTCCGGAGAATAATTTTTTAGAATAAATCAATCCATAAACGATCTGTCAAATTTGCTTTTTGCGAGATTTCTTGAAGTAAGGGTCAAATATGACCGTTTTAGACGGGATCTAATGGGTTAAAATGTTCTACGAAAATATTTCCCAAGAAATTTTAATATATATGTCTTAACCTTTAATTTCGCTCTGAAATTTATTTTAACTATTTTTTCGACTTTTTTGAAAACTACTTAGGCCGAGATATGAAAACTTTAGTAGGCCATAAAATAAAAATACGAGCTAACTTTTGAAAATCCATCGAGCGTTTTACTCCTGGATGGGTAGACATTCAGAAAATGTTAACAAGGTACGGGCTGGTTTCGGCTGTCGCACAGTGTAATTTTAGATTAACTTTTTAAACAGGTGGCCAATCTCTTCAAGCACCTCAACAATATTTTAATGGTTGCATAGTATTTTAAATACAACACTTCTTTAACTAAATTCGACTTTTCAAACAGGTGGCAACCCTCCCAAATGTAATTAAAAAATAAAGTTTATTCAAATCCATTTCGATTGATACACATATTGGAGTAATTTATTTAACTTATTAAATAATTTGATTTTGATTTTCTTACATATGGCACAAAACTAAAACCATGTCACACATCTACATTTCATTTGACACCTAACCCCTTTTTGAAAATCGAACGAACGATACTGATTTTATAACTTGGTGTTAAATATTTAACGCAAACATCTTCGAAATCGATTAAGAAGTTTCACTTCAAAAAAATTTTGCGAAATTCGAAAAAATTCGAATTAAATCGAATTTGCACCACCGAATTTCGAATCGAATAACCGAATGGTTGGGCAATATTCGAAATTCGGAAAAATCGAATTTTAACCCCCCACTACGCATCCCTAATTCAGTATTGTCTGCGCTTTCCTGTAAACATCCGGAAGAGATGGGCCCGTGACCAGACATGCCGTCCGTATAGGCTTGAGCGTAGATATCAGAGTCATTAAGAGTGACAAGAAGAGAATCACTTTCCAGGCGCTAGAGTAAAGGGAAAGCACTTACATCACTTCAGTGAAAAAACTGTTTCAAATTAACTTATACCAACACTTTCAATATTACTCATCACTATTTAATAATAATACATATTTAGGTTAATAAAGACCACGGCTTTTTATGTAGATACATATCTACAATCATTGGCTTTTGTTAAAAAAATTTTGATCAATATTGAACAAAATTTAAAATTAATTTGACTGTTATTCCTTCTTGGTATATTTTTTTTTGTTTTAATTTTATAGTGACTTTTACGTTGGTGGCATGAAGCTTTTGCCGAGTAAAATTTTCCGAAGAATATTTTCGAAAATATATCAATATTCTAACGACCTTCCAAATTTGCTTTTTGCGGGGTTTCTTGAAGTAAGGGTTAAAACGATGTTTTCAGGCGGGAGCTAAAGGGTTAAAATGTTCTACGAAAATATTTCCCTTGAAATTTTAGTATATAGATATGGCTTAGGCTTTAATTTCGCTCAGACATTTATTTTAGCCATTTCTTCCACTTTTTTAAAAACTATTTAGGCCGGGACATGAAAACTTTAGTAGGCCATAAAATAAAAAAAGCTAACTTTTGCAAATCCATCGAGTGTTTATTACTGGATATGTATACTTTCAAAAAATATTAGCAAAGTCCGGGCTGGTTTGAGTTGTCATAAAATTGTCGCACAGTGAAGTAAATTCAAGAAAAACCAAATAATTTTCCAATTTCAATTCATTTAAAATTTTCAATAACTCTACTTCTAACTTTACTGTTAAACATTACAAAACAACGTGTTAAGTACCTTAAAAACGTATCCTAACCTCATTTTTCAATGCATTTTTAAAAAGATCTTCATATGAAAATTGGGCGAAAACTTTATAAGATACTATCGGAGATATATCGATATTTTAAAAAATGATATCGAATTATATCAATGGTCTGAATATCGACAGTTTTTCAGCTCTACTGGACATGTTTTTGCAATATTTAACAGTTCAGTTAGAAGAAAAGTTGTTGAAGCTTTCAAAAGTATTGAAATTGAAAGAATCCTCTGGATTTTCATGTATTTAATATATTGCGGTTTGAAAGACATTTTCCTGTCCTATACATATAAGGCATTCAGTGAATAAATTAGAATTTTAGAACGAGAAACCCATAATTCAATAATACACGGTTATGTAATTTGTGACAGCGCAAATTCGACACTCCTTTATCAAGTTTTGTATTTTGGAAGTAGGAGAAAGACACAAACTATACAATTAAAAGTAAAATATGTATTAATAATTCTATATGAATTTGTAATATATTTGGTGTTTGAATGGAAATATTAAACAATACGTAAAAATATGCATTCTTAATTTAAGTCATGTGTCATTACCTGTAACACATCTAGAATGCCGACCGTTCGGCTATGCAAAAAGAACTTTTCACGCTCATTTCATCCATGCCAAAATTATTTGGCGCAAGTAAAAAAATGAAGAAGATATAAGAGGTTAAAGTTAAATTTTCTCATTTTTTAAATATTAGTATCTTATGAAATACATAAAAGATTAATATACTAACGAAGTCACAATTAATTTACATATCTTTCATCTGATATACATAATTTATATGCTTTTTTATATTTTTAAGCCGAAAACACTAAAATATGAACACATGTTAATTTTCATGAAATAACCTTTTTTTGGAAAAAACTGCATAATTAATGCTAAGGAAATATATATTACTTAGAAAGTAAAAGTAATTATCTCTAATTCGATATACATATTTGATCATGATCTGCTTTTGGGTTTAAAGAATTTAGTAATAATAAAAAATATAAATAAATCTCTTATATCTTCTTTATTATGTACCGAATAAATTTGGTATGGTTGAAATCTGCGTCAAAAGTTCTATCAATCCGCATTTTTGTTTTTTTTATAAGCTTTTATTTAACTTGCTCATCGCGCGGAAATTTCCAATCGATTTAACTAACTTCCCGACTTGAAATTTTCAGCATAGTTCCAATCACGATGACAATGCAATTTAAAATATAAATGAATTCCCTAGATGGTCCAGGGGTCATGATACAAAGGCGGTCAAAACACTGTAAAATTTATGGCTAACAGAGCGTAAAAACGCTTTAAATTTGTTAAAGCTGCCGGCGCTAGTAAACAGTAAGTATAGGTTCAGGCGCTAGTAAGAGAAATACCGGAAATTAGCTTCAGCTGTGCTTAACATGGCCAAATTGTTAAATTTTAGGCACTTCTGTTAAGAATTACATTATTTGGTTTCCTCACACAGGGAGTTAGTGAAATACAGAGATACGATAAAAGGCACGCAAAGTGTACATACTTCTACGAAAAAAAATGTCAGTTAGTACGATATGCTTCTTGTAAATATATACTGTTAAAGCGATGTGGACAATGCTACAAGGTGGGGTGCCATGGGATGTTAAAGGTAAACGAAAAATAATTAACATAGATACCGTGAGGTCAAAAGGCTGAGCTTAGGCGAAAATGCTCAGTTTAAGATAGAATTTACATTTAAAAAACTTTTCTATTTAAAGCAACAAGATAAAATCTCCATAGGAGCTGTTTGCTCATAGAGCGCTACTGCTATGCAAATAACAGAGAGCAGGTGACGTCAATAACGATGTTTAACTAGAGGTTAGTGTTAACAAGAGATGGTGAAAACAATCCTTAGGGCCGTTTTTTTCAATGTCTGGTTATCACAACCTCCCAGTTAAATGTCCTTATCCAAAACCTCCGGTTTGTGTTAACCGGAAATTGAACGGCCCTTAATCAATTGTTGTCGTTTGACAGCGTGGAACTCTCTGCAGTGCGTTTGTGATTCGGATTCAGCGTTCTACGAAAAAATTTGTTAATCAAATAATTTGGTGTTAAAGACATACATCTGAAAAGTGCTCTAGCAACGCTGCAAAAATTTTAATTTCCTGTGTATTCGTCTTAAGAGCGTACATATCTACATATGTATGGATATACAAATCGGCGATGTTTTTGCAAAACCGCCCATCGACCAATTGCAAAACAGCCTATCTCGCGGCACTCAAATTACAGGAGAGCGAAAAAATGTTTTTTGTTTGAAGACGGTATTTGCTCTAACTATTGTTTTACAAATCTGTTGTTTAATACCGATTTTACAATTCTTATGCATAAACCTCAATGCCTGGAGTTCAGGGTTACCAAATGTCATTTTTGTCACAATGGCGATAGGCAGTTTTGCAACTGGTCAATGGGCGGCTTTGCAAAAACATCGACGATATGTATGTAGTTAACTTGCATACATATGTTTCCACAGAATGCTATATATTCTTGCAATACTAGATATAAATACTACTTCGTTCGAAAGCAGGTGTGCTTTCTTATATAAGTGTGTATAATTTTCCAAATAATTTTGCAAAAATTTCCAGATACAGAACAAATATAAAACCTAAATGTACAGTGGCTCACAACTTATTTCATACAGGTAAAGTATTAAAATTTCCAGTGCTGTGTTATGAAAACCAAAACGTGTATCGATGCAATTTAAACACCAAGTTGTTGAAATGAAAGGGTAGTTTTAAACAGCAACTTCATTTTTATTATTTGTCGGTTGTTTAACAAATTAAGAATTAAAAACTAAAAACATTACCAAATGTTATGTTACAGCTTATTTCATGCAGCGCATTTTTTCTAAAAATAAGTTAGATAAATTATAAAATATATTTAATATTTAGTGTGCTTTTAGCTTTAAGCCTAGGTGGCATTGACTCTACTAGTTTTTTCGTGGTTTCTGGTTCGATTTTGTTCCACTCTTCCAAAATTGAACTTTTCAGCTGCTCTGTGTTGCTTGATATTTGCGGATGTTATTCTCCAACAACGACCATAAATTCTCAAACACATTTATGTCTGGGGACTGGGCAGTGGTTTCATTAAATGTGGACAGTTCCATATCAGCCAGGTCTGCACGATTGCCGATTTTTGTTTTGAGTCGTTATCTTGGTAATAACGGAAATTTCGATGTATTCCAAGTTTCTCGGCACTTTGAAGCAGGTTATCTTTTAATATATTTAGGCACATTATTTTATCCATAATACCCTCAACAAAGACTAAATTTCCAACGCCAGCTGCGGACATACATGCCCATACCATAACACTGCCACCACCATGTTTTACAGTTGGCTTGATGTTACTTTTCTGGAGCTCGGTATTGGGTTTCCGCCAAACGTAAGTCACTCCATCAGAACCGAAAAGATTGAACTTTGACTCGTCAGAAAAAATTACTGTCTTCCAGAAATCTGAATCCTTAGTTTCCAGCTCCCTGACAAAGGCAACTCGGCTTAGTTGTTTTTTTTTTGTGCTAATTTGAACTCATGTGCACGTAGCACCCGCCGCACAGTTTCGACGCAAAATGATTTTCCTAGTTCCAGCTGAAGCTCTGTGGTTAGTTTAGGAGCCGATATATATACGCTCGTCACGTTCATTGAAAATTTTATTTGGTGCATTTCGGCCTTTATATCGTATCCGATTTTCATGAACGAAGCGCTAAATTATTAAATTAACCAATGCAGCAATTTCTCGCTGCGATTTTACATTTTTGAAATGGTTTATGACCAATTCTCGCTGTTCAATCGTCTTACGATGGCCCATTGGACTTAAATTTTTGTACTGATCACTTAACGCTCAAAAACGTATAAAAAAACCAAGACACCGTTAACCGCGCGACCGCCTGTCGCCAAAATGAAGACAAATGCGAGCATGAAATGAGTTGTGACCATAGATCTTGCTATGCAGCTGCGTTTCGTGCTTTTGCGTGTGTGTGGCGGTATTTCTGCGAATACTACTCTGTTTGCCATATTAGTTGCGTTCCTTGTCTCCCAGAAATAGTCAGAAATAGTCGGATAGATTTAGTCAAAAAAGCGTTTATTAACTCGAAAATGACAGCAGAAACGAGAGACAAACACTCAGTGAGATTGACTCTCTTCAGTCCGAAGTAGTCAGATTTAGTCAGAAGAATTTTTGTTGGCAAAATCTTGGAAAGTGTCAAGGTCAACTGAATTTAAATTAATGGAAATTAAAGAATACGCGAAAAGTGAGAATAATCTAAAAACTAAAAAAAAAGTGAATTGAAAGTGGAAGGAGGCAAAGAATAATTGATATAGTAAGTGTTTATTGTGCTTGTGATTGTGTGAATGTGTTTTGTACATACATTTCTATTCTTATTTGACGTTAGTTTTGTTGTTGCCATTTTTTGTACTAAAATTGTGGTTTTTTGCGTTCCTTTACTTTTCCTGTTATGCTCATTTGGCTTACGCTCTTGTTTAGGCCCCGGACTAAATTTGCTAGAACTTTTCGACCCACCCTAATACTCACTAATTAACATACTTACGATATTATGGTTGCCGTCGATCTGTTAACTACTATGTTAAGAAAATATGCAACCATAACTTTCGTTAAATAAACAGTTCGACCGGCAACCGTAAATAAAACCAAAAACGGTTTACTTACTCGTTTAGCGACTATCCGAGAAGGAAGACATCCAGCCACCAAGTTCCAGAAATTTTTATTCGAAAGGTAATCTGTAATTCCAATATATGTACATATATATATATATACACAAAATTCTAAGTGAATAAACACTCTTATTATTAGTTATACTAATACCGAGTTATTTCTATTTTCTTGCTCCAAGTGTTGCGCCGATGAATATGGTCCTTTGTCGACGAGACTGAAAAAGTTTATCTCACCAGCACCAACAAGTTGTTTGCCAATCAGGACAGGCTAATCCGCGAGAATACGTTAACCACAGCAGCAGTTTAAGGATTCAAAACCTACAGCAGTTACTAACATACAGCAGCTTTCAGCAGATTCGACACCTGAAAAAAAAAGTTTTAAAGGTACGTGGTTAAAAATTTCACTGCACTGTATTTTTTGTGAAAAATTCGCGCCAGAGAGCTATAAATTGTGTAAATCTAAACAACGCGAGTGATTTTGTGAAGTAAAGAGACTTAAGTGCGTTAAAATATTCCGTTTGCTTGTTAGACACACACAAACACATATACAAAAGTGCGCGCTACGGCCATTTCGAAAAGTTGTAATGTACTTCAAATAAGAGTGAAACAACTTGCAACAATATTAATTTCGTTGATTAATAGCGAAGTAATTAATTCACATAAAGAAAAATTCTGAATAGTCATTTTCATTCGTTCGTTGCTTGCATTTCGTGTTAATTCACTAGCAATAACACTGCACCTTTTATTCGGTGTACATAACCTAACTTTTCACGGCACTTGCGCTTGCATAGAAGTTATATCTTCAGCAAATCAAATTCACAAAATCACTTTCACGTTTTGAGTTATTCACACATGCATATACATATATCTATAAATATATAAAAAATAAAGGCGCTCTTTACAATTGCGGGAAATAAAATACCATAATCGCGTTCATATTTTTCAACAATACCTACATACATATGGTTGGCGAGCAATAATTTAAATACATATACATATCTACATCATATTTTTGAAATAAGCACTTTTTATATATTTATAACCGGTGTTAATAAACATACATACATACATATAGAAAGTGAATTGGTTGCATACTTTTAATTTATAAATCTGAGATTGACTTGGTGGAAATTTCGATTGGTACACATTGCTTTAACGAATTGGGGTTGTTAGTAGTGTTTTTCTTTTCTTTTTTGACCATCTGCGTTTGGAAAGTCCGCTTTTGTTGTGTTGCTTATCCTAATCGAAGACTTTAAAGTTTTAGTAAGGTCGTATTTACCGATTAAAAGTCAATATGGAAACTTTCAATCGCTTAACCGACTCGGTCATAAAGTTTGAAATAGACTTCATGAGTACGCCCACTAATGAGCATTCAATACACTCGCTAAGAATTCAGCTAACTGATCTGAAAGCTATGTGGGATAAAGCCAAGGCTCTATTTGACGAGCTTCTAACAACCGAGTCACTTCCTGCAAAAGATCTGAGTGCAATAAGAAAAAAAATAAAACGAGCTACTCAGCTTTCTTGCGCTGCATGTCGAAAATAAGCGATCTGTGTGATAGGTTAGATAAAATAGAAAAAGAAAACGAGGACATGTCAACTCGTTCAAACAACATACATCTCCCACCCTGCGACACACTTTTCGTGACATGTTCACATGTTTGAATAAACGGCTTACACCAGTAGAGAAGCTATATCACCTTAGACAGAAAACGCAGGGTGAGGCCAAGGAGATTGTTAGCAAGTGTCCCTTAACTAATGAAGGCTTTAACACAGCCTGGAAGCATCTCTGTGATAGGTACGAAAACAAGAGAATCCTGGTCAATACACAATTGAAGATTCTCTTCAACTTAAAAGCGGTCGAAACTGAATGTGGAACATCGATCAACAGACTGAAAAGGGATATCAACAATTGCATATCTGCCTTAGAAAGCCATCAGATCGATATTTCAAATTGGGACCCAATAGTAACGTACCTATGTTCTACAAAACTGCCTGAGGTGACACTTTCGCTGTGGGAACAATCGGTAGAGAATAAAACTGACCTTTCTAAGTGGACAGATATGGACCGATTCCTTTCACATAGGTTCCAAACGCTAGAATCAGTCTCAGTTTTAAGAGGAATCACGGTTTCAAAACCACCAAAGGTTTCGAACTATAAGCATTCCTCTGAACCCTCGCATAAGAGACTTGGCGCTTTTCAAACAAGTGTCTCTAAATATATGTGCAAAATGTGCCAGAGTAACGAACATAAGATGCATCTGTGTCCAAGGTTTCGCAAATTATCCGTAGACGACAGGGTTGCTTTCGTAAAAAACAATAATTGTTGTTGGAACTGTCTCGCCTTTGGACACTTGGTATCGAAATGCACTAGTTCGTTCAATTGCGCCACCTGCCATTCTCGACGTCACTCTCTCCTACATGTTCAAAAAGCACCACTAAAGGCAACAAATAGGAATGACATTTCTGAACCTTTGGATACTTCAGCATCCACATCCAGACAGGCTCAAATGCGACGCGAATCTACAAAAGGCAAAGGCAAAACTGTTAATAAGGTAAAAACACATCACGCTAACACAAGCAAAGGTGTATTATTGGGTACAGCTCGTGTAGACATTCTTTTTAATGGCACGAAGTTCTCAGCGAGATCACTAATTGATTCGGGCTCTGAGTGTTCTTTCATTACGGAAAGGCTCAGACGCAGAATCAACCTGCCGACCAACAAAATGCATGCCCAAGTTTCGGGCAACAACAATGCGGTTTCTGCGGAGGTGAAAGAATCATGCTCAGTTCAACTCAGGTCACCCATTGATCCACTGATTTCGATAGAAGCGATGGTGTTAGTTTTACCCAGACTTACTGGAAATTTGCCAACGTGCCACATCAGTGCACTCACGCAGCAAGCTTTTTCAGACCTTGTCTTGGCGGATAAAAGGTTCTTCATAAACGAGCAAGTCGATCTTGTTCTAGGTGGTGACATCTATCCCCAAATAATTTTAGGCGGTATTCGAAAGAATGTTCTAAGTACGCTATTAGCTCAAGAGATAGTATTCGGTTGGCCACTGACGGGTCGGGCAGACTCAGACAATCCAACTACTAATCGCGTATCGTTCTTCAATGAAGTGGCCCTGGATAAACAACTCAGCACTTTCTGGGAGTTAGAAGACATCCCGAGAGACAGGATAATAACAGCGGAGGAAAAGCAATGCGAGGAGCTCTACAAACGAACGACAATGCGGAACCAAGATAGAAGATACATCGTGTCTCTTCCATTTAAAGACGATTTCCCATCTTAAGTCACATTAGGGTCTTCACTGAAAATAGCCTTTTCCCAGTTTTACAAAAACGAAAAACGGTTAGAGAAAAATCCTGAGTTGCAAAAGGAGTATAATAGAGTAATCATGGAATATGAATCCATGGGCCACATGTCGAAAGTAAATTCAATTCAGTCAGCAGATTTCGTAGACAACTATTATCTACCTCATCATTCTGTGATAAAAGCAGAGAGCACGTCAACAGAGGTGCGTGTAGTTTTCAATGCGTCTTCTCCAACAGCGAATGGTGTCAGTCTGAACGATGTTCTTGTGCCAGGACCCGTGCTTCAGTCTGACCTGACAATATTCATTCTTCGCTGGAGACTTTTCAAATACGTTTTCAATAGCGATATTGAGAAGAAGTATAGACAAATTCTGTTAGATTCCAATCAGACCAAATACCAATGGATAGTTTTCCGACCTTGCCCGAACGATCCCATCAGCCTTTATGAACTAAAGACTGTGACTTTCGGCGTGAATTGTGCTCTTTATATTGCAATGAGGACATTGCTGCAATTAGCTGAAGATTCTGAAAGCTCTCATCCGATAGCCTCGAATATTTTGCACAAACACATGTATGTCGATGATGTTCTCGCTGGCGGACACACCACCGACTCTGCGATACGAGCTAGAGACGAAGTCATCACTGTTTTACAATCAGCCGGTTTTCCTCTGCGAAAATGGACTTCGAACTGCAGCCAAATACTACAAGGCATTTCAAAATCACATCTGTTGAGTGAAGACTTTTTGGAGTTCGAGGACACTAGCAGTGTGAAAGCGCTTGGTATAAGATGGAACGCTCACTCTGATCAGTTCTATTTTATAGCCAAGCCTATCGAAACCCCGAGAGTTTCACAAAGATATCGATACTTTCTGATATCACCAATCTTTTTGATCCACTTGGATGGCTAGCACCGATAATTGTTGTTGCGAAGATACTAATGCAAAACATCTGGTTAGAGGGTACGGACTGGGATGAGAACGTATATCGAAGAACATTAGACAGGTGGCAGACTTTCACGAAAAACTACAACGAAATCAACAACATACGTATTCCTCGATGGGTAGAATTCTCGACAACAGAGCGTCGAAATTCATGGATTTTGTGATGCATCCGAAAAGGCATACGGCAAAAACTAGAGTTGCACCAGTAAAAACAATTTCCCTACCTCGATTAGAACTTTGCGGGGCTGTATTACTGGCAGAAATCATCGAATCGGTCATCCATAATCTCGACTTAGGCCACCTGCAGATGCACCTTTGGACCGATTCCACGATTGTTTTGGCCTGGATCCGCAAACCCCCATGTTCGTGGTCTACATTTGTAGCCTATCGTATTACCAAGATAATCGACAAAGTGGGAAACTTATTGGCACCACGTGGACTCAGCTACAAATCCCGCAGACTTGGCGAGCCGAGGCATACTTGTGCAAGAATTGGTCAACAATTCGTTGTGGTGGCAGGGACCTTCTTGGCTGCAAGAAGATAAAGAAAAATGGCCAACACAAGCCACAGACTTTACCACAAACATTGAAGAGAAACGGGTGAGCGTTCATACAACAACAACGACTGATAACACAAATGATATTCTTGACCGATTTTCCAGTTTACCAAGAGCTTTGAGAGTAATATCTTACGTGTTAATATTCTCTCAAAGAACTCATCCGAAAACAAAAGCTTCAATTCAGCCGGAATCTTACTTAATTTCAGCCGATGAAATTAAGCCAACGACAACCCGCTTAATAACAATCTCTCAGAAGCAACACTACGGACTGGAAATCGCGAAATTAAAATCGGGAGGACCGATCGATGCGAAAAGCGAAATATTGCCCTTAAATCCTTTCATCGACAAGAACGGTGTATTGAGAACACGCGTTCGTCTTGGCGCATCTCTCGATCTGGCATACAACGAACGTTACCCAATCATCCTTCCTTATAATTGCAGGTTATCACGTCTGACTGTCCAATTCGTCCATGATGTCTCACTCCACGGTGAAAACCAACTAATGCTGCGTCTCATCCGAACGCAGTATTGGATCCCGAAGGTCAAAACTATGATAAGGTCCATCATCTACAATTGCAAGATCTGCACGATCTTTAAGAAACGCTCACAAAATCAGCTAATGGCGATACTACCACAAGAACGGACAACCTATTCGCGTCCGTTTACTAATACGGGGGTGGATTTCACCGGACCTTTTAATATAAAAATTTATCGCGGGCGCGGGTGCCGTATTTCAAAAGGATATGTTTGTCTTTTTGTTTGCTTTTCTACCAAAGCCATCTATTTGGAGGCCACAAGCGGCTTAAGTACAGCTTCCTTTCTAGCAGCTTTTAGCAGATTCGTTTCCAGACGAGGGTGCCCAAGAAACGTCTATTCAGACAACGGGACAAACTTTGTTGGAGCGTCACGAGCACTTAAAACAGAACTCAAAGCCTTCATAGCTGATGCTCGCACCAACGCTCTATGAAAGTATACCCATCAATCACTGTCTTGGCACTTTATACCGCCAGCGGGCCCGCACATGGGTGGTCTATGGGAGTCAGGAGTTAAAAGTTTCAAAACTCACTTTAAAAAGATAGCCTCAGGATGCAAATATACTTTCGAGGAACTCAGTACGCTCTTATGTAGAATCGAAGCGTGTCTCAACTCACGACCTCTGAGCCCAGCTTCAAATGAGCCAACTGACCTGGAGCCCCTCAATCCAGGTCACTTCTTAATCGGAGGACACATATTAGCCCCACCAGAAATCGATGTAAACGAGAACCCTGCATCGATAGTTAACAGGTGGCAGAAGCTAAAGGCATTGCATCAGCACTTCTGCAGAAGATGGAAGGCAGAATATCTGACGGAAATGCAAAAGCGAACTAAATGGAAGCTCTCTCAAAAGAACATGGAACTTGGAGACCTTGTCGTCATAAACGAGGACAACCTGCCGCCAAACGAGTGGAGACTGGGAAGAGTGGTGAAGTTGCACCCAGGTTCAGACAACCGAGTGGGGGTAATTGATCTTATGACCGAAAAGGGACAGGTAACAAGACCACTGGTCAAACTATTTCTACTACCAGGCAACACTACAGAAACCAATGAGCCGACATCTTTTAAAGAAACAAGATCTAATTTATGATTTTGCAATACTGATCCGTAATCATTTTATGCACCCTAATACGTATATACGCTAACGTCAATAAATTATAATAATAATATTGTTTAGGTATATTTGTTATGTATATGCGCATGCATCACATCACAAGTAAATGACTCACCGATTTTGAAATTCGAAGCTCCAGAAACAATTGCTCATGTCCTGATGTTCCGGATTGAAACTGACCCTTATGGTATTGCTATGTGGGCATGCTCAACCAGGGTTTTGTCACACAATTCGTTGGGATGGATTAGTGCCAATAAACTAAATTTATTTGATTCATCTTCATCCGTTTTATCCATTTTTGAGAGAAATATGTTATTTTTATTTTTTAATTAACAAACAACTAGGTTTAAATGATACAAGCGAGTAACGTCAGATGTTGTAACATTTTTGTGTTGGAAGGCATTAGTTGACAGACCGTTTTACACCGGGGCAACTGTGGCATTCAACTAAAAGTTGCCACAAAAATGAAAACAAGGTCGGCAACTTTCTGCGATACAAAACGGAGACTGGGTAGACACTTATTCCACACAATTTGCTTAACATTAGCCGTTTAACCGCACCATTAACGCAATATATTTAGTTAATTAATGTTAATCATAAGTTATTCGTCGTTTCTGGAAACCTATTACGTAACGTAAAAGCGGCAGCCTTTGTACGAAATACCGGGCATGTGACTCGGAATCTTTTCGGAGCAGTCTTCAGAGCTGAGCGGGTAGAGCGGGTTCTAAGGGTGGTCTATGTAAAGTTTTAAAGCGCGGAACCTTATAGTTTTTAAGTAATTTGTTATTAAAATTTGTAATTTAACCAACTTGTATGGCACTATTTTACAATATATAATGCACTTTCCACTAAATTTACACGTTATTTAGAGTGTGCGCGTTCAAACAACTAAATACTTTTAGTATATTACAACTTTTTTATCAAAAATTTATTGTTGTTTAATTTTATGAGAGTACATGCAGAATATGTGCAAATGGCAGCAGGACTGTGTTGCCCTATCCAAAAAAAACAAGAATGGAAAGCAAGACCAAAAGAAAATACGATTAAAAGGAAAATACGATAAGGTTTTTTTGTTCAGATAAAAATAAATAGTAGGGGGATTGGGGTCATATTCCCCCATAAAATACTGAAACACATTATTAAGGCTTATACATATGTATATTTTATTGCGTCAATAAGTTTGAGGAAAGGGTCCTCATGCTTACGAGCAATTGTTTTGCGCCACAGATATTCTATAATTTTATCCGCAAAATTATGAGGATTATTGTAGTTGTCTCTATTGAAAAATCTTTTAATCACACGCCATTGTGATTCGATCCTTTGCGTATGCATGCCGTCGTCTGCCACAAAGGGGTTATCCGAATCGCTATGGTTTACTTTTCTGTGCTCATACCCCTGGTGCGCTAGGCAATCGTACGCCTTCCAAACATCGGTACAAATAATTGTACCCTCGGACACATGTTTTTGAATGAGGGGTATGAGCACCTCAGCAGACCGGACATTTTCTGGGCAGACTTCCAGCCTCAGATCGTCGCTGCTGTCCTCAACCATCCCTAATACCCAATGGCCTTCCACTCTCCTGCCTAAAACAAAATATAAATTAAAGAATATGTTTTTTTAAATACATTTTTGGTACCTTTCTGGTATTTTCGCTTCACGAACTTGCTCTCGTCGATCTGAACAATTTTACCGGGGCCCCAATTTTGCCTAACACCTCCTGCTAATCGACTTGATACAAAACAACTGCCTCACGACAGTAGTTGTACCAATCGCAGATGGTGGCGCTAGACAAAACGGTTCCCTCGGTAATGCTTTCTTTTCGGACTTCAGCCTGGTTCCAGTGCGAAGCGTAGGCGTACATTAGGTAGAAAATGTCTGGTAGTGGGGTAGTGGAAGCTTGGTTCCAGTGCGAAGCGTAGGCGTACATTAGGTAGAAAATGTCTGGTAGTAGGGTAGTGGAAGCTTGGTATTTTCAAACCACGTACCAGTGGCCCTAGAAACGCCCGATCTTGAACGGGAGCTCCCTTTGCGGCATCGAAAGCTGCCGACCGTGTTGTTACCCAATGGTGAAACCGTCATTGGGATTTTATGCGTACGGCATAATCTCGTGGTTAAAATTAGACCCTGTGCCTCTGCGAAAGTGGTACATTTTTCGCGCGTATCAAATGTCTTTGATACCTTTAGAAGGCTCCACATTCCGCGTAATTTAGCGACGCACAGCACAGTCGCATTTCGTGGATGAACACCACGCCTAGTGGAGGGCGTATCGAAATCTTTAAATAATACGATAAATATTTAGTAGATGTATAAATATAAACACTTAAAACTCTAAAAACATACCAGCTTGATTGTCAGTCATTTTAGTTTAAATAAATAATAATATATAAACCCAGAGCTCACACACAACGTCGAAATAACGATTGGAAAATAATATAATACCAAAGCAGAGAAAGAAACGTTACTTTGAATAAAACTAACAGCACAATCCACAGTGGTACCCATTAAAAGGGGTAAAAAATCTCTGTGGAACAAAAACATAACATAAATAATAATTTTTACTTGCGTGCACAGTATTTTTGCGTAGAATTCCTTTCTGCGTAGGCGGCCTTCGGCCGCGCTTAGGGATTATAACCCTCACAACGTAGAATTCTCCTTTCTGTGTTGCCAACGAAAAAGGGCCGAAAACCTTTTGCATAGAACATCTTTCTGCGTAGGCGGCCTTCGGTCGCGCTTAGGGATTATAACCCTCACTACGTAGAATTCTCCTTTCTGTGTTGCCAAAGAAAAGGGGCAGAACACCTTTTGCAGAGAACACTTTTTTGCGTAGGCGGCCTTCGGCCGCGCTTAGGGATTATAACTCTCACTACGTAGAATTCTCCTTTCTGTGTTGCCAACGAAAAGGGGCCGAACACCTTTCTGCGTAGGCGGCCTTCAGCCGCACTTAGGGATTATAACCCTCACTACGTAGAATTCTCCTTTCTGTGTTGCCGGAAGGGGGGAATATGACCCCAATCCCCCTACTATTTATTTTTATCTGAACAAAAGAACCTTATCGTATTTTCCTTTTAATCGTATTTTCCTTTTAATCGTATTTTCTTTTGGTCTTGCTTTCCACTCTTGTTTTTTTAGATATGGCAACACAGTCCTGCTGCCATTTGCACATATTCTGCATCTACTCTCATAAAATTAAACAACAATAAATTTTTGATAAAAAAGCTGTAATATACTAAAAGTATTTATTTGTTTGAACGTGCACACTCTAACTGCGCATATATTGAGTGTAAATAACGTGTAAATTTAGTGAAAAGAGCCTAATATATTGTAAAATAGTGCCATACAAGTTGGTTAAAATTACAAACTTTAATAACAAATTCCTTAAAAACTATAAGGTTGCGCGCTTTGAAACTTCATACAGGGAACTATTAGACTCCCATCTACCTCCCATATTTTCCTTAATGCTGTACTCCGGGGTTACCAATCTAAAGCGAAGCCACTTTTCTTTAATATATAATTTTTTCGTCATAAACAAACCAATGCACATCTTTTGTTTATTTGTGTTTAGCTGTTTGCATTTTTGATATCCATCTATAGGGTAGTGGTGCAATTTAGGGGAACACGGTTGCTCTATTTTAAGGTACGTAGTGCAGTTTAGGGCATCGTAAAACTTTCTTTAAGCGGGTTAAATTACATTTACCTATACTTCTTCGTTTCTTGCAAGTCGAGTATTTTTACGGTTATACACGTGTATTATTTGCAAATTATAAACTTCGTCGCATAAACGCATGCTCTATTTCGCTTATAGTGCAATCAATCAGCCTTATCATGAGTTTCATTTCCCCAAACCCACTCATTTTTCACTTTTGGTTTCCATGTATTTACTGTGCACGGATGAGAAATTTTTGGGTGAATTTTTCTCGGGGAAAATCAGGATAAGGCAGAATCTTTCCGAGATAATTATATTGCTCACCGGGCGGAATTTTTCGGCGTTCGCTAAATTTTCCTTATAAATTTCGAGAACACCTTTTACGGTCAAAAAAGAGTAATTCAATTTTATTAAGATAAATTAAAATGCATAATGCTTAAATGTCCGCCGCCTTCCCTAAAATCCATCTCAATATTACCTGCACCGTCTAGAATTTAAAAAGAAAAAACTGTTCTGCAACTTACACCGCGATATTGGTTAAGGTTCCTCGTGGTTTGTGAATGGCAGCGGCCATTCACGGAAATAGTAAACGTAGCGCACAAGAAATCCACATACGTCCCACAAGAAGCACGGTTACCTTCTCTCCAGCTTTATGTCGTAGCACACTAGCAATTTTTATCGATCAAGTTTGCGCAAACTTTCGCTAAAACTGGTTCAGAAAATTGCATGTAATCCGAAAATTATACTTAAATAGATCAAATAAACTCCTCACATTACATGACCGATGACCTGTTAACATTACTAGTCTAATTCTTTTTTGAGCATAAAAAATAGATTCCCAAACAGACAATAAATTTCCTGCTATATTGGTTGAACCTTCGGCCAATATTAACCCTTAGGTAAGCAACCAACAATTCGGACATGCAACCCTGTAAATAACTCATGTTCCAAACGTAAAGCGAGCTCCACACGATCAATCCACTCGTCACTCATTAAGGGGCCATACCACTATCACGTGTTTTCGTCATGCAAGGTCAAAGCTATGCAGTAACAATGAAATATTAAAAGTTTATATTGCTCGCCAACCCAAAATAACCTTGTCTTGTGCCACCTTCCTAATCGGAGCGGAATAACATTTTTTGCAGAAAAAATTACTCGTTACTCGGCAATGCGCAAACGTACAGAGGCGGTTAGATATTCCCTAACGTGCCGATTCTGCGGCAATAAGCACCCAATCAGGCTTTGTCCTGTATTTCGGGCTAAGGCACCCGAAGACCGTCTACGCGATGTGTTATTGCATCGGTATTGCTCCAACTGCCTAGCCGGGGCCCATCGAGCCGCCCACTGTACAGATGATGGTAGATGTCGACGCTGCCAGGTGTCTCACCACACGCTACTGCATATCGACGACGCAGCCGAAAAGCGCACAAGTTCGAAGCTCGCCGATACGGGCTTCCATATTTCCGCGCCGGTTCGCCTAGTGCTGGGCGCAGATGTCTTCGCGAAGATCATATTAGGCGTACTATCAACGGGGACGATGGGCTCGCTTTTAGCACAGAACACCATCTTCGGGTGGGTGCTCTCTGGCGCCTGTTAGGCAAAATTTATTTGGTCAACCATTTCATTTTAATTTTATTATATTTTATTAAATTTTCTTATATAGTATATTTTAAAATATTGAATTCCATGAATAAATGAAAAAAGTGCAAGTCAAATTTTAAGCCACGTTTATTTTTTTTAACACTTCCTTTGTTCGGTCGGAATCTAGGTCAACGGAGATCAGCACCAGAGGATGGCGAATATCTAGTTAAGAAAATGAATTAAAAATATGTAGATAAACGGAGCATGGTGGTTGGACTTGCTACCAATATTGCGTGTCGCAAGGGGGCCGGCATGTTTAGGCCACAGGCCTAAATTTGCTAGAACTTTTTGACCCACCCTAATACACACTAATTAACATACTTACGATATTATGGTTGCCGTTGATCTGTTAACTACTATGTTAAGAAAATATGCAACCATAACTTTCGTTAAATAAACAGTTCGACCGGCAACCGTAAATAAAACCAAAAACGGTTTACTTACTCGTTTAGCGACTATCCGAGAAGGAAGACATCCAGCCACCAAGTTCCAGAAATTTGTATTCAAAAGGTAATCTATAATTCCAATATACGTACATATATATATACACAAAATTCTAAGTGAATAAACACTCTTATTATTAGTTATACTAATACCGGGTTCTTCTATTTTCTTTTCATTAAATTAAGCATCGGTGCGAACGTGCCATCAAATCTTGCTCCAAGCGTTGCGCCGATGAATACTCTGGCATTTTGACACTTTTCAGATTTTAGTCTGCACAGATAAGGAATGGACCTAATAGTAAAGCATTTGACTAAATATTTGCATTAAAATTTTTTTCAACTGCGATTATTTTTCATGTTATTGTCATCTAAACTGTTAAATTGAAGCTGAATGAAATAAGTTGTGAGCCACTGTATACTATGCACAGAGAACGTAAATGTATAGAGAAGGTCCAAGAACGAATCAGCGTGGAAATTGTCAAATACCAACAAAACTTGCGAAGCACATATTAAGAGCGGCCAGCCAGAGACAAACGAATTTTGACAGAGCCCAGCCAGAGGAATGAATTTGACAGAAATATTCTCATCATTAGGCATGTTTTATTCAACCATCATCTTATTTGCTATGTTAGCCCAATTTTGGCAGTTGTTTGACTTCAATTAGTGTCAAAGTAAGTTTTTGCCTCTTTCTGATTGGCTGAAGGAGAAAATTTCTGATGCTGAATGTCAATGCCTCTTGTTCAATATACAAGCCAAGATAGCTTTTCATAAGCCAATATAATTATAGCCGTGTTTTATTTGTCCAGAAATTTAAGCTATTAGCTTATTTTGTATGGAGGACTTACCCAACATAATTATATTGGCTTATGAAAAGCTATCTTGGCTTGTATATTGAACAAGAGGCATTGCCATTCAGCATCAGAAATTTTCTCCTTCAGCCAGTCAGAAAGAGGCAAAAACTTACTTTGACACTATTTGCAGTCAAACAATTGTCAAAATTAGGCTAACATAGGAAATAAGCTAATTTCGTTTTATTTGGCCAAGATTTAGCTATTTGCTTGTGATGGTTGAATAAAACATGCCTTATGTTGGGTAAGTCCTCCATACAACATAAGCTAATAGCTTAAATTTCTGGACAAATAAAACACGGCTAATGTAAATGGGTGTTTTTCTTGTTAGACAACGAAATGCTGACGGCTTTTTGCGTTTTTGTTCTTTAAATTGGTTAATTACTTCAAATAAATGCATGCATAGAAGTCGAAATTATTCTTACTTTATGTATATGTACATATTGTGTACATGCATATGTATGCGAGAGGTACAATTTTGTGAATCTAAAATGTGAAAGTTATGCAATGGCAAAATCGTCGGTGATTTGCCGTCGGCATTTGAGTTGAAAAAATCGACTTTTACGTTTTTACCGATTCAAATGGTAGATGCTACGCTATTTTCAATGCAACAAACCGCAGTTTTCTAGCTGCCTTATAGCGTTTTCTTTTCTCGAAAAAAGGCTGCACTTATTCTGCCTTGTGTTAGCGCTGTCAAATTTTCATGTTCTTTTGTCAGCCCTTTCACAAGGCGTCGTGTTCTTTTCTCAGCAGGTTGCGCTCTGATCCGGCAAAAGTGCTGCCTTTTCAGCACTCAAATAAACGTGAGGGTGAGAGTTGCTCGGTAGATTTTTAATTTACGCTTGTAAAAATACAATTATTTTCCGTATCAGAAGTAAGCGTTTTGCTTTACAATTACTAAAGACTTGCAGGCCAAGTGAATGGTTCAGCTTTATTAAGTTCAATAAATAAATTGTGATGGAGTAGTATAATTTCTGTTTCATTCTCATATAAAGAACGCAACATTTTCTGAGGTTTCAGGGCAACGCAAAGCAAGAGTTCCTATATAAAAAGGCAGAACTTTTTGGGAAAAGAAAACACTATTAGTTTTCTCATAAATCCACTTCAAAGATGGATACATTGACAAAGAAACCGTACAAATTCATTGATTGCACTGCACGTGTTAACTTCAAAGTTGTTTTTGTCGAAAAGTTATTTATATTGAGAAAAAAGTGCATTATCATTTTCCACTGCTATACTCGTATTATATGTAAATAATGGATATGTATGTACATATGTACTCAATTAATTGATAACGTTTTTACATGCATACATATATATGTATGTATGTGCATATTACTGCCAAAATGCTACGCACATACATACAAATGTACATATTTACAACTCACGGCCACGGTTGCCATTTTCAATTTATTTTTCGGACCAAAAAATGGTCCAAATGGTAAAAAATTTACCCATTTTTATTACATCGGGAAATTGAGTAGATATTCCTCTTTATCAAGAAAATATGCCAATTCTGTTTCGATATCGATTTTTTTATATTGCATCCAAAGTGCGTTACAATTGTATATTAATAACATTATATTATTTAAAGTTTTAAATTATAATTTGTTTCTCAATTTCGTTTTTGTTAATGCTAAATCAAAAAATTTGCGCTCAGCTGCTGCGGAACTGTGAGGAAGACTAAAAATATTATGAGCTAAATCACACAATTCTACAAAGGTCGCTTGACCCAATCCATTTTTAATCAAACTTACCTGATCCCAAAAACGTTCTATATTGGTACAGTTTTTGAAGTTACCTTCACTCAGCCTCAATTTGCGAAATTGAAATCCAATTATGTCTGCATCATTTACCAATGCAGAAAATTGGTCGAGTGGCAAAATTGATACGTCAGTATCAGAAAGAACTGGTGTAATAATTTCAATGTTTAATATCTTTTCGATTGAAATCGAATATTATTTTCATGTGCTAAATGCTATGATTAAAGTTTTGCTACCATTCCATAATTGAAATTAGCAAGAAATCGCGATATTTTTGAAGCGTGCTTTGACAGATGATTAGTCACGCCATATTTGAAAATCAATGGCAAAGCGAGTTCACACTTTTAGCAGATGTTGCGCCCTATGCTGAATATTTATTTTATCTATTTATTTATTTATTTATTTATATTTCAGTCAATGAATACATTGATTCTTAATGACTAAGCTTAAATACAACTTCAATTTAAGTTGGAGATCAACTAATTAATGACTTAAAGTAATTCGAGACTATGTTTTTTAAAACGACTCCAGGAAGGGACATATCTATTTCCACCGTTTGGTTTATTTGATTGATTTCCCTGATGGCTCGCCTAATAGGTGAATTCAAAGCATAATTCGACTGCGGAAAAATAATACGTAAAATAAGTCAGAACGCCGCAAATTCCTTACAGGAATATTGAGCGGTATTCTTCGCAGAATTTCTGAGCAATCAACAATATTAATTATAACATTCAAGATAAACGAGCAGGATAGGCACTTTCTCCTATCTTCGAGCAAATCAAGATTTAAAAGTAAGCAACGTGACTTATAGGAAGGCATTGGCTCCGTAAAGCTGAGAAACCTTAGCGCAGACTTGATAAAAATCTTTTGTAAACGCTCAATCCTGTTAATATACGTCGTATGAAAAGGTCGCCAAATAACTGCGGCATATTCTAGACGAGACCTGACAAAAGCAATATAAAGTTTTTTAAGAGTGTACGGGTCAGAAAAATCAAAACTGTTACGACGCACAAAGGCCCACGTGGAATAGGAATTTGCAACAATGAAGTTAAAATAAATAAAATAAACCCCTAGGTCTTTGACTTGATCAACAAATTTCAGTTTAGTACCTGCTATCGTATAAGATGTGCTTACTGTAATCGACTTTCTAGAATAAACCATATGAGAACATTTTTCAGTATTTAAGAAGAGTTGATTTCTTTCACACCAAGAGTTAACTCTATCTAGATCAGATTGAAGAGAAACAGAGTCCCCAGGTCGCGTTACAACCGAATAAACTTTGAGATCGTCAGCGTATAGAAGAAATTTGGAGAATAAGAAACACGAGCTTATGTCATTGATAAAGATTATAAATAAAAGAGGTCCAAGGATACTTCCCTGAGGGACCCCAGAACTAGCGTGAAAAGAACGCGATGTTGTGTCTTCGATTTGCACCGTACAGTACCTCTCCGATAGATAGGAACTGATCCATTCGAGGAAGACGGAGTGAAAACCCATGTACGCCAATTTACTAATTAAGATTTTATGAGACACCCTATCGAATGCCTTGGCAAAGTCAGTATACACTGTATCAATTTGATACTGCATTTCGAATACGTTCCCGCATTCCGCTCCGCAAGAATCGAACTTAGGTATTCTGCGTTACGATCGAATCGAAAGAGGAAGAGGAAGATAGAAAACATCTTTCGAAATCAGCTGTTTGCCTAGGAATGTGTGAAATCGAAACAAAACAAAGAAATATTGGTGACCAAACTATAGCAGCTTATGAAGTTGGAGTTTGTAAATATTTTAAAATAACTAAATATATCTAGCATCACTGTAATTTAAAAATAAAATTTCGTTTGCTCTTAATTTAAGTGGAAACATAATTATAATAATGAAATCCATAGCCGCGGCATTATTGCTTGAAGAGGAGGACGAGTCCCAGATTGCTGATGCGGAAGTTGAACGGTGGAGATTTAGGAACATGTTTGATACTTCTCAGATGAGTGAAGAGTAATAAGAAATTCATCTTGAACTGTATTACTCATCGCTCAAATCCAGTGAAATTATAAACGTTGTTTGAGCACTCCACAACATTTGCATTTACTACAGAGTGGAAGATTTGAAGGCAAATGAATTCCATTTTGAAAGCCGTCAGGAGGAGGGGAAGAACAAAGCGTACCCTTCCATAGCTAATCGAATTCGAGACAACATACACACCTCTTTTAAAAAAGTTAGTAAAAACGAATGCAATAATAAAAACATCTTTTTTATGTAACTTCACATTTTATGTATGTATGCATGTATATATGTATGTATGTACATATGTACATCTATTAATTTTATACAAAAAGGAATAAATTGTGTTCATGGCATTTCACAGTCTTATTTATAGATAATAAAAACAAAACGCCTGGAATTCCTCTTTGAAAACCTCGCGCAATATCCCTTTTGGTTTCCATTATTTGAGCCAATTTTTCGTATTGCCCGTATTACCGCTCGGTTACACAGAAATCGAGAAAATTCATTTATGGTGGCTTTTACAATCATGCACAGTATATTTTACTTAATTTTTTTAAATACAATTTTATTATTCAAACCCACGAAAATAACAATCAAAACGTTCTCCGTCAGCCAATTTGCAACTTAGAAAAACGGAACTACGATCGAAATGTAGAATAGGTATAATCGTAAATTTCGAAGATTGATCGAAAGGAAACGGAACGCATAATACCAGAGTTGCCAAACTGAGAAAATTTCGATTCGAGTCGAAATGCAGAATAGGGCTGATTATTAGGCAAAGGATTGTTAAAGAAGTAACACTGTTTCACCTAAGGCAGTCAATATGGCAGAATTAGGGCGAGAAGTTGCCAACCGATAGTACCTTGTATTATTGCATCATGTAACTTAACAATAATTGCACTATTAGGATTGCTTTTGTTGGGTTTAGTGCGAAAAATGTCACGTATTTGTGGGACAAGAAAATCAATGGGGAGACACATACGGTTGAAAGCACTCTTTAGGTTTTCCCCTTCAGCTATGGCAAACCAAATATAATAGCGTCAGCAGTCACGTCAGGAGTACGCGAACTTACATTCTCTATATGTGTAAACAGTTTCTGTACTTCACTTTGGAGCTTTTCTTGTTTCTCTTCTAATGCAGAGATGCGCTTAGCAGACTCTCTTACTTTCGCGTCAATCTTTTTACATAGGGCGCTCTCAATTTTCCCAATTCTATATGAGTGACTATCAAAAAGTGTCTGCAATTTGTCGGTTTGTTTTTGTACTTTGTCTTCAAGCCCTTTAAGTGCAGTTAGGATCGTCGGCAGAGCTGCACTCTCGTCCAGTTTAAACACTTTTGAAATCGGCGAACCTTTACTCATGCGGCGTTTATTAGCAGCAGAGGTAGAAGTATGAGACATACCTTGTATTCAGCAACAACAACACAAGCAGGAATAATATTTGAAGCGTAAACGCTCCAGTTTTGTGCAGATTAAATGCTTAACCAGTGCAGGTGAGCACGCTAATATAATTCCACTGAAAAAATAGCACACGTAAGTTTATGGAGTACGGATATCCATGACAAATGAACGCAAAAACGGAGCAAAGACAAAATACGTCTGTACTGCACTAGAGACAAAAGCTTATTCATTTTGAGTAAATTAGCGTCCTTAAATTTCGACATATCGAAGTTTTAAGCATTTCTGAAATTTACCGTTATATGAAAAGCGACCTCAATTTTTGTCCGATTTCAATAATATTCAACGGTTTGCTTTTAAGTGGCAAGCACAATAACCATACCGAGTATGGTACAAATTGGTAAAACGGTTACCGAGATACATATATATGATCATAAGTGGGCGGTGCCATGCCTATTTTCCAAAATTTTATCATAAACGTATTTCTTGGTAAAGAATTGTTGCAAGCATCAATTTTGAATAAATTAGCTTTAATATTTACTGATTTATCGAATATTTCGTATTTCTCTAAATTACCGTTATATGGGATGTGGGCGTGGTTATTGTCCAATTTTAAAACTTTTCGGCCATTTGGTATGCTGTACCAAGGCCAACGACTGTGCCAAGTTTAGAAGAAATTGGTGCAGCGGTTACCAAGATATACAAATGTAACCATAAGTGGGCGCGGCTACGCCTATTTTCAAAAAATTCATAATATTCTTATTTTTCGTATAAAAATTTTTGTAAATACCAATTTTGAATGAATAATCTTCAGCAGTTACTAAAATATCGCATATTACCGTTATATGGGAGGTAGGCGTGGTTGTTGTCCGATTTCGCCCATACCATCCGTCCTACGCCCAAAAGAAATGCAGGTACCAAGTTTCGTTAAGATATCTCAATTTTTACTCGAGTTATCGTGTGCACAAACGGACGGATGGACGGACGGACAGACAGTCACCGCTCATTCTGATCATTTATGTATACATTTGTCTATATCTATCTCGTTTCGTTTCGCCTGTTACAAACAACCGTTATGTGAACAAAGTTATAATACCCTTGTGCACAAGTGCGCTCGGGTATAAAAAAAGTGATTAGCCCATAGTGTGCGGGTTCGCTATTCGAGCGACAAAGTTTTTTAAAAACGAAGTAAATACGTGCAAGTTGTTAGTAATTTTCATTACAGTTTGAGTAACTCCTTTCACTATTTGGCTTTTAGTAACTTTAACGAAGGCTTGCCTTATTTTATTTTATTCTATTCATTTCAAAGCTGTTTGAAAAAAACATTCTTATTCGCGAAGAGCTGTTCAGCCACTTTCTTATACAATAGATAACCATAATTTGGAACGGGTATATAATTTTGTGGACCTTGGTATCACAATGGATCCGAAACTTAATTTTAATCTTCACATTAATGTGACAGTCAGCAAGGCTAAAGGTTTTACTTTGTGAATCGATGGTCAAAAGAATTTAGTGACCCTTATATAGGGCTGCCAGATATCTCTGTTGCCAAACCGGGACACTTTAGGGAGGGCCTCTTGAACTTTGTGCTAAACTCGGGAAAATTCAATAAATTTGCAACATTCTAATCAAACTTTTTATAAAAATTTTTAAAATGAAGTTTTCCAGCCCATTAAATTTTAGTTGATTTTTGGTATTGTTTTTACTGAGAGTTTCTTCCATACAATCTATGTTCGATAATTCTTTTTATATGGAAGACACTGTCAGCAAAAAAAAATAAATGCTAAAAATCAACGAAATTTGCTGGCAACTTCAGACTTGCACTTTATTAATTGGCTCAAAATCTACATTTTCAAAATTTTTCTAAAAGATCTGATTAGAAATAGTGATCTGATGAAAGAGCCTCCGAGCCAATAATTTTGTACGGCACTGTGCGTACTTATTAGTCTAGGTTTCATGAAAGAAAAAAATTTAACGACAAGATAACATTAAAATATCAGTAATATTTTTCGTTGCTGTGAACTTGTTTCAAAACTTCTGTCTTTTCCTTAATATAATTGTAAAACTCTGTGCACGTCATTTTGAACGTAATTAGGTACATATACTAATCATCAACTGTTGATTGTGCAAAGTTCAACTATCTCAAAATGTAACTATTTCACAAATTAAACCGGTGCACTGAGAGAAAGAAGTTTAGATTTAAAAAAGCGTGCTAAATTAAAAAAATACGCATATGAAACAGCACCAACCCAACTCGTAATACATTTAAGTATACAAATTTTAGTATTTAGTATAGAAATATTCAATTCTAATACGCCCATATTAAATTGAAGCGATTTGCAATTACCGATTGCTTTTTAATAATTAAGTTAAAAAAATATTTAAATTCCATGCTGGTTGTAATGGGAATTGAAATTAGCAAATTGTGGCAAGCATCTTGGCGCACTCAGCTACAGCCAGACATGTATGTAAATGTGCATTTAAATGTTGAGTTTGAATCAACACCACGCGTGCGTGTTATGAAAGTATTATTTTTAAATACGAACATTTTTAAACGATAATCAAATAGAAAATATTCATGTTTACTATGCGTTATTTCCCTCAGTGAATTCATAACATTTTTCTGAATATTACAACGCGTTTTTCTCTTATTGTAGTGATTTTTGAACTTTTATTCAAATTTGTGCAATCAAATCACGGTGCAGCGAACAAAGGTGGCGAATCTCAGATTGCTTCCCACTAGCGGAAAGAACAGATAATAAGACAACCAAGGAGATTCATAACTCCTCCCAGGCAGAACTCCGAAAGATACCTTGTACTTGGAACTCTTACAGGCTAATTGACAGCACACTGCAAGTTAGGGTACCATTGGTCATCAAATGGGGCTTTCTGTAAAGACTGACTGTAGGTTTTGTGGTCTGGGGGCTGCTCACGAAACATGAATCGTACACTTTAGAGAACAATTTTCTTCTCCATATAAAATTTGGAATATGGCACCTTTCAAAGTGCGTAGATTTTTGATAAGGTTGGGGTGATTACAATAGATCTTCTTACGTCGCATAAGTCTGTACAGTAAAATTATTTGTTATATGTAGTTAATTTGGTTTTATTGTACTAGCTGTGTCTTAGTTTTACTAAATGTTAAGTTATCTACATTGAACAAAAATATTAAAAACTAAAAAAAACTGTTTGGTCGGTTTTGGTGGATTTTGGTAGGAAAAAAATTTGTCTGTGGCAACACTGAATATATTGTGCATTCGAGTAGATACAAAAAAGTAGCACATATGCAAATACATATCGCGTAAGAGCGCTGTAAACCAAAACTATTGCGTACAAGTTTGAAGAATGCAGCAGCGCTAATACTTTTATAATTTAACAAGTAATTTTTAAGCAAAAAACAAAACCGACTTCAAATCTCATATAAAAATTTAAAATTATCGTTAATTTCTTTATGATCGGATTTAAACCAAATTAGTATGGGACCACCTGTGAGGTAACACCTTTCCTTTAAAAATAGAATTAAGGAAATCGGTTAACGTGGTCCAAAGTTATGCGATAGCATGCATAAAAAAAACAAGTAAGAAAGCCTAAGTTCGGGCGGAGCCGAACATTAAATACCCGGCGCAAGTATTAAATATATGTTTTCCACCTTTCCGAAAGCTACCGCTACCTGATAAGCGGGTGTATAAATTTTAAGTAAACTAGCGAAATATTGAAATTTAAAGCATTTCTGAAATTTACCGTTATATGAAAAGCGGCCGTAATTTTAGTCCGATTTCAACAATTTTCAATGGTTTGCTTTTATGTGGCAAGCACAATAACCGTACCCAGTTTGGTACAAATTGCTAGAACGGTTAACGAGATACATATATGTGATCATAAGTGGGCGGTGCCACGCCCATTTTCCAAAATTTTATCATATACGTATTTCCTGGTAATGAATTGTTGCAACCATCAATTTTGAATAAATTAGCTTTAATATTTACTGATTTATCGAGGATTTCGTATTTCTCGAAATTACCGTTATATGGGATGTGGGCGTGGTTATTGTTCGATTTTAAAAATTTTCGGCCATTTGGTATGCCGTACCAGGGTCAACAACTGTGCCAAGTTTGGAAGAAATTGGTGGAGCGGTTACCAAGATATACACATGTAACTATAAGTGGGCGTGGCTACGCCCATTTTCCAAAAATTTTTAATATTCTTATTTTTCGTCTAAAAGTTATTCTAAATAACAATTTTGAGTGAATTATCTTCAGTAGTTACTAAGATATCGCAGTTTGCGTATTTCTGAAAATTACCGTTATATGGGAGGTAGGCGTGGTTATTGTCCGATTTCGCCCATTTTCAATACCATCCGTCCTACGCCCAAAATAAATGCATGTACCAAGTTTCGTTAAGATATTTCAATTTTTACTCGAGTTATCGTGTGCATAGGCGGACGGACGGACGGACAGACAGTCACCGCTTAATCGATTTCTCTTTTCTTTCTGATCATTTATGTATACATTTGTCTATATCTGTTACAAACAACCGTTATGTGAACAAAGTTATAATACCCTTGTGCACAAGTGCGCTCGGGTATAAAAATATTCCAACGAATTGATAACCTGCTCCTTTTTGTGCAGTCGGTTGGAAAAAACCAACAGCTTGTTTCAGTTTTTTCCACTTGCCGATTTTTGCATAAACTTTTTTTTAGTATTCGCCAATTTCGTACACACATATGTATTAAATGTACCCTACAAGACATTGCTGAGCACTTTAGGCAAAAATTCTCACACATTTACACTTTTGTTTTTGTAGTACGGCATAAATGAGTAGTTTGGCTATTAGTACTGAGGACTTTCTGATGACAACATTGAGGGGAAAGTACTCAATTTTTTCCCATGGTCTGAACGAAAATGAGGACTTTGATAAGCACTTTTGTGATTAGGGGTAATAATAATATGAGTACTCATATGATACTCAGCTGTCTTGTAGGGTACATACATACATACGTATGTATATGCGCAATGCCAGAATGGCATTGCATACAACCGCGTTTATGCAAGTTTACAAATATACATGTATATTTAAGCTACTAAAGGGTCAGCTTAGCAGGTAGGTTTATACCGGGAAATATATGAAGAATATGAAGCAGACAAACAAAATGTAAGAATATGGGCTTTCCAAATTATTGATTAGTGCTTACCCATCTCTCCATCTAAGGTTTTTTCGTTTAGCATTGCATGCAACAAGTGTCTAGTTCATTACCAGCTGAATAATACCTAAAGTACAAAGTGGTCCTGTAAAAACGTTGCAATGGACGCGGAAGCTGTAAGTACATCTAAAAAAAATCACTTTTTTTAATAAACAATTAAATATATCGAGGGCTTATATTCAATACCCTCTAACTGCAATTTTCACAAAAACAACTTTGTGATGTTAGAACCCATCTGGGACTTACCTGTCATCACCTGTGTTAATTCTGACTTTGCAAATTAAAAGTTAATTCTTCTGTCAAGCGTTATACAAGGTCAGCATTAACATCACCGATGACAGTTAAGTCTTAGGTGGATTTTTATATCAGAATCTCATTTTTGAGAAAAATGCAGATAGAGGGTATTGAATATAAGCCCTCGATATATAAAAAACAACCTTGTAGTTCATTCAATTTTAAATTTTGCAACAATAATTTTTTTTTGTGACCGACACTGTCATAAGCAGGGAACGGATTTTATGGAAATTGCCTTTTTTTCTGCTAAAGAGATAGAGTATATTCGATTAAGAATGTCCACGATTTAGCTTTCCCTGATTCCATATATACACATTTGATGTTGCCTTTTTTTGCCTTTTTTAAGATATTCGCCTTTTTTTGCCTTTTTTAAGATATTTGCCTTTTTTGCATTTTCTACCTTTAAAAAAGTGATTATCGCATTTACATTTTTTTTTTATACCCGAGCGCACCTGTGCACAAGGGTATTATAACTTTGTTCACATAACGGTTGTTTGTAACAGGCAAAACGAATCGAGATAGATATAGACAAATGTATACATAAATGATCAGAATGAAAAGAGAAATCGATTAAGCGGTGACTGTCTGCCGTCCGTCCGTCCGTCTGTGCACACGATAACTCGAGTAAAAATTGAGATATCTTAACGAAACTTTGTATGTGCACTTCTTTCGGGCGTAGGACGGATGGTATTGAAAATAGGCAAAATCGGACAATAACCACGCCTACCTCCCATATAACGGTAATTTTCCGAAATACGAAAACTGCGATATTTTAGTAACCACTGAAGATTATTCACTCAAAATTGATATTTGCAATAATTTTTAAACGAAAAATAAGAATATTATACATTTTTGGAAAATGGGCGTAGCCACGCCCACTTATGGATACATGTGTATATCTTGGTAACCGCTGCACCAATTTCTTCCACACTTGGCACAGTTGTTAGTCTTGCTACGGCATACCAAATGGCCGAAAATTTTTAAAATCGGACAATAACCACGCCTACCTCCCATATAACGGTAATTTGGAGAAATACGAAATCTTCGATAAATCAGTAAATATTAGGGCTAATTTACTCAAAATTGATGCTTGCAACAATTCTTTACCAAGAAATACGTTTATGATAAAATTTTGGAAAATGGGCATGGCACCGCCCACTTATGATCACATATATGTATCTCGGTAACCGTTCTACCAATTTGTACCAAACTCGGTATGATTATTGTGCTTGCCACATAGAAGCAAAACTGGAATTGGAATCAGATTTAAATTACGACCACTTTTCATATAACGGCAAATTTCAGAAATGCTTGAAACTTCAATATTTCGAAATTCAAGGACGCAAATTTACTCAAAATTGATACACACCGGCTTACCATGTAGCGGTACCTGCGCCGGGTATTTAATGTTCGGCTCCGCTCGAACTTAGACTTTATTACTTGTTTAAGATTAAAAAATATACACATGCCCATGCGGCTTATAGAAGCGCAGGGACCTCTTGCCAAATTGGTGTTGGAAAAATTCAAAGCCGTTTTCTCAGCAAACGTAGGCTTGGAGACAATAAGGGGTGTGGATAAAATTGTAAAGGGTGAGGAAAACGCCTTTATTCCTGATAATATGAACGTTTCAAACGTTCCATATTTAAATTGGGCTCCACTCGTATCAACTTGTGTCGAGCGCACATTTAGTACATTCAAGGCTTTTCTTCGCGAAAATCGAATGAAAATGCTGCCAGGAAACTTCAAAATGCATCTTGTGGTTCAATGTTACTACAACTATACAG
>NW_023458556.1:86428207-86438124 GCF_013731165.1 Rhagoletis pomonella | reverse complement strand
TGATGAAGGCGTGAAGTACGCCGAAACGCGTAGGAGAAAGAGGAAACGCAGTTTGCCTTTTTAATATACCGGCCGGAAAGCTCTACCAATGACCCAATAGGTTATTAGTTTTTTTTTAATGTTGCACAAATAATGGATCTTTGATTTATGTAGTTTTTATTAAAGAATTTGCTCTATTTCTATAAACACATAATTAAAACTAAAAAACATTAAACAAATTAATAGTGCGTTCATCCCTTGAGAGGCGTTTGGCCAAGGTTTTGTATCAATACTTGTGTAATAAAAGCCTATTTATATAAAGTTTCAATTTGAAACAACCGTTATGTGAACAAAATTAATATACCCTTGTGCACAAGTACGCTCGGGTATAAAAAATGTCCGCGAGTAAGCGTGTATAACAGATCGTGAATTTGCGTGATTTAGAAAACCTCACTCACGCGGCCATCTCTAAACTATATGCTTAAAGACGTTTATTTTAAAGAGCATAAAAATACCTTTCACATGATATATATATTTATTTAATATGTAATTTTCCAAAAAGGCGAATCACTTTCCTGCGAGTTCTTCGATCTGACGTTTTAAAAAGAAATATTCTCCATCTATCTGGGTAATGAACTACAATTACGTTACTTTGACCCTTTTGTAGCAGTTGTGTGCTCATTCCCAAAGGAGAGAGACTATTGGACAAGTTACCCACACCGGAAAATACGTTGAAATGTGAACAAAAATAAGAACTAGTTTCCTGTAAAGTTATTTGACTACGTTCCAAATGTTAAAATGGTGTGTTTAATTCAATTTAAAGATTAATTGACTTAATTAAATTTCTTTCTGAACTTAATATTTGGGTTTTGTTACCCTAGTCCAGTACTGTTGATATGTGTTGCTCGATTCCCCATTAGATTTCATGACCAGGGCCGAAAATTTTAAGCTTTTGCTTATTTTGCTTTTTCAGGATTTCCAAGCTTAATTTTAACGATCATGCTTATTTTGCTTATTTCAATGTATTCCTTTTAAGAAAACGGTCAAGAAATAAATTGCTATTAATTCGTGTGTGTGAATAATAGTGTCTAAGGAGTTTTGACATCTGATATTTTACAGCCTGCTGTCTCACTTTTTGCTTACGAAATAAATAATTGAACGGGTATATATTTTTGTTGAAAAGAAGGGTGCCTTGTACTCTTCACAAACAAACATTAGCAAACTATAGTGGAAAGCGTAGTAAACTTCTTAAGAACTTCGACTGCTTAAAAGCTTAAACAGACGGCAGCGTTGATCCGGATCAACTCGTTAATTCGGAATTACCTCGAGAATTAACTGCAGTTGATCTGGATTAAGTCCTAGAGTTAATTCTCAAACTTAGCTCGGATCAAGGGAATATTCGATGACAAAACTGACGAAAACTCAGAGAGTGTAGAATACAGAGAAAGTACAAAACTAGCACGGTAATGCAGTCACCATATTAATTCAGATAGGAATCCAATTAAAATTGAATAAGAACTTATTAGAATTAATACGGTGACTGCATTACCGACGACAAGGTGAATGTCCATGCTAAGTAATTTTGTTTTTCATTGTGTTCTATGCTCCCTGAGTTTTATTTTTACTAAAAAAGTCGAAAACAGCTATTTAAAAACAACTTTAAAAAAATACAGAAGTTATAATTGAATTAATAAAAAAATTAATTTAATATTCTGGGACTCGAACCTACGACCTCGCGGATCGTAAATCCGCATTACTGCCATCTGTCAAGGCACAATTTACTAATGTTTTAGTGCTTATCTACGCGCTTAAAATCGATTTTTTCTTGCTTATTTTCTACGGCCCTGGTTACTACTAAACACAAAACCAATGCCAACCCAATTTTACATGTTCTTTCTTCTGTTACGGGTTAGACAAAAAAGACATCACCGGCAGGGAAACTTTCGTCACGGGTTTCTTATAGGGATGTGTAACTTCGATATTCGAAGCTTCGGGATTCGAATTTTAATCGAAATTTATTTCCAAAATGGCGAATTTTACAAATCGAACTTTGGGATGCTAAAATTCGTATTTATTTTCAAAAAAGCAACTCTGCAAATTTCTTCTTTCTGACTAAATTTGGCATAACTGTATGTGGCACCACATTTGCTTTAGGGATGGAAGTCAAAAAATACATCGATTTGTTTCGATCTGATGCATCGATGTATCGTATATAAAAATCGATAAATTTTGAAGTATTAACTCACATTGAAATGTATTTATTGATTTATATAGTTACAAATCCCAGTTACACAAATAAATTTGGCTCAATAAATTTTTCTTGACCATTTCTTGGTTTTTATTTACCCCTAACTTCAATTGTATTTCTGCTTGGTACAAAAAATTAAAACACCATTGTTTTGCCTCTACGGGAAGGCATTGGTGTTATTGAAGAGATTAAAAGTAGTTCATCTTAAATGGAGAATAACGAATATTTAGAAAAATTAAAACAATCCGCGCAGATCTCTATTATTTGAGAATATCAAGTTACACTTGATTGTCTATTGTATTTTTTTAGTCTTTGAAATAAACTAAATTAAAAACAAAATATTAAACTGTACTTAAATTTTGTTGTTTTGCAAGCATATTTGCAAACATATTTACTAATGTTTTAGTGCGCTTAAGAGCGCTTTTTTCTTGCTTATTTTGTTCGGCCTGCTCATGACACTAAAACTGTTGCACAGTTAATTTACCAACCAAGGCATTTTGCTACTGGGATGGCCACTGGAAAGCCAATTAAAATTAAATGCAAACATTAACATAGGCATAATATTATAAGTATTACTCTGTTGCTCGATAAAAAAAAAGCCTGAAATGGCAAGTGTATTGTACTACTTATTAAAAACAATACTTAATTTTACCTAGATATTAGATGAGATTTACAATATTTTAATTACTCATTGAAGTTATGCTGGAATTACCTTTAATATTCCGGTAATATCGCATATTATACTAAAATAAACTATAAAAATTTAATACTTTACAAAATATTGTAAACCATAAAGAATTCCAAATTTATCAATAGATAAAACTGCTCCTGAAATTAGTGAAAAATTAAAAAAGCATGTATTTAAATAAATTATGTAAGATTTAAATATGTAAATACAAGTTGCTTTATTTTACAAAGTATTATGATGTACATACATAAATAAATTAGAATTTTGAAAACTGACAGCTTTAATAACATATAGTAAAATTATGAAAACATATTAAAAACGTTACATTTGTAATAAATTAAAGAAAATCCGCATGAACATGTGTGTAAAAAACCTTGAATTCAGTATTACATATATACGTATTCACAATAAAATTTTCTATAAGACGCGTTTGTGTTGTTTATTATTTAAAATGTATAAAAACTGGGTTGATCGACCTCCATTTCTTAATAGTAATAATGGGACTATTGGGCTTTATTGAGTAAAAAATAGTAAGTAAAACTATCTTTTAAAAAATTTCCTTTACAGGGTGAAATTAAAACATTAAACAAGTTAACAAAATTTGTATTCGAAACAGAAGGTGACACAATCTGTACTTAGTAACCAGCAGGAAAATCTTCTGCGATTTTTATTGAAGTTTTCGATTTATTTAATTAAAACTTATATATTTAAACCATACGATACTCCGAATCGGGCATGCAATCATAAGATCAGATTATCGAACTTTTATTTTGTTTGCAATCCGGAAAAAATTAGAAATAATGTATTAGAATATTTGAAATATAAAAGTAACGCCAAACCTCATGAAATAAATGTCCCAAGAGACGATAGAAATAAAAGTCTTGTTTACATAATTATTATAAAAAGACGTAAGTCATTTCCGTCTTGAAATAAACGTCCCGCGAAGGGGAAAAAATAAAACTCCCACATAATTATTAGAGAAGACATAAAAAAGATGCTCTGTACAAAATGTATCTTAAAACAAGGCGATGTTTCTTATCGTAAATATTAGGATAATTACTATTTTGGTCTCTGGAAAAACTCTTCCTAATTTAGATGGTGCTCGACCATGGATCGAACCCAGGTCCTTCGGAGTGGTAAAACGCACCTCTAGCCACTTAGCCACAGCGATCATCCACACCGAAACTATGTGCAAGAAAACCGGTATATGTGGGTTTTTCTTAGTTTAGGGAACTGGGTCTTTTCAAAAACCATAACTCAAAGACCGGCTTTGGAAAAAAGCAAATAATCGAACACCCTCGTAAAAACATTTAATGGTATACAACATGACAAAAAAAATAAGAAGGTAGAACCGCTGAGAGGAATTTTTCATATTCTTGACGTTTGGAAGCATTTTAATTTTAAAATTTGAGACACAAGCTCACGCACACATTCTCATTTTCTATCTCAAACAACAACAGCTTTGAACAATTCCTTTTTTACTCGATATTTTATATGATTTTAAAATGTTGGCAAACTTCAAAAAAAAAAATCATGGCCGACGATTGAGAGAACGGTTTTACCTTACTATGTTTTTATCATGGTATACAATTCCAAAAAAGCAAAATTTTGTATTACTTAATAAGGTTTTAAAAATGTGTTTTTACAAATATGTAAATTTTATTGCAGATTCCGGTAGAATATCCATCCATTAAAAATTTTTGTTCCAGAAAATTTTAGCTTGAGGCGAAAGCCCTTAGAAATGGTCGTAAAGGACTAAAGTTGACTAAAAGAAGATTTTATTGGAGATTTCGTCAGAATATCCCTTCCTTAACAACATTTGTTCCGCAACTTTGTTTTAGGAGCGGGGAATCGTACTGCCGCCCCTGCAGAAGACGTAAAGAAAGACAAAGGACAAAAAAGTGAAAGATGAAACGAGAATAAAAACGGAAGGAAATGAGAAAACATCAAAAATTACGCAACGCTTAGCGCTCCAATTTAGGGACGGCAGTTAGATGTTATTGCGGATTTCGGGAGCATACCCATTCATTACCCGACCACGCAATGCGCATCTAATGGCACATTCGCATTTCTTTAGCTGTTAAAAAACATCAATAATAGCCGTGTTTTATTTGTGCAGAAATTTAAGCTATTAGCTTATTTTGTATGGAGGATTTACCCAACATAATGTTAGTTGCGATCCCGTATGAGTCCGGACTAGTCAGAATCAGTCAGATTTTACTGAAAATCGATCCCGTACTCGGTTCTCTGACTATTGAGAGGACAAAAAAGAGAGTAAATATGGTTCTCTCTCTGTCAGAAGTTACCAGTTTTAGTCTGAGAATTTTTTGCTGGTAAATTCTGGTAAATGTGTCAAACGATCAGCTGTAGTGTGTTTGGCAACCAAATTGTAAACAAAAGAAAAGTGCACTCTGCTAATTCATGTTGAAAAGTATTTAATTACTTGTTTAAGTGGATTCTAATGAATTTGAAAGTATTTTTAGTTATCTACATGTGTGAGCTGATTGTGTTTACAAATTTACAACCAAAATTTGGAGGTTATGTTGAAGTTGACAGAAGTTACCATTTTTTACTAGAAAGCGATCCCGTAATTTTCAATGTTACTCTCTCGCTCTGAGCGAAACTTACTTTGACACTATTTGCACTCGAACAACTGTCAAAATTAGGCTAACATAAATAAGCTAATTTCGTCTTATTTGACCAAGATTTAGCTATTTGCTTGTGATGGTTGAATAAAACATGCCTAATATTGCCTTGGCTAGGGATAAAACGATACCATGGGAATATCGATACTTGTACTTGGAAGTAGCATCGAAAGGAAATATCGATACCTATTAAGTATCGGGCTAAAAGTATCGATACCTACTTATATCGATATTTGTAAAATAACGCTCTCTATGAATTTTATGAATATATGAATATAACGCTCTATGAATTTTTGTCTAAACAACTTATGTGACTATCATCTACGATTTTAGGCGGATGGTACTTAATCTTTTTAAGAACACCTTTAAGTTCTAAAATATACTTTACTAGGATGGCCTCCCAAAATACAAGAAAAAGTGCAAAGTCCAATAAGTAGTTTTTTAAAAGGTCCACAGAGTTTGGTTAACATAATTTTCTTCTTTTTTATGTACCTATGTTATTTGTTACACATATTAGGGTTACTGTTCACCGCACAGGAATCCAAATATTTTATTCTTCAGCGTATGGTGCACCTGGGAATGTCTTAGAAAATTCACCAGCTAATATTGTTACAGAACGTATAGCAACGCCTAAGCTGAAATGAAGGTATGCCACTTTGACAATGCGGGGTTGCCACTCAGGGGCGAACGCAGGTAGGGGTTTTGGGGGTTCAAACCCCTCCCGAAATGCCTGCTGAAAATTTTAAGAAATTTCTCTCTTTGTATTTAGTTAATTACGTAAACAAAAGCAATACTGTTTTTATTTCCGTAAAAGTTTGTACGAATTTTCAACTATTCGCAAAAATCTGCAAATAAAGAACAAGCCGAGGTGAATGAGCACAAGCTTGGAAGCATAATCGGACTAAATATTGATGTTGATAGATAACTCATACGCCATGGCATTTTAACGATATACGTTTTCGACCCCGCGCCCGCACTCACAGACACCATGTCTGTATGTATGTTGACTTATACTTGCAACAATGCACTTTCAACATAGGCTGGAATAACTTTAAGACCATAAGAATTGGCAGGCAAACTTGAATTCACCTATATATATAAATGTGAATGTCTGTTTGCTTATTACCTTATAACTTCTGAATCGCGGCACGGAATCGCACGAAACTTTGCACACTTATTTGCTTTTTCCCCGGGAAGGTTATAGGCATAGGAAAAATGGGCAGTGCTGGAAAAGAGGGCGTGGCACCTCCTATACTTACTAAAATTTTCATATTGTATATCTCTTGAAATATTTGTGGTAGAGCATTGGAAATTGGCGGTATTGGAAAAGGTGGCGTGGCACCTCCCATGGGCGTGAATTATTTAATCAGCTCAAACTTCGGAACCGTAAGTCACATGAACTTGAAATTTGGTATGCAAACATATCTATAGTAGATGCTTATCTTAAGGTATATGTAAATGAGTTTGTAAAAGGAGGCGTGGCAGATAACATAGGCGTGGAATTTTTAGTCAGTCATAACTTCGGAACATAAGTCACATGAACTTGAAATGTGGTATGCAGGTATCTACGGTAGGTGCTTATAGTAAGGTATATATATAAATAAGACTGTGGAAGGGGGCGGCAAATCCCAAAGGCGTGGAATATTTTACCAGTTATAACTTCGGAACCATAAGTCACATAAACATAACATTTGGTATGCAGACATATCTATGGTAGGTGCTTATAGTAAGGTATATATAAATGAGTTTGTAAAAGGGGCGTAGCACTTAACACAGGCTTGGAATTTTTTGCCATAGCTTCATAACCACAAGTCACATGACCCCTATAATTCCTTCTGGCGTGGGGTGAAACCCGCGGGTTAAAGCTAGTTTTCTATATATTTTAGTTAAAATTCTGTTCAAATTTCAAGTCATATGAAGTACGTTATTCAGCAGCCAGCCCTCCTGATATCAACTTATATGCATACTAGCTTTTACCCGAGGGTTTCACCGCACGTCTTTATACAAATATGAAAAAATTTTTATGTAACGATGTTATGTTTCATTTCTTCTCGAATTTTAATATAGCCGTGACAGCATAATAACGTAGAATAGTTGTTTAGCTGGGGTGCTATGAAATCAAAAGCAATAATATGTTTATAATAAAATAGTTTTAATAAATTATATAGATAATAGTTGAAATACCAAAGTTGTATTGTAATAACTAAATTTTAACTATCTAATTTCTTACTCTAATATTATTCCGCAGCACGTTTTTAGTACTTCAATGCATCTATTAACATAGATGCATTTTCCAATGCAATTATCATAAATTTTATTTTCGATAAAGAGTTGGTTTAATTTTAAGGCATCCTTTTTTATTGTCATAAGCTAAGTGAACTGGAAACTGAAGTTTTTTAAATTCTAAAGGTATATCAGAAGGAATTAAAGGGGTCATGTGATTTGTGATTCCGAAGTTATGGCTGATAAGAACTTCCACGCCCATGTTATGTGCTACGCCCCCTTTTACAAACTAATTTATATATACCTTACTATAAGCACCTACCATAGATATGTTTGCATACCAAATTTCAAGTTCATGTGCCACGCTCTCCTTTATATATAAGTTACAATAAGCGCCTCCCGTAGACATGTCTTCGTACCAAATTGCAAATTCTTTCGACTTATGGTTCCGAAGTTTTAGCTGATTAAACATTTGCAGGTCTATTGGCGGTGCCACGCCCCCTTGCGAAATTTACGACATATTTTCAAATAAGACCATACCTATAACCTTCCCGGGGTAAAAACAAATAAGTCTGCCAAGTTTCGTGCGATTCCGTGTCGTGGCTCAAAAGTTATAAGGTAATAAACAAACAGACATTCACATTTATGTATATAGATAACAAGCTAAGCTCACAAAAAATTTCAATCGATCTGAAGAATGATGGGTTTTTTGGGCATGAGCTCTCCGTGGCAACACCACTTTATATACATACACACTTTACATAATCCTTAAAAGTACTACATATATACTATATGCACATTTTGGTTAGCGTTTTAAGGTTTTCGAAGCTTTCGAAAGGGGAGAAGTAATTGAAATTAATTTACATATCTATCTGGGAGAAAAAGTGTATTTTCAATGTCGGTGAATCACCAGAGCAAAAAGTGCTACGTACCGAATGCATTCTGTAAAAATAACGAACTATTTTAAACTGATAAACTTCTGCCCCTCCGGCTGCCGAATTTTCACAAACAGCCGAAAATTCATCTCACGAGTGTCAAGTACGGAAAAAATGAATACGCTCCGGCGCTGGGAAACTTGGTGCAGCTGATTCCAGAGTAAGAGTTCATTTCCACCACGCCTTAACTGCAGTTAATGCCTATGGGAAAAGGAAATTAAAACAGCTCTTGGTGAAAGTGGGCTATAAGTTACCCGAGTCCCACAGTTCTCAGGACGTAATGATGAGATAGAGAAAATCTTATTGGAATTTTACTAGCATGTATGAATACTAACGTTTAGGCGTAGTTTGATTAAGGCCCAAAAATGGTCGCTTTCCTAAGTTTAAAAAATCAACGCCCTCATTGTTTTCAATATGCCGGTAATTTCACAACCCTCTGCGTCACGAAAATCAAGTTTTAAGTTCTCTGCGACCGAATTTATATATCCACGTCCTTGCAGGTTCCGCTTAATGATGCGTCAAATTTTGGTCACCGTAAACTAAGCGATAACGAGAATTATGAGCTCCTTGAATGTCCGTGGGCACCGGATGCTGCTTTTACATTTCCGCCTTCGACTAAACGTAATTTGACATTTCAATTATCATGTGTTAAAATGTGTCAAAGGTAATTTTCTACATTTAAATTCAAATGCCATGCTAATATTTAAATCAATGTTAGCGGTATTCATCTAAACCGATAGCTTTATCAAGCAGATATTCTTATAAATTTAAGAGCTCTGTTACATGAATGCCCCATACTCTTTTTTTGTATACACTTGCGACAGAGTTACATTGTCTTCAGGTTGTCAAGATTATTCAGTGATATCGTTGTAGAAATTTATTTGAAATGTGTAAACGAGTTTCCATACAAATTTTGACAGTTGATTTCCAAAGTTTACACAATTATAATTTTATACGGTTTATAAGGTTTGATGTATACCCTTATTATGTTTCTTTACAGGCATTTTTTCAATGTACCTACGGAGCATAGTCCAACACCATTCCTAGACGCTCCTGATGTCCTAAGGGTATACCGATTCTTGCAGATAGGGCCAACACTTCCTGTGACACTTATATCCAGTGAACGCTCCTTCTTAAGCTTGAATCATATTGACGAAGTAAAACTGGGGAACAAAGATTAGATGGTTAAGCTTTACTTA
>NW_023458556.1:86421787-86428107 GCF_013731165.1 Rhagoletis pomonella | reverse complement strand
CTTTTGCTCGTTCAAATTTCTATTCTAACAGCTCTATTCTGTTGCCCTCACAAAAATTACCACACTCACTATTGTGAGGTTTCTGACTATTGTGAGGTTATCCCTATGCTGGCGTAATTTCATAAATGCTTGAAACTTCAATATTTCGAAATTTAAGGACGCTAATTTACTCAAAATTGATACACACCGGCTTACCATGTAGCGGTACCTGCGCCGGGTATTTAATGTTCGGCTCCGCTCGAACTTAGACTTTATTACTTGTTTAAGATTAAAAAATATACACATGCCCATGCGGCTTATAGAAGCGCAGGGACCTCTTGCCAAATTGGTGTTGGAAAAATTCAAAGCCGTTTTCTCAGCAAACGTAGGCTTGGAGACAATAAGGGGTGTGGATAAAATTGTAAAGGGTGAGGAAAACGCCCTTATTCCTGATAATATGAACGTTTCAAACGTTCCATATTTAAATTGGGCTCCACTCGTATCAACTTGTGTCGAGCGCACATTTAGTACATTCAAGGCTTTTCTTCGCGAAAATCGAATGAAAATGCTGCCAGAAAACTTCAAAATGCATCTTGTGGTTCAATGTTACTACAACTATACAGATTAAAGTTTTATGAGTTAAAAACTTGAAAGGATAAAATAGTCAAAGATTCAAAGTACAAATTTTTCATATAATGAAACTAGTTCTTAGTTTTTCTCTTTTTACTTGTAATATAAACATTTCTAAAATAAATGTATTTTTTGATTGTTCTTCGTATTTTCTGTATTTTTTTAGTGCCTTATTTAGCTTTTTTGCAATACCTAGTGCCTTTTCCTGCCTTTTTCGCTATTTTGTTTTGCCTTTTTTTGCCTTTTTTGCAATACCTAGTGCCTTTTCCTGCCTTTTTCGCTATTTTATTTTGCCTTTTCCAGCCTATTTCGTTATTTTATTTTGCCTTTCTTATAGGTTTTTAGGTCCTAAAAATCAGTTCCCTGGTCATAAGGTACCGAAAAAGAGCATTAATTTTATTATTTATTTTTTTCATACAATCTAAAAGCATAAACAGATGGCAGCGTTGATCCGGATCAATTCGGGAATTAACTGCAGTTGATCCGGATTAAGTTCAAGTTAATCCGGATCAACGCTGCCGTCTGTTTAAGCTTTTATGCACATACATTTCACTCATTTACTTCAACAGTGTCATAACCCAAAAAAATATATAAAAATCGACTTAAGCATGTTGAAATGGCCGCTACCTCTTCTTCCGTGTTGTGTAAAAATTTCGTGGATGTGCCGATTACCAGTAGCTCACTAGAACAAAATATGTATTCATTTTTACCATGGGAATATATGTATATAAATTCAAAACTTTAAAGCCTTTTTTCTCGGATTTTTTTTTTGTTTTTTGAGTTATGACAGTATTAAAGTAAATAAGCGATATGTACATACGCACACATGTTTTTATATGAATTCTGTTTATATTTTGATTAAGTGTGCATGTAGCAATGAATTACATTTTTGTTATTGAAAAATGTTGATTTTCTTACTTACAATGAAATGCATAAATATAAGAATGATTTTTTTTTATTAAATAGTTATGGAAAAATCTAATTATGGGTTTTTTCCAATAAATTATTAAAACAACATAGTAAAACATAAAATTTACATGGTATTTTTCTAATTATTTTGCTTCCGTTTATCAAAAGGCTAATATTTTGCTTTGCCACAACAGCAGACATTCGATTATTCACTGTTTTTCGTCAGACATTCGCACACTCATTGGCGGCAGTACAACTGTCTTTTATCTCTTTGTACAACATGTGTCTTTTTTTTGTACCAAGAAAGCAGTACTCACTCACGATTGAGAGAAATGTATTCTATCATTCTTGGTACTCACTATTCTCTGCACACTAATTCATTCATCTTGATTGCTAAGGGTTGAATGATCAAACAGTGTGGAGCACAAACGGCTGTCTCAAAAATGCCAACCGCTACATTCATGTAGCTGTCTATTACATATGTATGTATATTATACTAAACGTGAGCGAACAACATTTTGCTTGCATAGTCTTCTGTTCTCTTTTCACTGCAAGTTGAATTATTTTAATATCTATTGCAAAATTTTATACAGACCAGACCATGGTACAATAATTACAGGTATTGTCTTCCCAGAGAGTTTTGCTTCACATCGAAATTCGTGCTCCCTTATTTTCATTTTGACGCAGTTCAATGTTGATTCTTTTACTTTTATTTGGCTTTGTCTTTTGTTTTCGCTCAATTTAATTTCTATAATTTTTCAAAACAAAAGAAAAAACTTTTGAAATGAAGTGAGCCATACAAATTTTGAATTTATTTACAAGCAAATGTTTTTTTTACTGACTTTTGCAAATTAAATAAGTTCTCTTAAAGATGGTTTGTTTAAAAAAATACGTGTACATGTATGGTATATGGGGTATGGAAATATCCCTTTTCCCTGGCAGTAAACGTTTTAGTGTGGGCAACAATGATATTTTTAAAATAAGGCAGATCGGAATATGCGCTCTCTGGGAAGACAATACCTGTAATTATTGTGCCATGAGACAAGACTAAAAAGTAGAAAATAAATAAAATAAAATAAACTTTTTAATATACCACGCTTTTATAAATGGACTAAAAATTAGAAAATAATTTATCTCAGTCCCATAGAATTTGTTTTGATAATTTTTGATTTTGAAATTTTAGCAAAAGTCATTATAAACAATTTACGAGATAGAAAATGAAAAGCGTGGGGCGCATGTAATAGACCTGAATTGATATGAAGAGTAATATATGTATGTATGTGGGTATTTGAATTAGAGGTTTACGCCGACAGGCTTTGCGGCGGCGGCGTGGTCAACTTCAAAAATATTCGGCGGCGGCCGGCGCTAGTGCTCATAAGGTAGATTTCAAAGAGCCATGAGGCTATTGATCTTATCATTTCAACTCGTCAGCGTTAGGCATTCGCCATGCCAATTATTCTATTATTATAATTCAATTATTTCATTATTGAATTAGTTTTAAATTTAAATATTGTTACTTCCTACTTGAATTAAAATGTTGAGTGTCTGGCGCTGATTGATGGGCGAACAGAAGAAGGTCTGAGGTATATACATACATACACACACGGATCTCTATGCTCTCTACAGATCCGTATGTACTATTTAAATTTAAAGAAATAAAAAAACTTTAAAAGTTTAGTTATTGGGGTAATTTATGTCGCTCTCAATAAATGTTTGCAATAATCTTATCAACCGTTATGTTAAATTACGGAGTTCTTACGATTTTTTGCGGATTACATATTGAAAACAAGGTTGGTCTACTTTTTTTCCAAAAGTTTAACCCATTAACTCGAACCAGAACGGGCCTTTTTGACCCACTGTTGAAAAAAATGGCTTATAGATGGTTAAAATTTCTACTAAAATATGAAGCGCCAAATTTTTTTAAGGAGAACCGAACTACTAATAATACTAATGTTTACCATAAAGAAGGAACTTTAACCCTGTGTAGAAATAATTGCAATGCGAGGGAGCAAAACCTTCCTGGGGTTTGACCACCACTAAGGAATGTTAACGTAATTTTCACACAGCCACCTAGTACTTGTATACGTATGGGGGACCCCAGAATAAAATAACTTACGAATGTAAATACTAGCAAAAAATGTGTTTGTTTAAAATATTAAAAAAATACATAGAAAAATCAACTTGTCTTTGTTTTATCTCCAATAATTGAGGAGTTAGATGCAAAGAGGCCGCTTCTATTATAACTGCTTTCTGAGATATTGGCGTTAAAGTTTTTGATGTTTTATAACTTTCTTGTTGTTGTAGTAGGTGTATAAAAAATTAGTATTGAAAAGAATTGTCTACTGCGGAAAAAAATCGTTAGATTACCAGTATTCGACCCTAATTTAACTGTAATAAACGCTTTCGTCGAAAAATATGTTACCTATGTTTCTTTTGAGTTATGCTATTTTCGGAAAAATAAAGGAGATCATATTCTTGTCCAGTGGCCCAAATTATGCAAAAAAAAACTCATTTAAAAATGTAATTTTCATTTCGTAAAATTGTGTTTTATATAAGTAGTATTTAGTTCCTTCAAACGATGTATCGCCGCCGCGCCGATATTTTCGTAACTCGGCGGCGGCGCGTGAGCAATGACAAAAAACGGCGGCCGCGGCGGCGTGGCTCGGCGGCGTATACCTCTAATATGAATAACGACCGCTTAAAATTGATCTCAAATTTGTCCTTTCTCTTTAGAAATTTTAGGTCTATGTTATATAGTTTGACTAAATCAGAACATTTTTGGCCCAGTTATTCAAGTTTTTCGTAAACCAATCTTTGAAAAAAGTAAAAAAACAGCATCAAAATTCTCATTCTTACGATTCCGTTGAAAAGATTTTCAAATATTTTTATGCAGATTTTTTAAGCTTAATCTAATTTGTCATCTGAGGGGACTTTTTTCAAAAAGTTCTTTAAGAAACTATTTTTATTCATAAAAAACTTCATTTTTGGAGGTATTTTCAAATCGGTCCAGCTCGCTTAAATCTTAATATTTTTCCGAAATATTTTGGTGGACGTCTTAAAATATAATGAATTTTGTAATCCCGGCGGAAAAACTGCAACTTTTTTTTTTAATGCAGTCTAATGTACACGTATTTTTTTAAACAAACCATCTTTAAGAAAACTTATTTAATTTGCCAAAGCCGGTAAAATACAAACATTTGCTTGCAAATAAATTCAAAATGTGTATGGCTCACTACATTTCAAACGTTTTTTCTTTTGTTTTGAAAAATTATAAAAATTAAATTGAGCGAAAACAAAAGGCAAAGCCAAGGTACATTGAACAGGTAGTATCAGTAGAGCAGCTGATTTGATTTATTTTCAAATTATTTGGTCTCGAAAATGTCAAATATTTTTAATTTTTTCTCACAAAAATTTTGAATTGTTAAAATCCATTTGCATGTGAAACCTTTTTCCATACAAAACAAGCGATTGAATAGCAGCTTTTGGAACGTTCGCCCAACTCAGCAGCACGACCGCTGATTACTGGGCCTTGCAAAGGATGGATCAATGCTTCGAGAAGCAAACAAATTTACTAGGAAAGAAAGTTGCATCAATTTTTATTTTTTCCAATTTCAATTTTTTATTTTTTATAATTTGATTTAGAAGAAAAAATTCAGAACAGTTTTTGACACTTTCGATACCAGAAGCAACAACAAAATACACGCAAATGTTGTTTTTGCTCTACTGATACTACCTGTTTAAGGTGCCTTGGGCAAAGCCGAATAAAAGTAAAAGAATCAACCATGATACAAAAAAGAAGGTAGTTTCAATAAACAACTTTTTGATTAAAAAGGGGATTTTTGACAATTGGACACTTGTAAAAAATTCGAAGCGGCGTTACCCAATTTAAGTTTTCTGGTATAGGGGATTTTATATCCTAAATTTGGGAGTATAAATAAAATAGTTGTATTAACATTTTCATTTTTAAAATAATTAATATCTTTTCTTGAAAATGTTTAAATTTTACATTAAATTCGATAACTACTTGCCAAAATCTTTATTTTTACATTAATACAATTTTAGTGAACATATTTTAAAATTTTTTAGTGTCATTATGTCAGCTGATAATTTCACAATGGAGCTAGCCAGGACTAAGTATTACAGTTTTCTATATCGGATACGTTTATTCCTGGTATATTTCAGACACTGAAATTACAATTTCAATATTGTCTTAGTCCATGTCTTTCAAGTAACTTGAAAACGGAATTTACTTTGCGACCCATGAGGCTTTCAGAGAAGTGAGTATTATCTAATTCTAGTATATTTCGACAATATCGTTGTTCCTGTAGGTAAAAACAAATATATTTTACTGTTCAATATTGGACGAGGTGTGAAACAAAATTGATGATTTATTGTTAGTATGAAAACTAGAAACGCAATTATAAACTCATTAAGCAATAGACCTTTTCTCTTTCAAAAACAAAAGGGGAAATGTTCGGTTATTTGTTGAATGGTTTTGGGGTGGCAAGCGGAGACGGACCCATTAAAAAATTGGGTAAAATTAGAATTTTGACCGAGAAGATGTAGGTCCAAACACCGTCTACGCTGACCACAGTATTTGTAAAAAAAAGGTCCATATTTCAAACCTAATTTATTCATAAAATTGTATTGAACTAACGTGTAATTGTTTGACCACACGTGTATGTCAAAATATTTTGCTTTGGGTTAAGCATTTGGACACATTAACCCAAAATTATTGTACAAGTAACCGAGCCGTACCCAACAATATACCTTTTGCTCGTTCAAATTTCTATTCTAACAGC
>NW_023458556.1:86420248-86421687 GCF_013731165.1 Rhagoletis pomonella | reverse complement strand
ATGTCTAATTGTTGTGTGTATTATGTTTTGTTTTTTTTGCAATAAATTAGACTCCCTGATGAAGGCGTGAAGTACGCCAAAACGCGTAGGAGAAAGAGGAAACGCAGTTTGCCTTTTTAATATACCGGCCGGAAAGCTCTACCAATGACCCAATAGGAAATTTTAACACTGGCCTCAAAAAACAATCAAAAATCAATAACTTCCGTAAAAATTTCGAGCTTTTTAATTAGTTTTTAGAAATATTTCGTCACATGGAAGAAAAAAAGCATACGTATGCAGTGCACACCCGGGAGAAGTGAAACCTTCATAAAATCGTCGGAATTTTGTTGTAATCTCTTTTTAAAGATCCGCGATACTTCTGGTGTGTATTTTATTAAACTCTCGTGGATCAATTCAATAACTTAATTTACTGGTTGATTGGGAGAAATATAAATTGCCACAAATATAACTGTTCTCTCATCCAACCTGCTTTCACAAGCAAATTTTGAACAGACATTGATTCCAGTTTTTGTGCATTGAGGTCTATTTGTGGAGAACTATACGAGCTCCGTCATGTGTGTTATGGTGGATTACAGCTCCACCTGTTCTCGTCATTCGGCTTTTAAATTGAATTACTATATCAAAATTAGGAATTAGCTTTCTCATTATCCACCAACGCCATGAACACTTTCAGAGATATGCAATATGAAAAATTCGGTTTGTATGGGAGGCGCCAGGCCTCCTGCACCTAGCGGCATGAAATATGCTTTACATCCGATTCTCATACCTACCATATATACACAAAAAATTTCATAAAGATCGGTCGAGCCGTTTAGAAGGAGTTCGACAACAAACACCGTGACAGGAGATTTTTATATATTAGATTAACTCTAACAATTCCTTGATAAAATTTTTGCAATAACAGATCTCTTTCCCGTTTAAGTTGTTCAAAATTTCTGGTATCATGTACAGTGTTGCCATTTTAGCAATTTTCCGGCTAGAGTTAGCCGGTTGGATTAGGGATTTTGTGGAATTACAGCCAATGTAATAAATAATAATTAGAAACTTAAATAAAGATTTTGACGCTAATAAGAGTAATGTGATGTACTAAATCAACGGAATAGTTCACACAAAGAGAAGCAATTAAGAACGTAGATACTGAAGACCACCCAGATTGAGAAGTGTCTAAATATATCATTCCAGATGAAAGGTCCAACTACGATTTCAAAACATCATAATAATGCCGCAAAACCTGATATTTTAGGCAGAAAAATATGTTAAAATGGGGAAATTAGTAAAAAAGATTTTTCACAAATAATACTTCAAATGCATACAAAAATCTTAATAAAAGTAGCCAATGCACTAACCAATTAAAAGTGACAGTTAATGCCGTATGCCGATGTCTTGAGGCAGAAACACTTTTCAAAATGGTGAAATTAGTAAAAAAGATTTTGCACAAA
>NW_023458556.1:86411420-86420148 GCF_013731165.1 Rhagoletis pomonella | reverse complement strand
TACCCAACAATATACCTTTTGCTCGTTCAAATTTCTATTCTAACAGCCCTATTCTGTTGCCCTCACAAAAATTACCACACTCACTATTGTGAGGTTTCTGATTATTGTGAGGTTATCTCTATGCTGGCGTAAATTCAAAAGCTCATACGCTCACAATTGTCAGGAAATTTATGATGTTCGAATGAGACCCTCACAAGAGAAAAACAGCCGATTTTTAGTGAGCAATTGAATAATGTTTTGTTAATTTTCGTTCGCTATCAGTGTCTGTGTTATGTTTTTTTTTTTAACTAAAAGTATATTCAGTAATGGCGGAGTTATTGCTTGTTTTTGCGGCAGTTTCGGAAGAGTTAGAGCAGGCATAGGATTTCATTTCCGTACAAACTTTTGCTCCAAGTTGTGGATTGCAAACTGTGTGAAGTACTGGACCTACTGCTGCTTTGTTATTTATTTTTAAATTCGCCTAAAAAAAATAAAATAAGTAATTATCAAAAAAAATAAACAAATTGCAAAAATATTTACTTGTCCTGTTGTTCAGCCACCATCTTTTGTATTTATTTTATTTACGAAACAGCTGTTGACAGCAAAATGCTTTCCACCTCGTGTGGTGATTTTGTTGAGCTTTTTTCTTGTGTGGTGTGGGCTAGAATAACCTCACAATATAGACCTCACAAGAAATCTCACAATGTTTTGCTCACAACTCAGTTGTGAGGTTTTATTAGAATAGGGCTGTAAGAACAAAATGTTTGTAAATAACCAAAAAATTAATAAAAAAACTTTTGAGGTTTTAGATACTGGGTATGGTAGCACGAAATGTCACAATCTACTTAATTGTCAGGTTGTTAATATGGCGATGAAAAAGTGTCAATGGGACTACCTTCTTTTTTGTATAATGGTCAAAACTATAAATTTTCAAAGTAGCAAATACAATCACTCATACGCCACGTTGATCATTTTTTGTACTGGTTCCAACTAAGATTTGTATCTACTAAATTAAAATTGTAACATTTGCTCAAAACATACATGAACATGCATAAAAACGTAGTTTTCCAAAATCAAATGATGCGATCGAAATGCAGAACTCTAGACTGATAGATTCACTCCTTTTAGACAAACGAATTATTATTATCAGCGAGTAGTTTTTTTACGGCCGCTGTATTATAGTGGTTAGAAGTGTGCACTACCATTCCACAAGGCGTAGAATCGAACCCGGTTTCATAAAACATAAAAAACGAAAGGAAAAAAAATTTTTTTTTTTTAATAGCGGTCGCCCCTCGGCAGGCGATGGGAAACCTCCGAGTGTATGAGTGTTTTTCTGCAATGAAAAACAGCTTCTCATAAAAATACAATCATCATTCGGAGTTGGCGTAAAACTGTAGATCGCTCCACTTTGTATGACAACATCAGGGCGCTCGCTAAAGAATTGGAGGAGAAGTTCGGCCAAAAACTAACATATTGTCTTTATCTACAAAGCTACTGGAATCTTCAATTCGACTGACTAAAGTTCTTCTTCTTCTCATTTTCAAAAAAAAATGTTCAAGTGGTGAGCCTCTGTCTACCGGTTTCTATCACGTACATACATTTCTATCACAACATGCATAAATCAGTCGATTATCATTTATCTGCATACATTTAATTAATCCTAATAATATTTTGTAAGTCATATTTTATCAAATCATATCAGAGCAGACCTACTCTCCAACCTAACTCATGTTTTTCTGATTAAACATTTATTTATCGCTGGAGAGACTGTTAGCAACCACCTGGCTACTGGCGTCATTCACAGGGTCGAAAACAACAGATGTTAATTACAAATTTGTTACTAAGAATCAAAAGATAATACATTTATGCATACATGCATATATTAAGAGGGGTGTGGCAATGTTCCATATATGTATAATATGTAATTATTTCGTTACATAGAATGTATCTACATACGATTACAGTTCAATATCGCCTAACATGGGTCTTACACGCATATTAACCAAAGATGGTGGCTTCGGTACACAAATGACAGTGCACGTTGGCAATGCGGTCGATGGTGATCCATTATGGAGCGCTAGATTCAATGCCACAAATCCGGCAGCTGTTATCAATACTCATTTGGATTTTTTGCAAAGTAAGTAAATATGTTTATTTTAAAACAAATACAACATACTCACACATGTGAAAAAGCTGATAGCCATACATATTTGCATAGAATTAAACCTATTGGCTGGATTAAGCAATCATACAGAACGATGGTTATTTTCCACTAGTAAATAGATTAACTTATTATAGAATAGTTTTAAACATAATTTAATAAATATGTGTGTACATGTGAACAAATACTTACATACATACGTGTATTTTATTTATTAGATGGTGCTGATATCATACTAACAAACACCTATCAAACTAGTGTGGAAGGCTATATCGAATATTTGGATTTGGATGTGGAGAAGAGCATTGAATTGATAAAGAAATCCGTACGTCTGGCGCATATTGCTAAAGATAAATATTTGGCGGAATGTGCTGAGGCAAATTTGCACGTACCTGTAGGTAAGCTTAGAAGAAATTAACACAATAATTATGCTATTCAATATTGTTCTTTCGCTCGCGTTATTTTATTTAAAGTTGTCGTTAAAAAAAAAATCTCATGTGAAACGAAACGGAAACACGGACGTCAAGCGGAAACAATAATTTTTCTTTAAAAATTTTCACCCTGTTCTTTTCTTTTTGTTTTTTTGGTTATTTCCTCAGGTTTGCCTATGATTATCGCGTCAATTGGTCCATTTGGCGCGCATCTGCATGACGGTTCGGAGTACACTGGCGAATATGTGGATCATGTACCAATAAAAGAGATCACCGACTGGCATCGCGTACGCATTGCTGCATGCCTAGCGGCGGGCGTAGATGCTTTGGCCATTGAAACAATACCTTGTCAGGCTGAAGCTGAAGCATTGGTAGAAATGTTGTGTGATGATTACCCAGGTGTGAAATTTGGGGTTTCCTACCAGTGTCAAGATGAAAGTACTTAAGCGCATGGGGAGAATTTCGTTGAGGTGGCGCGCTCGCTATGGGAATTGCTGAAGGAGCGGGATGCCCAGGAAAGATGCTTGGCAATAGGTGTCAATTGTGTGCATCCGAAGGTGTGATTTTAAAGCATGTCTTAAGTGCATATGTATGAAATGTTAATTTTTACACATATTTATATATATTTTTTGTGAATATTTCAGTTTGTAACACCACTATTAAAAAGTTTAAATGGCAATACACCAGATGCGGAAAAGATTCCACTGGTTGTGTACCCCAATAGCGGTGAGGTCTATGATGTTGCCAAGGGTTGGCTGGGCCGCGAACACTGTGTGCCGTTGGCGAGTTATGTGCCCGAATGGTCGAAATTGGGCGCGAAAATTATTGGTGGCTGCTGTCGCACATATGCCCGGGATGTTCGTCTAATTTCAGAAAATGTCGCAGCACAGAATAAATTGCGGAGAATAATTTAGAGCATAGCTGGGCACACCAACACAGTCTCATTTTGTCATGGTATTAGTGCGTCGCGCTCAGTTATGGTTGCCGCATTTTTTATAAATGTACTAAAAGTGGTATTTTTCGTGCATGGGTATTTTGGCCTATTTTGCTTATACCTATAGTGTAATAATGAACCTTGGAAGTTTTTAGTAACTAATACTATTAGTTTATACAACCTTTTGCATAAGAAAAATTTAGTACTTGTATAATTTAAAAAAACTTAAATTAGGTAAACTCATTTGTATAATACCTGGGCTCCGTTTTATTAGAACAAATTCTTTTATATGCTGACCGGCCAGATGGTTACGGTGTTTAGGTCTTATTTTTTAACCGACTTCCAAAACAGGAGGAGGTTATCAGTTCGTCGGAATCTTTTTTTTTTTTTTTTTTTTTTTATATGAGAGTTAAGTCGGTTTTTTTCTTGCTAAAAATTACTTGTTTCATATAAGTAGGTACTTAGTCTTAAAAATAGAGTATAACTTATAAATATTATTCATTAAGTATTTTTGGGCATAAACCAGCATCTATCGATTTCTTTTGATAAAAAAAATATTATAAAATAAAGTATGCAATGTGTGCCCTAGTGCGTCGCGCTGAGAAGCACTTTTCTATAATTGCACTGAGTGGAGCGTTTTTTTCATTTGTTTATGGTTAATGGTCGTATTACCACACAACAAGCATTGGGCATTATTAGCTTTTTTTAAAACCAAAAACTGTAATTGGCACTCATACTCAGACATTTTGGGCATTGTTACATATGTAGGTGGCAACCACGCGCTAAAATTACGAATAAAAATATTCAACGGCGAAGCATAGTATTACTCTCATGAAATCTGAAAGCAGACTGAATTGAAATTCGCTGCGTCGTTTCCAAGAATGATAGAATACAAGATTGCGCCGATTGCAGCAGAATTCGTGAGAGTAATTTTAGCGTGACATCATCGTAGAGTTGACAGCTGAGAGCGGCGAGAATGAGGGCGACTAGTGATGTGCTGAATTGTCCCCAATACTCGGTACCCAATACTTAAAAAAGATTTCGGTACCCTATACTTCCTTTTTGGTATCCGATACCGATTATTTACATTAAACCCTCGCCATTATATGCATTTCAGGTTTAGAAAAACTTTCATTACTAATTTATATGATATCGGCTAAAACACTTGAACTTATCGCCACAGAAAAATATTATTTTATCAGTTTTAACCTTAGTCGGTCCACGGTTCAATAAAAATACTTTGACGGATGAAGAAGCCTTTCAGGGGAGAGATTCTGTAGCCAGTTAGCGACAAGTTTCGGATCGATATCGCACTTGTTGACTTACAAATATTTGATATCAAACGTCGACAAAACCGATACCGATTCGAAAATTGTCGTTAACTGGTTACAGAATCTGTCCCAGGCCTACAAAAATGATATCGTCCGATTCAGCTGGAACAAAAATGCTTCAAACAAGTAAGGGTTTCTCTGTATTATGGCATCGAACCGACATATATATATCTTTCATTTGAATCAGTAAAAAAGCTCTATTGGCTCTTACATTCGGGTTTTGTTAGGCGTTTTTTCCATATTTTTGGCCTATGTGCGCTTTTATTCGAAACCTAAATGTTTCGGTACCGAGTATCGAGAGTATTGGGTACTTAAAAGTATTGACTCAGCACATCACTACTGCTGTCTTCTCTACTATGACGTCACCAAAACAGCTGATTCTGTCAAAATCACTGAGAGCCGAGTAGCGGTATCGTCATCGGCGCCACCTCTGTATTCTCTCCACCGTGCGTCGTTTCTGTATACGTATAAGCGCTGCGACGCAGACGCTACTCGCGAGCAGTGTTGCCAGAACTTTTTGGGCCGACCGGCTAGATTGGCAAAAAAAGCGGCTAAAAACGGCTAAAATGTTTTAGTGAAGTTTCACATAGACTCTGGCAAAAAACGGCTAAAATGTTTTAGTGAAAATTCACATGCTTTATTTAAATAAATCGCAAGAAACGAAAGACTAGTTAACACCATTAATTTATATCGAGTGTATATTCCTCATCATCAAATGAATCACTATTGTATATATCACCTGAATTCATTAATTTTAAGTACAGTAAAATTATGGCAGCATTTTTCTTCACGTTTTAAACCGTATCTTATATATAAAATAGCGTTTAACTTTTTAACGCACATTGGATTTCTTTGCTTGGTTTTTATTATATTCATTGAACTAAATATTCGCTCTACTTCTGCCTTACTTATAGGCAAAACAAGAAAACTAAAAACTAGGTTGGAAAGGTCAGCAAACGGGTTTTCTCCTAGGGCATTTCGAAATTGATAAACTTCGGCCCAAAATTTTACAGTTGAGTCTAAATTACTCCAGGTATGTAACGTTAACCGTTGCCATTGCATCTCTATGGGTGTTATTTCGCCGGCATTATATTTGTGTTTTTGTTGCTGTTGTTGAACAAATACTTTTGTTTTAATTACTCTTAATGCATTTCCAACCGAAAAAAGTCAATTTTTTTTAGTGTGGCAATATTTGTACGGAGGCGTTGGTGTAATTCCTTTATTAAAGTGATAATAAAATAGCGACCATTTTCTCGAATTATTTTCTCGGCTTCGTGGTCAAAAGCGTTTGTGCTTACTTTTGTTTTTAAATACTCTTCAAAACTGTGATAAAACTGAGGAAATGGAGCAAGGTATGGTTCCAACGGGGAGCATATAGGATCAAATGTGTCCGCGCTAATAACCACTAGGGAGCATAGATGCGAAAGTAAAACATTGAGTTCATTAAAAATCTTCATTGGGTCTGCATTATTGCTTTCGAACAACTTGTTTACTTTTTGCACCTGAAAATTAGGCAAATAGTAAAATCGGCTAAAAACGGCTAACTTTTTTTTACAAACCGGCTAACAAATCGGCTGCCGGCTAGATCGTATTTTCTCCGGCTAGTTGCTATCAAAACCGGCTAAATCTAGCCGGAAAACGGCTAAAATGGCAACGCTGCTCGCGAGTAGCGTTTTGCCCAGCTATGATTTAGAGCATCCGCAAGAACTGTTATCTCAGAATACCAAATAGTTTTAGGTTAAGTGCGTAGATAATTACAATTACATATTTACATATACATACATACATATGATAAATGAGACTTTTACTATTTTTTAATCAAACTATAAAATCAAATAGCATTTAAATATACTGGTTTAATTAATTTTAATTCAAATTTTAGATGTGTATACATCTTAGCTATCGGTATGGTAGGAATGTTCGATATTTAAGAAAGTATCGATATCATGAATCGATTTAATTCATTGCATGTAAAATCGATATGGCGTTATATCGGGCTGAACAATATCGATATCGGAAAAATCAATGTTGAAAGTCCTACTCCCAATTGAATAGAATATTAGACCTGCCTGTCAACTCACCTTATTGTGTTATTTCCATCTTGTATATTTACTGAGGATTAAAACGGCATGCCGGTCGACTCAGCGGTTTGTCAAACTTAAGAGCTAAAGAAATCACGCAAGCTGCTGACTAAACCTACTTTAGTATTTTTCCATATAATTTTTTGTAGATTATAAATAAATTTCAACTTAAATATCGATATTGCTGGTAAAGTATCGATGTCTTCGATATATCGACCTTGGAATATCGATTAAAAAAATCGATTATCGTGCGATGAAATATGGATATTCAGAATAATCGATACGACATCGAACATTCCTACGGTATGGTTTAAATTTGTGTTAACCCAGCAGAAAATTTGTAACTGTTTTTTGTGTGTACAAATGAACATTTTGTTTTAGTTCAGAGCTTTTTTTTATCTCCCAGAAATAGTCCTAAGTAGTCAGATTTAGTCCAAAAAGCGTTTCTTAGCTTGAAAATGATAGCAGAAATGAGAGAGCAACTGCGACTCTCTTCAGTCCGATGTAGTCAGATTTGGTCAGAAGAACTTTTGCTGGCAAAAGCTTGAAAAGCATCAAACTCAACTGATTTTAAAGAAGGCAAAAAATAATTGATATATAGTAAGTGTTTATTGTGCTTGTGCTTGTGTGAACGTGTTTTATACATACATTTCTATTATTTAGTGCGTTCCAGAATGTCTACGATTTGCAGGATTTAGTCCAAAGTCGTTCACGTACGCCACGTTCACATAAGGTTTATTAAAGGTGAAAACAGCTGTTCCTGTAAAACCTGCAAATCCTCCAAATCCTGAAGTCTGGAACAGGCTATTTATTTGACATTGGTGTTGTTGTTGCCACTCTTTGGCGAATTTTGCTTACGCCTTTGCATTTTGACACTTTTCAGATTTTATTCAGAAAAGATAACGATGGAACCTAATACTTCAGGACAAATTTGACACTAATTCGGGGTCGACAAAATAAATCAAAATAACCTAACCTATTTGTGTATATATGTACATTAGGGTGGCCCTTATTTCGAAAAGAGTTCAGGTTCTCGGTCTCACCCTCTAGAAATGTTTGTACAGCTTACAGACTAAACTATACAAAGTTTTAAGTCAATCAAAAAAGATTTAGAAGTGGCTCAAAGCGCTCAAAATTTCCCATGTATTTCATATGGATAAAAAACTATTTTTCGTAGAAATGGTAGAAAATCAATATTTTCAATCGACAACCTCTTTTTATCTTTAGGATACTTTCAGAAAAAACACTCAATCGTTTATGTAATAATGTATTAATATTAACTATTTTCTATGGGTCCCCCAAAACCCGAAAAATGCAATGGGGGAACCCATAAAAAATCGTTAATATTAAACAAATTTTAAATAACCAATTGGGTAATATTTTTTGAAATCTCCTGAAGAGAAACGGAGTTTGCCGTTTGAAAAATATTTCGCATTTCAACGATTCTATACCATTTCTACGAAAAATTGTTTTTTCCCCCATATAAAATACTTGGGAAACTTTGAACGCTTTGAGCTACCTCTAAATCTCTTTTGATTGATCTAAAACTTTGCATACTTTGGTCTTTAGGCTATTAACACATTTCTAGAGGGTGAGACCGATAATCTAAATACTTTTATTTTTCTCCATATAACTAGGGCCATCCTAATGTTCATATGTACCTGATGAACTGCGATGATGGAAATTTCTGAGAAATTTAACTATTTCAGGAAAATTTCTTAGCAATTTCCGTTTGCTATTGGACCCCATTTTCGGCATTGTCGGCATAGGATGCATTTCTTTATTCATTCTGAATGTTTGGAATAAACTTT
>NW_023458556.1:86403340-86411320 GCF_013731165.1 Rhagoletis pomonella | reverse complement strand
GGCAACTATCTGGAAGTATTTTACATAAAAAATTTACTAAGTATTGCCCGGTTTGTAGTTGCAGTTAAAGAAAACACATGAAAAGGCACGATTTTTTTTAAATTCGAAAAAATGTAAATATTTCAAAAACGGTGACACTTTTACCTGAAAATTTTTTGTTTATCAGTGAGCTCACCCCCCCACCTACCTTTAGGGCAACTAAAGTTTGGCACGTTACTTTTGGGACACCCTGTATAAGTACATGCATATAGATACACACATCGATACATACATATGCATGTGTGCATGGATATGAAATGCAGACCTTCGTTTTATTGAGTTTTCTTCTAAGTAATACATACATCCATACATATTCTTATTCTATTTACGTGTGTATATTTTTGGTTTCTTCCCTGCAAACCATTTTTTCAGAGTATTCTAAATCGTAAAAAATTTTTAAAGAATTCGGAAAGATCCCATTAGATTTTTTGCCGAATTTTCTAAAATGAAATAAATTACGCACACTTCCATTCTTTTACGAAATTTCGGAAGAAAATCGGTAAAGAAATGAAAATAATGCTGCTATGTGAAGAATTTCTTGCAGACTTTTTTCAGAATTTTCTTTATTTTTCGTACAGAAATTTCTTTACGAGTTCGTGTCAACCACTTCATATAATTTTCTTTGAAGATTCGGAAAAAAATCGTTACAGAAATCAGATACTCCTAAAGATTTCGTTAAGATTTCGGGAACTTTGGTTTGCAGGGTTATTAATATCCTTATAATGGCGAATCGAAACATTTAAAAGAAATAAAAAATTTATATGTATTGTTTTTTCTGCTTTTCTTTACTCTCAGTCTTCACCAGACGCCCACTTTTCTCATTAGTCAATCTTATCCCCACTAAGTTCCATTTATTAGATATAATAAATAAACGCAATCATTATAATAAAATAACATCTAAAGACATCATTATACTTAAAAGTGTACGCTTGGAATATACTTTAACTACACGTATGCATGTATGGAATTTATATGTACATACATACCCTACAGGGAAACCGCGGACTAGTGAATCAAATTTCTAGCTCCGTACTAGGTCTTTATCGCCAAAAAGGAACTAGACCGATAGGAACTAGATCCCCACCAGTCCAAAATCGGCGAGAAGTGGTACTTTTAAGAAACTAATTTTTTTCAGTTTTTTTCACTAGAAATCTATATCTAAAGTGACGAATTTAGAAATGGTTCGGAACTATAGAAAGGGATGCAGAACGAACTAGATCCTATTTGTCGAATTTAGAACAATTTCAGAACTATCGAATAAGGCATGCAGCGGGGGGCTTGTTTACTTTACATGGATATGTTTTCGGCGGCTTTTTCGTTCAAATACGCTTCTATTCTGCGCTTCGCAGATGCTTTTTCATAGCCTGGTAATACAAAACTAAATTTTGTCTTAACATTTCAACATCTTGGGACCGTCTGAAATCTAAGAAGCGAGCACCTCTGCAAACTCAGCTACAGCTAAAGGTATGTAAACGTACATTTCTTAAAATTTCAAATTGAAAACACATTTCTTCCAAAATAACTTAAAATCGCACACATGGAAGAACCAAAAAGATTGAAAAATCATGATACTTTTTTCTTTCGTTTGTCGATTTTAGAACTGGTTCGGAAATATAGAATTTAGGACTAGGTCGGAACTATCGAAAATGGGGTGCAGCGGGGGGCATTGACACTTCCTAGGACATCGCCATGTTAAATTCGCCAGATGCTGGCATGCAAAAGAGATTTATCGCGAACCAGTACTGGGTCTAAATGTACTAGAAGCGCACCAGTTCAGAACTAGAGATTTTCCCCACAGGGTATATATTACCACCATAATTCATATATTTGTGCATATTCCTACATTCCTTCCAACCGAAAAGCATTTGCTTACATTACTTTCATATACATATGTACATATGTATGTATGCTGTATGCATAACCCTGCAGAAAAAAATTATCAATTGATAAAAAATAACCTACTTGTAGTTAGCTTTTTTGCGGGATTTCTATAAAATATATAACTTGTGGTTAGCTACAAAAAGCTAACTTGAAACAAGTGGACAAGTATTGCGGGAGTAAAGCTCGAGGTTGTTTTCTTTAAACGCGTTTCTATTTAAATATCCTGCACTTCGCAAATACTTTTTCGAATTGAGTACAAATAAAGGGAGATCGAAATTTCATATAATCATTTTGATGTTATGTCTGACGGAGTTCGAATATGCGACCACCTACAGCAGAATATAAAAACAAATGTGAAATGTTATAAAATAAATAAAGTAGATAAAAATAAAAAAATAAAGTATTTTGTTTTCCTATTGATATTTTATGTCCAAAAGTAGTTAGTTGCATCAAATGCAGAGGTAACCACCCTTGACTACGTCTAATGCAGAGGTAAACCACCCTTGACTATTTCGCGGCCATCGCCATAGAAATGTAGTTAGCTTTCGTCAAAGAAAATATACAGATAATAAGTGACTTTTAGTTCCTTCCTAATCAACATAAAGTTAGCTTATAGTTAGACACATTTCCTGCAGGGAACAAAATGCATACCCAAGCCAAACGCGAAAAACATCTCCATACAACGTCGTTGAAAATTTTTCGCGATAAGCTTTTGTGAGTGATCGCGAATGGATTATTTGCATCGTTTTTTTCATTTATGAGAGACCGATATCGGCAATGCTCGGACTTCTCATATTCGAGTGAGAGGAAATTTCTTTGCTTTTTTCGATCGCGAATGAAAAGCAGCGGAAATTTTTTTGTCGATCGCATTCCGAATGTGAGAGGTGATAAATTTGTTTGCATTTTTCACTCGCGATAAAAGAATGCAAAAATTGATTTGGAATATTATCGATCGCGATAAATTTCATAAATGAATGAAAACGAATAATCCTAAATGAGAATCTCCGAACCCTGGTTACGATTGGCCCAATGGATATGATTTGCCAATATTATTATGCGTTAAAGCTTCATTCGAAGAAACTAGGGTTGAGTTGTGCAGTGGTAAATCTCAAATCACCACCTGTCGAAATACCTTAAAAGCCAGTTTCATGAAAGCAATTTAATGAAAATTTATTTTTTTAATTGAATTTAAATTCAGAAAACAGACAGAAAAAAATCATTTTTCACCTAAATTACTTTCGCGAAACTGGCTTTTAAGGTATTTCACCTCAGTCTATACAGGGTGTCCCGGAAGTAACGTGCCAAACTTTAGGGTAAGGTAGGTGGTGGGTGAGCTGACTAATAAACAAAAAATTTTCAGGTAAAAGTGTCACCATTTTTGAAATATTTACAATTTTTCGAATTAAAAAAAAACGCGCCTTTTCATGTGTTTTCTTAAACTGCAACTACAAACCGGGCAATACTTAGTAAATTTTTTATGTAAAATACTTCCAGATAGTTGCCTCTCCATACTCAAATGCAGTGTAGTTAAAATATATTAAGGAACCATCATAAAATTAGGACTATTTCTGGATTTTTAACTTTTTGATATTTTCTTTCCCAACTTTGACTATCTCGGGTGAAAAAAAATGTACTGAGCTATAATTTTACATTACATAAAAAAATTGCTCATTTAATAAAGATTTCAGAAAGGTGCCACACTTACTGTTTTGAATAAATAAAAAAAAGTTATAGCCGCTTTTGTGGGTAAAGGACTGAGACACGCTAGAATGTATTTAATAGATTTAAATTGAATTTGCTCTTGTTTCCGTCAAATGACATGCTAAATAGTACAAAGGTACATTATTACCTGCTCCTGACATTATTTTGTGTTACCTACCGGAATTAGTGAAAGTGGATTTTGTGAAATTTGACCCTTCGAACATTGTGTTATTCAGCCTCATTGCGTAAGTCGTAAATTTGGCAAAATTGTACGACTCGACAACATTGGCATTGTTTACTGTCGTGCTGAAATAAGTAAATGACGAAAATCGTCGAAAACTATACAGTGCTGCCAAGTTTTTCCGTTTTAATACACTAGTCGAATGGAAATTTTAGGCAATGACGTGCAATTTGCGATACGATTCGACTCTCGAAAAACGACTTGCATACGACACCACTCTCGCAATGAGGGTGATTAATACTATGACTGACGCAGTATACGTCGCATGAATATGCGGATATTCACCTAATTTACGGCGAAGCTTGCTGTAATGCCAGAGCTGCTCAAAGACTCTATGCAGAGCGATACCGCAATCGTCGCCATCCGGGTCGTGAAGTATTCGCCCGGACTCATAGAGAAATATATGAAGGTAAGTGATTTTTACACCTTTCTTGTTTGCTTGCTTGTTAACTATCATTTTTCACTTTTTTAAGGTCGCATACTTGGAAGGCGTGGCGGCGAAACAGGACGTCCTGCAACGGTAGATGTTGAAGCTGTGTTAGAGGAAGTGGAACTAGGTCCATCGACTTCAGTGAGAATGATGGAAAGACGGACGGGAATACCAAAAACTACAGTCACAAACCTTTAAAAGACCATCGATTTCATCCCTACCACATTCAACGTGTTCAGGCTCTACAGGAAAGAGATTACCTGTCGAGGGTTAGATTTTGCCGTGAAATGTTGCGAATGCATGAATCAGACCCCAACTTTTTTAATAAAATAGTTTTGAGCGATGAATCATCATGCAAACGTGATGGTTATTTTAATTTACATAACCTTCACAGTTGGCAGATAGACAATCCTCACGAAATGAGAGAAGATCGTTCGCAGTACCGGTACAAAATTAATTTATGGTGCGGTATTTTTAATTGTCAGATATTGGGACCTGTGGAACTGCCGCCAACGTTCAACTCTTACAGTTATTTAGAGTTCCTTCAGGAACGGCTTCCAACTCTTTTGGAAGATGTACCCTTAAACCTGCGGCGAAGACTATGGCTGCAAAATGACGAGTGCCCTGCACACTACGGGCGTGAAGTAAGAGCTCATTTAGACGAAACTTATCCTCGCCGATGGATTGGACGATACGGGCAAATCACGTGGCCCGCTCGATCGCCAGACCTGACTCCCTTAGATTTTTTCTACTGGGGCTGTCTTAAGGACAAAATTTATTCAAAAACAATTCAAAACGAAGAGCATTTGCGGGAACAAATAAATGGAGCTGCTGCTGAGATAGCCCAATTGAGTTTAAGATCTCTAAAAGCGTATTTTCTTAAAAGGTGCCGAGCTTGTATTAGAGTAGAAGGTCGCCAATTTGAGCATATTTTATTAATAAATGAATAAATTTTTCTTCAAACAACTCATGTATATCTTATTTCACGTGAACCCATCCTTCACACAAAATATTGATAGATATAGCCCTTGTTATAGACTCTAGTCCGAATTCCGGTAAGTAACATAAAATAATGTCAGAAGCAAGTAATTATGTACCTTTGTACTATTTAGCATGTCATTTGACGGTAACAAGAGCAAATTCAATTTAAATCTATTAAATACATTCTGGCGTGTCTCAGTCCTTTACCCACAAAAGCGGCTATAACTTTTTTTTTCTATTCAAAACAGTAAGTGTGGCACCTTTCTGAAATCTTTATTAAATGAGCAATTTTTTTATGTAATGTAAAATTATAGCTCAGTACATTTCTTTTCACCCGAGATAGTCAAAGTTGGGGAAGAAAATATCAAAAAGTTAAAAATCCAGAAATAGTCCTAATTTTATGATGGTTCCTTAATATATTTTAACTACATTGCATTTGAGTATGGAGAGGCAACTATCTGGAAGTATTTTACATAAAAAATTTACTAAGTATTGCCCGGTTTGTAGTTGCAGTTAAAGAAAACACATGAAAAGGCACGATTTTTTTTTAATTCGAAAAAATGTAAATATTTCAAAAACGGTGACACTTTTACCTGAAAATTTTTTGTTTATCAGTGTCTGCTAGTAAGATATAAAAAATCAATGGCACAGTTATGAAGAAGATTTAGGGCTATTGGAAAAAGAGTCATGGCACCTCCCATATAAACCGCATTTTTCACACTGCATATCTCTGTTCATGATAGAGTTCTGGAACTTGGTATGGAGATAATTATATAAAATCTATCACATAGTCATGAACAAAAATTGGGGCTATTGGAAAAAGGGCGTGCACCTCTGATACAAACCGGATTTTTCATACTGCATATCTCTTGAAGTGTTCATAGTAGAGTACTCGAATATGGTATAGAGATATATGAATTCAATCGCATAGTCATAGAAAAATTAGAGCTATTGGAAAAAGAGGAGTGGCACCTCCCATAGAAACCGAATTTTTCATATTGCATATCTCTGGAAGTGTTCATGGTAGAGTACTGGAACTTGGTATGTACAGAAGATATATAAAATCAATCGCATAGTCACGAAGAAAAATTGCGGCTATAGAAAAAAGGGGGCGTGGCACCTACCATACAAACCGAATTTTTCACACTACATATCTCTTAGTAGGAGAGCCCACTGCTGAAAAATATGTTGCATGTTGTCCTGAAATGAAAAAACCAAAATTGATTAGGTGATATCTAGAGAAACTTCAAATCACCGACTTACCAGGTCATAGCCTGATAGGATCATAGTAATTGATTGATGAAAAGTCATAAAATCGAAAAAAAAATGTTTCATCATGTCCTGGAATAAAACTTTCAAATGTCGAAAGATTTGAACGTACTGATTGCTAAATCAAGGACTTGCCACCTCTTATCCTGGCAGAAGTCCTTGGCAAGTCGGCTAGAAAGTAGCGCATTTTTCTTAATATGTTTCATCGCGTATGGCAGAGAACTTCTGTAATTTGGTTAAACTCGAAGTTTTAAAACTAATGACGTCAACTTGCCAACGCTTATCTTGGCAGAATTAAAACTTACAAGCTTTCGAATTTGCTACTTCGTCGTACTGACGACCTTAAAAAATATGTTATAAGTATTTATCTTTGGGAATGGAATTAAGGTCCAGAGAATAATGAAGCCAACTTATAGATAAGGTTATGACACAATTTTATTTATGAACCATTCAAAGATATGTATATATAGGTATAATTATGTATATACATATGTATGTATTTTAAGGCTAAACATTTGATATTATCATTTAGCGTACGGGTACAGTACATAATTGAGCAAAGTCACTTATTCCTTATCAGATTCATCACCAGATGAAATTTCATCGCCAAAGTTATCATCATTAACCTCTTGTTCGGAGTTGCTAGCTGATAAACCCAACACATCGTCAACTTCAAGAGATGTCGAATCCCCGACGAACCAGTGCGGCTATAAAACGCCGTTATCGATGAACCAACCACAATCTTCCGCAGAATATTTAATGCAAATTGCATCTGTCGCATTCAGCCACATGGAATTGACGTACACTGTTCTCAAAATTTTTATACCCGAGCGCACTTATGCACAAGGTTATATTAACTTTGTTCACATAACAGTTGTTTGTAACAGCCAAAACGAATCGAGATAGATATAGACAAATTTATACATAAATGCTCAGAATGAATAGAGAAGTCGATTAAGCCATGTCTGTCTGTCCGTCCGTGTACACGATAACTCAAGCAAAAATTGAGATATCTCAACAAAATTTGGTATGTGGGTTTCCATTTATCCAGGGTAGGTTGATATTGAAAATGGGCGAAATCGGACTGTAACCACGCCCACTTCCCATATAACGGTAATTTTCAGAAATACGAAAAATTCGATATTTTAGTAACTACTGAAGATTATTCACTCAAAATTGATATTTACAATAAATTTTTAACGAAAAATAAGAATATTATAAATTTTTAGAAAATGGGCGTAGCCACGCCCACTTATGGTTACATGTGTATATCTTGGTAACCGCTGCACCAATTTCTTCCAAACTTGGCACAGTTATTGGCCCTGGTACAGCATACCAAATGGCCGAAAATTTTTAAAATCGGACGATAACTACGCCCACATCCCATATAATGGTAATTTAGAGAAATACAAAATCTTCGATAAATCAGTAAATATTA
>NW_023458556.1:86389212-86403330 GCF_013731165.1 Rhagoletis pomonella | reverse complement strand
TAACCGTTCTACCAATTTGTACCAAACTCGGTATGGTTATTGTGCTGTCCACATAAAAGCAAAACGTTGAAAATGATTGAAATCGGATTAAAATTACGGCCGCTTTTCATATAACGGTAAATTTCAGAAATGCTTGAAACTTCAATATTTCGAAATTTAAGGACGCTAATTTACTCAAAATTGATACACTCCGGCTTACCATAAAGCGATAGACTTCGGAAAGGTGAAAAACATATATTTAATACTCGCGCCGGGTGTTTAATGTTCGGCTCCGCCCGAACTTAGACTTTCTTACTGGTTTCTTTCAGAGATTTCCAACACGGCGGAATCATACTTGAACCGAAGCCTTTAATTTTCTTCATGAATTTTTCATTATTCCTCGTAGCACCGTATATTCTCTGAAAATTTTTAAAGCGCGCATTGTTAACACTTCTGCAGCCTTTTACGTTATATATTTTGCAAGTGAAGTCTTGCCCAAGTCTTGCGAAGATATCGGCTGGATCTGTCAGAGAAGCGAGCACTTGTTGGAAGGAACAATTACTTTCTAAAATTTTAAGAGGCCTGACTTTTCCTCTGTTGAAAAAGGAGGCTGTGTAATCACATCCCGTGAAAGCATGATATGCCAAGGATGGATGCCAGTTCCGAACAATCGATACATTCCTGATCATGGCTGTGACTCATTTTCCGTGATTTTGGACAAGAAAGCCAAATTTTCATTCCAAGAACTTTATGTATGTTTCCCAGTAAAATAACGAGGATGTCGGTGTCCGAAGCTTTTACGAGAACTTTTGAATTAGATCTCAATTTTTAAATTTGAAAAATGATCCTTGTATCAGCCTCTTCATGCTGGCATTCAAATTCACTCTCAACTTGATTTATAAGATGTTTTTTTGGAACAGAAAACAAAAAGCACTGGTGTTCAAACGTAGTGAATACTTTCTTATCACGTAAGATTATAGCCATTTCATTATTGGCCCAATGAGCCGCCAAAAATTTTACAAAAGACTTGTCGGGTATTGCCTAGCAATAAAACGCCGGATAGTTTCTTATATTAAAATAACTAACTTAGAGTTTATTGAAAAAAGTTCGCTTGTACAACACACGTGTCCGTGTACCAAAAAAGGAAATAGAAAAAACTAGAACATCAGAGATAACACATCTCACTAACTTATGTTATCGATTATTGTTACAAGAGGCGAATTCACCACACTACCCCCCGGCTAGTTACCGGCTAATGATACCGAAGGGAGATTTTTACCCGTCGCCCTGCCGATGTATACCTGACAGCCTCCTCCTTCATCTCGCTTTTATCGTCCTCTCTATTATTCTCGTTTCGGTTATTTGCCGCTGCTGCTATAGGCGTTGCTTCGTTTCTGTCGACGGTGTTCTGTGTGCTTCTCTCACCATCGTAGCTTTCCGTTGCTGTTGCCGTGATTAAAAATAAATGCTGCCTTCAAGCGATCAATAGAAATTTTAACTTCTCTTTGTCGAACTTTGATTACGAAATATTTTTCCGGCTTCGAGAGAACTGCGTATGGACCTTCATAGTGTGGCTTTAAGGGTTTACGTGCTCGATCTATTCGAACGAATACGAACTTACAGTCTTTTAAAGCTGGTTGTATATATGTTTGTCCTTCGCCGTGGTGCGAAGGTTTCGTCATGGGTAGTTTACTCATTGCTTCTCGCAGCTGTTCCATAAATTCTGCTTGGGCGGATCGCCGTTTTCTCTCGTGTAGAAACTCGCCTGGTATACATATTGGTCTGCCGTAGAGCATTTCAGCTGGGCTGGCGTTTATGTCCGTCTTAACGGTAGTACGCATTCCCAACAAAACAAGCGGTAAAGCGGAGCTCCAATCGTTGTTCGGCCAACACCTGATCGCGGCCTTTAGCGTGCGGTGCCAACGCTCGATCATTCCGTTCGACTGTGGATGGTATGGCGTCGTACGCAAGAGTACTACACCTATCATCCTTGTCAAACTGCGAAATACTTCGGACTCAAACTGTCGGCCTAAGTCGGTGGAAATTCTTTTAGGAACGCCATATACTACTGTCCAGCCGCTGATTGCACTTTCGGTTTTTGGCACGGGATGCAGAAACGAATGGTCTTGGCGACATCCGCAGCCATTCTAGGCCAGACAAACCTCTTAGCTACCAGTCTCTGCGTTGCTTTGATGCCCGGATGGGATAAACCATGCAGCTTATGTATAACCCTCTCTCTAAAGGCGGTCGGTACGTACGGTCGTACTTTCCCATGAGATACGTCACAAAAGAGCTTCGCCAATGAGCCAGGAAGTGGTACTTGCATTAGCGAAATTGTGTTATCCTTACCTGAACTCATCAGGACTTGGAGTTGTGAATCGTTTGCTTGTGCAGTAGTCATTTCGTCAAAGTTGATCGCCTCGTTGTGTATTGCGTTGATGCGCGACAGCAAGTCAGCAATGTTGTTGTCACGCCCTGGAAGATGCCTAATATCGGTAGTGAATTGGCTTATGTAGTCGAGCTCTGCGTGAAGGTGTCTTATCACTGCTTTGTCTGAATGCGAAAACGAGTGGCTTGTGGTCGGTGAACAGAACAAATTCCCTTCTTTCCAACGCCGATTTAAAATGTTGCACTCCTTGGTATGCTGCAGTCAGCTCTCTGTCGTAGGCACTATACTTCTTTTGGGCGGGCGTTAGCTTTTTAGAATAAAAACCCAAGGGTTGTACTTCTCCGTCTATTATTTGGTGTAATACAGCGCTTACGACGTCATCTGATGCGTCGACGGTTAGGGTGAGCTGCGATTTTGGAGCCATGTAATTCGGTAACGTTGCGTTCGACAAATCTTCCTTACATGCGACGAATGCCGCTTTATTTTCTCTGGCCATCTAATGGGGGTGTGATCGTTTTTTTGGTTGCCCCTTACCAGCTGCTGGAGGACCCCTTGATTTTTAACAGCATGCGGAATGAACAGTCGATAAAAATGTATCATGCCCAAACATTTTTTTTTAATCCATTTGGCCAACGTTGGTATTTTAAAGTTTCGAACAGCTTCTATCTTCTCCTCAGGGGGTCATATCCCCTGCGCGCTGATCGTATGTCCCAAAAAGTTTAGCTCGCTCCTTCCGAATTGGCATTTACTGATTGCGATAGTCAAATTGCTTTAGCGAAGTCATTCAAATACTATTCGCAAATGCCTTTTGTGCTCATCCTCTGATTCCGACGCGACCAAAATGTCGTCGATATACGCGAAATTAAAATCTAGCCCCTTCGCATGGTTCAATCGGGATCTGGTGGTGGCTTTTTGAAGATCGATGGCTGAAAACACCTTCTTGCCGTGTAAAATTCTGGTGACGTCATGCAAATTCGGTACCGTAATTGCGTTTAACGCCTGGTAGTCGCCGCACGGTCTGCATTCGCCACTTTGTTTCCTCACGAGGTGCAATGGACTGGCCCAATTGCTTTTTGACGGTCTGCAAATTCCCTTCTGCAGTAGGTACTCGCATTCTTTCTTCGCTTCGTTTAGCTTATACGTCGCTAGTCTTCGCGGCCGCGCGAATACCGGAGCACCTGTGGTAGTTATGTGGTGCGTAACCTTGGAATTCACTGGTCTCTTGTTTGCGTTTGTCGTGGCGATATCCTGGTACTCATGGAGTAAATTCGCGTACTTATCCTTAACGTTGTATACCCGAATTTGCGTAACCTCGGTGCGTGCCGCAAGACCTTTCGTCTCCAGTAGTGTACTTCTATCTAGTAAATTGCCTCTCTTAGCGTCGACCAGGAGATCGAAGTGCTTTAAAAAATCTGATCCTATAATTGCAGAATTAACTTCCGCCAAAATGAAAGTCCACAAAATTTCGCGTCTTAACCCAAGAGAGATCCGTAGTCGTCTTTCGCCAAATGTTTTAATAGCCGAGCCGTTCGCAGCATAAAGTTTGGCCTTCCCGCTCGCTTTTGTCGTATTCGCCGTACGAGCCGGTAGAACGGATACATAGGCACCTGTGTCAATTAAAAATTGTATTTTTGTGTCCTTGATGAGTATGCGGGCTATGCGTTGTTAGTCTTCGGATTTGCCAGCCAAACCAGAAGATGCAATTAAGCAGGGATCACACGATTTGTACATTTGTACACAAAATGCCAAATTTAGATTTGTCCACATTTGCGCATTTGGATAGCGATGTACAAATGATTTGTTTTGCGATCAGACGATTTGGCTGCCAAAGATCCAAATGATTTGGCACACATTTGCGCACAGCAGTAAAGTGACAAATATTGTCCACATTCATTCACACGATTTAACCATTTGGTCATAAATACTTAAACAGCTGATCCGGTGTCAACCATACTTTTGCATTTATGATTTCGTGAGATTTGAAGTGAAATAAACAAAAAAATATATACACACAGGTACTCAGAATTTTGAATACACCCTCAAAATCTGGGCTGAAGGTAAAAAACTCGTTTTTCATAGGTTGAAGCATATACTTGCTCGTAGCTTTATTTCTGTTTGCCCGATAAAAAATACTTACATATGCCATTTAAGAGAAAACGTTTCGTTGTTTACAACCATTTATAAATGGTTAATTTGTCTTGAGAATGGGCACCCTATGTATGTATACTAGTTAACAAAATAGTCGGACAAGTCGTAATTTAAAATGAAAAAATGTTAAAAATTTAAATTTTGCATATCGATGGCTGAGTGGATGATCGACCTATCTCGGAAGCCAGTTCAAAACCGCCCTGTCTCTGAAATTTTTTCAAGAACGCCCTACTTCAAAGTTGGATTGAAAAACGCCCTATTTCAGAATTTGGTTGAATAACGCCCTATCTCAGAATTCATTTCAAAAACGCCCTATCTCAAACGAAAATACATTGAAAATAAGCTGATAAAGGGCGTTTTTGAATCGGCAGCTGAGATAGGGCGTTTTTCAATGAAATTCTGAAGTAGGGCGTTCTTGAAAAGTTTTCTGAGATAGAGCGTTGTTAGAAAATTTTCTGAGATATGGCGTTTTCGAACTGGTTGCCGAGATAGGTCGATCTTCCACTTAGCCATCGATATACTCTGTAAGATTCCTTTCAGTGCTCGGACTTCTACCACATTAGCGAAAATGATAAAAACCGACGATTTTTGTGAAAGCATTAGTAAATTTCAGTGCATCTCAAATTTCTAAAGCGTTGTTTTCTTTTACTTGAGAATTGTCAAAATCGGCAAATCCCAAGTAGCATTTCTGGAACCAGCCACATTTGTTCGCTACATCGTGATGTGATAAAAAAAATGCTGGCAGCACTCTGCAAGGTTGAAGAAATCTTTCAAAATATGTTCGAAACTGTCAAGGAAAAAAATTGTCAAAACCAACGCAATTTTTATCAACTTCACTCTTGCACTTTATTATACTAAAATTAATTTTGTTTTAGATTCTAATTAAAATGTTTGCAATTTAGGAGAAACCTTGCAGATGTTTTTTAATTTTTGTACAAAGTTTGACCCAAAACCTGAGATCCACCACATTTTTTTTAAATCTATCACTTTTTTTTTTAGATTAGACCACACAAATTTTTTTTAAAGTCCGATCACTGATTCCTTTGCCATTTCTTAAGATAAATTATCAATTTAAACATTGTTGTAAGTGCGATATGTCTTATCTTGAATCACTTACATATATACGTATTTTTCACCGGGTAAACAGAAATAAAGTTACGAGCAAGTATACCTGTGCGTCACCCTTTGAAAAACGCGGTTTTTGACCTTAAGCCCAGATTTTGAGGATGTATTTAAAATTCTGAGTATGCAGATTTTACTGCTTGAATAGACCTACAACAAGTGTGAACTTGGAAAAACTATATAAATTTTTTTTGTCACACAGTGTAATTTAGATCGTCTTTAATAACCTGTATATCGTCGTTTAAAGTATAAAACAATATGCAAAGCCGCCTATGTGAGGTTGCATAAATTATTATCTAGATAGTAAAAACACTCATATTTCAAAATGGTTCTCTTTTTTATAAAGCAATCGCATTTCTGGATAGTATATTTCAGGACGAATGGATAAGGATTGAGTAAGCAAATTCAATTTTTGGCAGCAAATGTCAGTTACGCGATTTTGCAGGATGACGATACGCGGTTTTGTACTTTATACGACGGTATGTATAGGTGTATAGCCAGCAAAAACTGCGGAAAGAGATCCGAAAACTGAAAGAAAGGTGAATAGTAAAGTGCCACGAAGTGTTGTGAAACGAATACTTTTCCGGTTGGTTTTCCGAAATTTTTCATTCTGAACTTAAAATATGCTTTTTCAATGTTAATTATACACAGAAATTAATTATACTTTTAATATGTTCGTCTGCCGGCATAAGAACCTTGGACCTCATGAAAGCTTACAAATAGTCGCACGCTTCTCTGCACACTCAGCTACTGTCGAATACGTATATGTACATGTTTTCAAATGTTCAGTTTGAGCAAATATTTTAAAATTATTGTTTTCAAATAACGTGATATTTTTCAGGTAGTTTTCGGATACGAATATTATATTAAATATTAAAATTTTACCAAAATTTGAAAATACAAAGGTTCACAAGCACGAAATGGCAATACCGCTCAACAATATTTGTATATTTGTCACTGGCATTTGTCATCAAGTGGCAAATCAGATATTTGGTCATTTGCGTAATTTTTATTTGGCTTATGTATTAGCATTGCGTTCACACGATTTGGCCACCAGGGTTGTTTTTCATTTGCCACAAGAAGGCAAATATTTGGCTTTTCTGATAAATGACAAATGTAATTTAGCGTTCACATGATTTGTCTATGAATTTGACAAATTTTTAGCCAAATGTACAAATCGTGTGATCCCTGCTTTAGTTTTTTGTCGCTTTTTGTCCGCGCTCGCAGGGCGGTCGGCATTTACGGACGTTATCTCCGTGCACCTGGTGGTACCAGCATAATTCGCCCTTTGTTCGTATTGGAGTGTTTGCCCGGGCGTCTCGTCCTCTTGACACTGACGAGATCGTCGGTTTGGTCGTTACCTGCTATTCTGAATCAATTTGTCGAATTGCGATTCAATGCGTTCGATTCGATTGCTTATGCCTGAAAAAGTTTCCTCGGCTGAATTGCCTTTTGCCACTACCGACACCTGCTGAAAATCCCCTACTTCTAGAATCTTGTCGGCCAGCTTTGCTAAGTCTGGAAAATCTGTGTTAGACGCCAGTAAGATTGCCCTAACTTGTACTGGCAACAGCTGCAGCCACAGCGATTTCAGAAATTCTGTGGAAACCTTGTTTTTTGCAAGTTCACTTACCTCGCTTAACAATTAGGTTGGCCGTTTGTCTCCCAAATCCACATCCGACAGTCATTTTTGCGTCTTTTTCTGCTCGCTTTCACAATATCTAGCTATTATACGTCGTTTCAGGTTGTCGTATTTGCCGTTGTCGGATTCAAAATGGCGTCAGAAATCTGGGCTAAAACGTTTGATTCAACAGCAGCGACGACTGTGTTGAACTTTGACGAATCGGTGGAAACTCCGGCCACGCTGAATTGCTCCTCGACTTGGGCGAACCAAATCTCCGGATGCTCTGGCCAGAATGACGGCACCTTAACCGACACTTTGTTCACCATCATGGCTTTTTCGCTCGTGGCAGCGGCCGACGGCCCAGCTCCCGTGCTTGCTTCATTATCTTCTGGGTTAACCATTGGAGTTGTTGCTCTCTCCGTGACAAATACTCGCTTTTAACGTTAGGGTCACCAATTGTCGGGTATTTCCTAGCAATAAAACGCCGGATAGTTTCTTATATTAAAATAACTAACTTAGAGTTTATTGAAAAAGGTTCGCTTGTACAACACACGTGTCCGTGTACCAAAAAAACCAGAGAGAAAAAAGGAATATAAAAAACTAGAACATCAGAGATAACACATCTCACTAACTTATGTTATCGATTATTGTTACAAGAGGCGAATTCACCACAGACTCTTTGAAACGGACATTTTTCAATCAAGATTATTTTGGTCTTTTTCGATGCGGCTTTTTTGCAATGCATATGAGGTATCATCACTACTTGTGAGTCTAGCCATTTCGAATACATGATATAATACTTTAGTTCGCATACCGTGACTAAGAGCCCATCGTTGTCTGGCTGAAATTGAGTTTGTGAAGTGAGTTATACCTAGGGTGGCCAGATATTATAGGGACATAATCAGTACAGTTGGGATCAAAAATCAGTACAGAGCCATAAAAATCAGCAAATTCTTAAGCGTATTTTATTTATTTTTTATTATTAACAATATAGCAACCAAATAACAGCGCATTAATTAAAAAAAAATAACTAATAGACTTTTAAATACGTATAGTATTATCAATACAAAAATTCATTACTTTAAAACAAATCAATGGTATTACGTATGTATGTACAGCTGTGCTCAGGAAAATAGTAGTAAAATGTATTGACAGGTTTTGAAAATTTTTTCTTTCCTTACTTAATTTAATTTTTTTATAAAAATATAGCTAATTCTATAACAAAAGACATGTGAGTTGAAGTCTCAAACTTTCTAGAAAATTTATAAGAATTGAGAAAATAAAAAAAAATTTAAGCCCATTCAGTTTCAGTAGAAGACGAGCTCGAGTCAGAATCTGTTTGCATATTTTAAGCTACAAATTTAAAACATATTTATTTTTAATATTTTTAGTGAGCTTTGTACCACGATTGTTTATTAGGAAAAATTGAAAAAGCAACAAAGTCTAAGCGGTAGAAGTTATAGCAGCTATTTCGGAGATCACCACATCACCACATCTCCTCATCAGACTTCTTTTTTCTAGACTTCAGCAGGGACTACCGCTTAGACTTTGTTGCTTTTTCAATTTTTCCTAATAAACAATCGTGGTACAAAGCTCAATAAAAATATTAAAAATAAAATGTTAATAAGCCACAATAACATTAATAAAACATATTTAGTTGGTGTGCTTATTAAATACAACAATCACATTAAAATGTTGACTAAAAGGTATATTACCGAATTATCGTGGTGGTCGAACATCAAAAATCAAAGTAAAGCTACATATATCATATCCAAGAGTGGGTAGTTTGCACCTTTTCCAAATTTTTAGAACTTACATTGCACCGTAGCAGTAGTCGTCTTAAGTTTGAAATACTGACAGCCGACTTATCATCGAAATATTATATTTTATTGTCATCTTCTCAGTGTACTTAATATATGATTAACTCACCACCACCTTTCATAAGATTTAATAATGGCGAAACCAGATTTTCCTGTAAATCCTGTAAAACCTGCAAATCGTGAAATTAGGTTGGGTTGAATCCAAACAGTTTGTTATTTTGCGGAACACTTTTTTGCTGACACTTTTTTAATAATGGTTTAAATTTAATTAATGCTTTCAATCTGCTCACACGTATGAGTTGTCAAAAACCATTGTTTTGAACATGTAAACCTCAAGTAAATGTCAATTTCACGAATTTACAAAAGTATTAAATTTAAAAATCAGTACAAAATCAGTACAAACTCAAAAAATCAGTAGATTTTGCGTACTGATTTCGGGCTCTTTAAATCAGTACAATAGAAAAAAATCAGCACATGTACTGATTAAATCAGCGCATCTGGCCACCCTAGTTATACCTGTCAAAGTGTTTGCTGCATCAGCGTTGATAGTTTGTTCAAGAAGTAGGTCTACTAGCGACCGAGCTAGCTTGCTATTTGTTCGCTTCACGCCAAACGCACCACGTTTGAACTCGTCAACAAGAGATGCATTTTTAAGATTCAAACCAAGCAAATTACTCAAATAATACACAGGCCATCTAGCGTAACTTGTTTGGTTCAGTGCGAAGAATAAGTTGCATATTTCGTCGATGCTGACGATGTACAAGTCCATGTCACTGCAACGAATACTTCTCGAAAATTTCAAAAAGATCCCAATTCCGCATACTGAAAATAATATTGCGCAGTTTTTGCATGCTTACCAGCCAATGTATCACGGCTATAAATTTTGTATTCATCGACAACTTTTCGGAGCAAAGTGGTGGACTGAAAAACTTCATCTATAGCAATTGGCGTTCCATTGACCAATTCCAAATCGTCAGCAAAACCTTCAAACTCTGTATCATTTTCTAAGAAAAAATGTTGAATATGAAGCACATACAAAGCTGCAGCAAATAGAGGGTGAAGTCTTTTGCATCGATTGAAATGTTGTCCAGTTCAAGATCCTCGCACCTTTGAATTTGCCAGGCCATTTTTGCTATAGCTAAATCGTATGTAACGATTATCTCTTCCTGGCCACATTCTTGGGCTATTTCAGAAGCAATACGAAGAGTCTCACGTACAACTGCATAGGAAGTGGGTAAAGCGTTGATAGGCGGTAAATAGTATACACGCTGAATTCGGCTATTGTCCGTCGTAACCTGGCAGTTGTATCCCAACCACATTGGGACATTTTTCAATTGCGACAAGGAAAACACCCACAAAATATCCTTTATTTAAATAAGGTCTTTAGATGGGAGATACTGGTCTATTACTTTCCGAATAGACTCCATCGGCAAGATTGACATGCACGTCTTCGGTTTAGTGTAATGTGGCGTAATAGCGTAGTCGATATCGACAAAACGACGTCTTTTTCGTGATGGCTTATAATTTTCAGGTGCGGTTGACGAATTTTGTACTGAAGTGTTCTCATCTTCCCTGCAGTTATATGAAATATCAATACCTTCTAAATTATTCGATTCGTTCAAGAAGCTTTGACAAAACTGGTAAACCATTCCGACCGTGTCATGAAACGTGTCTTTACCTGAAGTTGTGTCCACAAATCTGTCGAAATTTTCAAAAGCCAAGTGCGTGCTTAAACCACTAGTTACTTTCATACCGGAAGGGACAACTTTTTTTCATTGAATGAAGTGAAAGTCATTTTTGTTTCTAGTTTTTCTAAAACTTTCTTGGAGCTTGTCAAAGACTTTACTGCTAATCCTAAAGTTAGATGTTTAGCTGGTTTTACTCGCCCTTTAGAAGTAGTATAAACAATGTCACTGCATATTGAGTTTATCTTTACCAAATTTTCGTGTGAGTTTTGTCGACGTGGATCAGGTCCTTGGACAATGTCACGAATACAACAGAAAAGCATGTCTGGAGTATCACACTATCCGCGAATAATATCGTCTTCTGTTAGCTTCTCAGGTAATCGAGTTGGTGTAATAGATGAAATGCAGCGCCGAAATTCTAAAGCAACATCTCTAAATTTAAAGAAATCATTTTCTTCCGAACAATCCACTTCTCGAGCTAATGTGCTGATGTCTACATCGCTTCTATAGATAATTTTTCTTCGATACCGTCCGCTTATTACCTCAATTGTCACTGTGCCATTAAACGCAGACATAATTTTTTTTCGTGGTAATCGGGGCGGTAGTGAAAGGGAACTGATAGAATATTTGCTTCGTCAAATTTCAGTACAAGGGTTTCGTAACGAGCGACTAAATGATTTAAAAACAGAACTCTTCCCTCTTCAACTGCTTCAGTGGTTATAAAAGAACAAATTTCTTCAAATGCTAATTTGTGAATCTTTCTATTGTAACGCCACGAACCCATGGTTTCAGGCTCCCGATCTTGAAGTCGCTGTTAGGATGATACGCGATAGAGTCTGTCTTCTCAACTTTTGCAACAATAATTGCATCCGCGAGATTTCTCGCTGACTCCAGAATCAATATTTGATTTTGATTGACAAAGAGTAGTAAAACTTCGTATCCGACCCTGGTACTTATAAAACCGCAAAATATACAAGTCAATTCAGACTTTCCCGAATTTCGAGGCGGTCTCCGGAAGTCGTGGATCCGAAGTTACATATGTGATTCAGAATTCACAGCACCAGTAGACGGTACTGGATGGTGTGGCGATTTTAAGGAAAAGTTTGTTTCAACAGACGATGAAGCTTCAATGGTATCAGGCTCACAAAGATCGGACTGTGGACTAGGTGGACACTTAATAAAACGTACTTACTTCTTGCGAAGAGCAGAATTTATCAAACTCTTCTCTATATTTGCCTTTGTTCGCGACGATTTTATTCAGGCATTGCGCAGGATATCCAGTTTTTTTACATAGTCCGGAGATATTTGCACATCTCCATACTTAAAGTTTTTAATTTTTCTGAACATTAAACATTTTGAAAGCTCCTTGAAGATTTCCTCGCGAAATTCAAGCACTGCCGTACCAGTGCTAGAATTGCACAAAAAACACACTTCCATTGTAAAAATTATTGTTCAATATTAGCTATAATATCACCGTTAAAGCGAATTAATATAAGGTGATAGCAGGAGTACAAAAACAAAAATTTACATGTATTTTGTTTTTGCTTTGGCGGTATAAACTGTCAAAATCTGTAAGAGTGTGTGTAGAAATTCAAACAAAATTTTTCAATTTGATATCAGAAGCCGTGCGGCGAAACACATACACAAAATCAGCTGAGCTAGTAACACCACCTTATATAAATTCGCCTTGATCACCATCAAACGAGGCCTTGTGGAAAAGTCAAAATGTAGCAAGGGCTTACTACAAAAAATTCCAATATAAGGTTTCAATCATGATAAAAACATAGCAAGGTAGAACCGTTCTCTCAATTTGTCGGCCATGATTTTTTTTGAAGTTTGCCAAAATTGAAATTGTTCGAAATTGTTGTTGCTATATTTTTATCATGTATTCAATCCTTTTCGAATATTATACGCCGTTATTTAAAGGTATAATTTTTATGTTGATTGATAAATGTCAAATCTAGTAAGTTTTGATTCTGCCAAGATAAGCGTTGGCAAGTTGCCGCCGTTAGTTTTAAAACTTCGAGTTTAACCAAATTACAAAAGTTCTCTGCCTCATCGCGTATTAAAAAACAAATGCGCTACTTTCAAGCCGACTTGCCAAGGATTCTGCCAGGATAAGAGATGGCAGGTCCTTGGTTTTGCAATCAGTACGTTCAAATCTTTCGATATTTGAAAGTTTCATTCCAGGACATGATGAAACATTTTTTTTTCGATTTTATGACTTTTCATCTATCAACTACTATGATCCTGGTAGGCTATGACCTGGCAAGTCGGTGATTTGAAGTTGCCCTAGATACCACCTATTCAATTTTGGTTTTTTTCATTTCAGGACAACATGCAACATATTTTTCAACAGTTGGCTCTCGGACTATCTGGAAGTGTTCATGGTAGATTACTGCAACTTGGTATGTATAAGATATATAAAATCAATAGCACAGTCATGAAGAAGAATTTGGGCTATTGGAAAAAATGGGGGTGGAACCTTCCATATAAATCGAATTTTTCACATATCTCTGCATATCTCTGTTCATGATAGAGTACTGGAACTTGGTATGGAAATATATAAAATCAATCTAATAGTCATGAAGAAATATTGGGGCTATTGGAAAAAGGACGTGGCACCTCTCATACAAACCGAATTTTTCACACAGCATATCTCTGTTCATGATAGAGTACTGGAACTTGGTATGGAGATATATAAAATCAATCGCATAGTCATGAAGAAAAATTGGGCCTATTGGAAAAAGGGCGTGGCACCTCTCATACAAACCGGATTTTTCATACTGCATATCTCTGGAAGTGTTCTTGGTGAGTACTCGAACATGGTGTGGAGATATATGAAACCGATTCCATATTCTTAGAGAAAATTTAGGCTATTTTAAAAGGGGGCGTGGTGGCTTTCAAACGCACTGAAGCTTTACGTATCTTTATATGCTGTACACTTTTGGTAGGTTATTTAAGATGACAATAGAAATATGCCTTCTAACAACCACCAAACCGTAATATTAGAAGATAAATGCGTCACTGAAAATAATGAACGTGAACTGTTGGTCAAAATGTTGGACCAAAATATTTCAATACAGAAAATTACTGCTAGTTATTTAATAATATTCTGCATATGGCTGCCTCTGCTACGTATGTATGTATGTACATAATTTACGTGGAGACAACCCACCCCAGAAGGCTTCTACAAACCGACGTATGATGCTCCTTCTTGAAATTAGTGAGCACCTGCATGGGCGTACGCAGGTAGGGGCTAAGGGGGGCGCAAGGCCCCCTAAATTCATAATCATTCAATTTATAATTCAAAAAATGTATGCAATAAATTAAAACTTTGGGTGTCTTCAC
>NW_023458556.1:86354380-86389112 GCF_013731165.1 Rhagoletis pomonella | reverse complement strand
TAGAACACCTTACCACTAAAAGCGATTACCGATTTTTTGCTGGGTATATTGAAGTAATTCTTAAAATTAGTATACGTACATATGAATGTATTTATGCTGATGCGTTTCAATTGATAGTAAATCACTTTTTTATAAGTGCCGGATGTTTTTTAGAATTAAATATTCAAATAATAATCTACTGGGGCAAAAACATTGGGCTAATAGAACCAAAAAATTAGCTTAAAACAGTTTCATAAAACATTTCTATAATTTTATTTGCGTGGTTTCCTTTATAAGGCATTCGTTTCTGTCCGTCCGTATATGTGCATATAAAATGCGAATGCAATTAAAATTCTTTGAAGGTATATTGAAGTAATTCTTAAAATTAGTATACGTACATATGTATGTATTATGCTGATGCGTTTCAATTGATAGTAATTTGTAGCAAACATAGCACTCGCACCTCAAAAGGTTAATTTGTTTGTTTACAGTTTTTTGACATTATAACCCACGGTGGAGAGAATACAGAAGGTGGCGCCGATGGGAATACCGCTAATCGGTTCTCAGTGAATTTGACAGAATCAGCTGTTTTGCTGACGTCACAGTCGAGATGACAGCAGTAGTGAGGTGCTGAGTCAATAGTTTTAAGTATACAATACTCTCGATACTCGGTACCGAAACATTTAGGTTTCGAATAAAAGCGCACATAGGCCAAAAATATGGAAAAAACGGTTTAGGGGAGATTCGCCTATCAAAACTCGAATGTAGTAGCCAGTAGAGCTTATTATACTGATTCAAATGAAAGACGTATATATGTCGATTCGAAGCCATAATACAGAGAAACTCTTACTTGTTTGAAGCATTTTTGTTCCAGCTGATATCGATCCGATAGTTGTCGCTAACTGGTTACAGAATCCCCATGAAAGGCTTCTTTATCCGTCAAAGTATTTTTCTTGAACCTTGGATAGACTTAGGAATTGTAAAAAAAATTAAGAAAAACGAAGAGACTTTTAACATTTAAACAGTCAAGAAAAATTAATCAATTTTGCTTAAATCTAAGCGAAACGGCGACGCTGGACACAGCTGGAAATTAGAAAATAAGAATAAGAATCTTAACGTCGCTTGAACGAAAATATTTGACTTTATAGAAAACAGAATAAATTCGAACGTCGAGCAAATTACATAGATTTTTATTAATTTGAATCGGCATCCCTACAATACAATTTTTCATGCATACAAAGTCCATCAAATACTCCAATAATAATTTGGTGCTTTTTTCGAGAAAAAAAGGCGATTTTTCTTGGGTTTTAGTGCTTTTTCAAATTCAAAACTTGGCAACACTGCAAATGTGTTATTGTTGCTGTTGTTGTCACGTTTTTCGTTTCATCGAGTTTCAAATCACTCCCGCCGCTAATGAAGTTTTCATAAATTGGAAATTATCAACTTTTTAGTTTTGCATTGCGGCGAATTGGTAGAATGTTTAAAATTTTCTGGGGGATGGGCTGAGATTTTTTTTTATGTAAATTTTATTAGAAATGTTAAAATATACCTATTAAAAATTTACAATAATTTACCTCATTAAATTTTCTCTTTTTCACTGACTTCAAAAAAGGTGGGGTTGCCAGATTTTTTATGCGCGAAATCAGTACGTTAGACTTTTTCATGCTAAAAAAATCAGTACTTTTCAGTACATTTTTATTCAAAGCAAAATTGTGAATGTAAGTATTTATTTTAACATGAGTGTACACATCATTGTATACAGAAGAAAATAAATTATTTTATGTTTATGACATTTTTGAATAGCAATAATGACATAATTTCAATCTTCAGTGTTTAAATAGTCAAAGAATTCTAAACATTTCATTTTTAAATACTTTCAATTTGAAGTACACTTTAAAAATTTTTATTTACAAGCCGGTTTCTCTCTTTGCGCCAGGAAGCAAACTTTATACTTAAGATCCCCTGAGTTCCTTCGTTTGAGTGTGGTATTGACAAAAGAAAAACAAAATTACATATTTTTTCAAAGTGTGAAAAATACCACTATTGTAGGACTTCATATATAAATCCTTATTGCTTTAATTAATTTTTTCAACTACGCAAAAACTTTGAAAGTCTGAGAATTCGCCAAAAAGAGTATCTAACTCTATGTCTTGTGAAAAAATAATTGTAAGTTATAGGCAAAAGCCATTCGAATATTCGAGTTTGTTGTTATTAAACTGAAAGTTATTTTCGAGATAACTAACAACACACGACAAAAAAACGTCAGCCTTCTTTTTAAATAATTAAAGCTCCATTATATAATCCCAACTGGTACGTAATGACCCGGCGATATGCCCGTAAAATGATTGATCTTTTTGTTGTATTAATTTCTTGGGCATATCAAACATTATATGAAACATGTCAACTATAATTAGATGATTTTCTTCTTACTTCTTACAGTACGGTTTAAGGAAGTTCCAACGTTATGTAAAAACCTTAACAAAATTTTAAAGTAATGCCGAATTTCCACTAGGCATTGAAATGACAAAAGATGTATGCCATTTAAAAAAATGTCATGTGGAAATGAACTTAATGACTATTTTTTTAATGTAATGACACGGGTTTTTTTTTAATGCCCGACTTTGTCATTTGTCATTTTTGCCATTTAATGCCTAGTGAAAATCCAGCATAAGTATTTTGTTTGAATTGAAAATTTTGAAAAATTAGGGCATTAGCGTACTGATTGATGAAATGAATAAAATCAGTACAAGAGTTGAAAAATCAGTACTGTACTGATAAAATCAGTACGTCTGGCAACCGTAAAAAAAGGAGAAGGTTATCAATTCTTCTCAAGTCTTCTGCAAATCGATAAATTATTGTAGTGATGATTTAATTTTCGCTTTTCTACAAAACCTCTGTGAATGCTAAGCATACCTAAAAAAATATTAAGAGATAATAATCATTTTAAATTTTGAAGTGAAAACTTCTTTAGGGGCGGGAGTGATTTGAAACTCGATAAAACAAAAAACGTGACAACAGCAGCATAAACAATACGCATTTGTATGTTCTTTGCCTTTAAGGCAGTCTGCACACAGGTCGTATAGCTTTAGACGCGTATTAGATGCTACATACGAAAGTTGTACGCTTTGATGCCGCACACGTGTATTTAAATTGAGGGCTGTATACGAGTCGTCAGCTTCACGAATTCGTCAAAGCAAGCTAGGTGCAAATCGCTTGGCGTACAGCAGTGTTGGTAGCTAGGCGTACGTACGCTTAGAAAAGAGAAAGAAGAAGAACTTTGTTTACAATTTTGCGTGTGCGTGCATGCATTTCATAAAAAAAAACCGATAAATCAATAAAATTCGTCCAAATAATACAAAAATAGCTGAAAATTAATTAAAGAAATAATAATTTTGCATTACTTAACATTTTCTGCCTGATACTTTGACGCTTTGAAGTTGCTTCGAGTGCAGATCTTGAGGCGTAGAGGAATCGTTGCTGCATAAAAAATTTTATACGCGTCTAAAGCTATACGAACCGTGTGCATACTGCCTAAGTGTGTAGTTATGTAGTATGTCTGCTCATAGAATTAACGAAGTATGGAAGTCAACTTAAAGTGATTTTGGTTTTGTGTTCTTCGCTTTTAATGTCGCTTTGCCGGCGGCTCCACTTGCAGCCACGGTTGCCATTTCCAACTTATTTTTCGGACCAAAAAATGGACCACATGGTAAAAAATGGACCAATTTTTATTACATCGGGAAAATGAGTGGAGTTTATTCCTCTTTATCAAGAAAATATGCCAATTCAGTTTTTATAACGATTTTTTTATATTGCATCCAAAGTGCATTACAATTTTATATTATTAATATTATATTATTTAAAGTTATAATTTGTTTCTTAATTTCGGTTTTATTAATGTTAAATCAGAAAATTTGCGCTCAGCTGCTGCGGAACTGTGAGGCAGACTAAAAATGTTATGAACTGAATCACACAATTCTCCAAAGGCCGATTCGCCCAATACATTTTTAATCAAACTTACTTGATCCCAAAAACGTTCTATGTATATTGGTACAGTACGAATATTTTTAACAACTACTGCGTGCATTTCGATATAGTTTGGTCGGAATGAATTTTCGTTTGCCAGCGTGCGGGCCCGACTCGCGTGGCTGGATCGCGCGCAATCCGTGTTGACTTGCGCAAGAAAGAAATGCACGTTTCAATCGTTCCACTTTTATTTCTCATGCTCGAATTTCGCATGCCTGCGCACGCTGGCAAACAAAAATTCATTCCGACCAAACTATATCGAAATACACGCATTTTTTTCCATAGATAAATGCAGAAAAGTTTATTACATAAGTAGCTAAAAATTTTCGTCCACGAAAAATTCAATTTTTCATAAAAAATTGATTGAAAAGAAAAAAAAAAATTATTTTGTAACGCAAATAATTTCATTGTAGTTTAATGTTTCTAATGCTGCACCCAAAAAATTTTTTCATTCGGATACTTACTTTCAAAGAAAAATAAAAATTTCCAAAACACTGCAAAAATATTCAGTTGTTGATTAAAAACTACACTACAAAACTCGGCGCTGCCTGAATATCATTGAAAAATATTAATGTTGGTAAATTCGTTGCCCACTTAAGAAAGCCTTACCCTTAACATATGTAAATTATGTCATGTCTCCGATTCGGTTCAAATTTTTTCTGGGGGTTCTATACATAAAATAAGCTAACACGTATTCGAGGAATTTTTTTCTTCGGAGATATGATCTCTCAAAGTTTGCATTTTTCGTGATTCTGACTAATCATGTACTTTTTCAAATCGTTATATCTCGGGTTCTGCTGACCGTAGAGACTTCTTTTTAATGTCATTTTAGAGCTAAGAAACGGGCTTAACAGATCTATTTATAAAGTGGTCAAGATTGTCCTAAAGCTAACTTAGCTATTAACAGTTGGACTTTTTGAAGTTGATTTGCATAGCGAAGACCAGTAAATTACGGATTTAAAATTATACCATCGTAATCCTTGTTTAATTCTCTATAAAAAACGTGGTTCACAAAAATGGGGATTTTTCAAGAACTATTTTTAAAATATTTTTCTTTATGACGAGATGGTTTATTTTGTGAGAATCAATAATTTTTTGTAATATTTTTCGAAAACTTATGTTAAAATATATTTGGTAAGGTGTTAAGCATCGGGTTTTAGCAAAAAGTAAAATTTTGTGTCGGATTCCGATAGAATACCTATCCAGATATAATATTTGTATGGCAAGATTTTCCTTTAAGGCGACAAACCCCTAGAAATGGGCGTAGCAATTGCAGGACTAAAATTAGCAAAACGCAGATTTTATTGCTGATTTCGGCAGAATATCGCTTCGTTGACAATATTTGTTCCACAAATTTTTCAATCCATATAGATGTTCTGGCGAAATCCACCATAAAGTCTAAATTTTTGAACTTTGGTTTTAATATAGCCACACCCATTTCTAGAATATTCTTTGATTGAAAAAGTTGTGGAACAAATGTTGTTAACGAAGCGATATTCTGCCGAAATCCGCAATAAAATCTGCGTTTTGTAAACTTTAGTCCTACATCTGCCACGCTCATTTTTAGGGGTTTGTCGCCTTAAAGAAAAATCTTGCCGTACAAATATTATACCTGGATAGGTGTTTTATCGAAATCAGCAATAAAATTTTAATTTTTGAAAAAATCCATGTTTAACATCTTACTAAATATATCTCAACATAAGTTTTGGTAAACAAATTACAAAAAATTTTTGATTCTCACAAAATAAACCATCTCATCATAAAGAAAAATAGTTTAAAAATAGTTATTGAAACCCCCATTTTTTAACCACGTTTTTTTTTTTGAGCATTGAAAAAAGAATGCGATAGTATAATTATAAATCCGTAATTTACTGGTCTTCACTATGCAAATCAACTTCAAAAAGTCCAACTGTTAATAGCTAAGTTAGATGTAGGACAATCTTGACCGTTTCTTAGCTTTAAAACGACGTTAAGATGGAGTCTCTGTGATGGGCAGAACCCAAGATATAACGATTTGAAGGAGTACATGATTAGTCAGAATCACGAAAAAATGCAAATTTTGACAGATCATATGAAAAAGAATGTCTCATATATGCTCCTAACGACGCCCACCAAAAAAGGCGGGATATTGTGCAAAAAACTTGTTTGTGCAAAACATTCTACCAATTCGTCGCAATGCAAAACTAAAAAGTTGATAATTGCCAATTTATTCATATTTTTGAAGTAAAAACTTCTTTAGCGGCGGAAGTGATTTGAAACTCGATGAAACGGAAAACGTGACAACAACAGCAACAATAAGACGCATTTGCAGTGTTGCCAAGTTTTGAATTTGAAAAAGCACTAAAAACCAAGAACTCGCGTTTCGGAGTATTTAATGGACTTTGTATGCATGAAAAATTGTATTGTAGGGATGCCGATTCAAATGAATAAAAATCTATGTTTTTTGCTCGACGTTCGAATTTATTCTGTCTTCTATTGTAACGTAGCTTCGCCTACGCTATAATAACATACTCCACATCGCCCTAGCATACGCCTTACAACTGCACATAAGTACAAATATATAAACATACGTACATACATACTGGTAGACGTACACACAAACTAACATACCAACGAGACTAAAAGCACCCCTATGTACATACATACATGCATACATACGCATACACGAAGCTGGCATGGTAAGCACATACAAATTTCGCAAACGCCAACTTGGATAATCATGCGCACCAACATATGGAAGAAATTCGCTACTCAAAACACATAACGCGGAATAACCCCACAAAACCAGAGCTATAGCTGCCAGCATGAACTCAACCAGCATCAGTTGTCCGTAGGTAAGCACGGAGCGCATCCGGGGCTTCGGGCCTATTTGGGCCGCTCTTGGCTTTCCTAAATTTTCGGAGAAAGACTAACTGGTTGAAGGGGGCTGCTTGGGGGGGGAATACCCCTCAGGCAACACTCCAAAACCATTATGGGCTAGACCCATTTTTGGATACGGTCTCAGGAAGACAGGGGACGTGGTCCGTTTGGGTTTGCCCAATTCCGAGAACCCCTGCCTGCTTGCGATACCGCGCGGCTAGCGGGCGCTGAAGGGGGGCGAACCACCTGCCTGCAGCGCCTAGCGGCCACGAATACATACGGGGGATTGGGCAACCATTCGATGCCCTGTGGGACCGCACTAATGATCAGTTGTCCGTAGGTATCACCAATCTGCCCTAAGGCCGACATTTCTACCGAGGACCGCCCGCTATTCACCGTCATCCACGGCCACCGCAATAATCGTCATCACCGCTAGGGCCCGTACCGCTGCCCCAAGGCCGAAGCTACAATCGCGAGCCGCCCGCCTTCATCGCCGAGGACTGCGAACGCTAACTATCGCTAACCAGGGCCGCTGTCACCGTTGCCATCAGCAGGGCCCGCTGCTACTGTCTTCATCACTGGGACCGCCGCAATTATCGTCGCCCCAGGCCCCCGCTACTACCCGTCACGAGTACGGTAATCGCTACTGCGGACGTCAGCCATCGTCGTCCAGGACCGCTGTCACCGTCGTAGTTAAAAAGGACCGCATTCACCCTTCGCGACAATCAGGGCCGCATACAACACCACTCCGGGAGGTCGCTTCCGCCCTCGTCATTATATGGGCCACGGCCAACGTCACCGCTAAGGCCGCCACCACCACTGCAAGGGAACTGCAGGCAGCCGTCGCAATCGCCGCCATAACCGCCGCGACTGCTCTCATTTCCACGCTCTTCACTACGACTGACGCGTACCACTACCAATCTTGCTGTCACCAGTAGCACTCCCGTCGCCGTACAATTACCCGCCGAATAATCTCCGACACCGACTGCCGACTCTCTCTCTTTACCTTCCTCTCTCCCCTGCACGACAAGTTGCCGGCATTCTAGATAGCCCTGTGTGTGTTTGGGTGTGTTCGACTTAATACACAAATCATTGTGTTTTATTTGGTGGGGGTTAGTGGGACCTTCGCTGGACTCTGGAGCGGCTGAGCATACCTCAGCCTTCGACAAAACCCACCTCATACTATAAATTCAAATATTTCGTTCAAGCGACCTTAAGGTTCTTGTTCTTATTTTCTAATTTGCAGCTGCGTCCAGCGTTGCCGTTTCGCCTAGATCTAAGCAAAATTGGTTAATTTTTCTTGACTGTTTAAATGTTAAAAATCTCTTCGTTTTGCTTAATTTTTTCTACAATTCCTATCAAACGAAGGCAAAAACCAGAAATGAATTTCATGAACTATGTGGTAGTTTAAATCTACACCGCAGTCTCTTATGCATACATGTTAAATTCCAATTAGAATTAGCAATTGATGCAATTGGTTTATATTCTCTAATTCATCAAACAATTAGAATTAGTTCAACTAATTCCCATTACATAATTGAAATTTTTATTCCAATGGTAAAACTAATTGCAATTAGTTGCCATTAGCAAAAAAAATTGGTTTACCTTTACAATTAGGAATCTAATTGACTTCTGCTAATGCAATTAGATATTTAATTAGCTAAATAATAAAAAAAAAAAAAAAAAATTATTGATTCTATGGAAGTGTTCTTGGTAGAGTACTCGAACATGGTATGGAGATATATGAAACCGATTCCATATTCTTAGAGAAAATTGAGGCTATTTTAAAAGGGGGCGTGGTGCCTTTCAAACGCACTGAAGCTTTATGTATCTTTGTATGCTGTACACTTTTGGTAGGTTATTTAAGATGACAATAGAAATATGCCTTCTGACAACCACCAAACCGTAATATTAGAAGATAAATGCGTCACTGAAAATAATGAACGTGAACTGTTGGTCAAAATGTTGGACCAAAATATTTCCATACAAAAAATTACTGCTAGTTATTTAATAATATGCTGCATCTGGCTGCCTTTGCTACGTATGTATGTACATAATTTACGTGGAGACAACCCACCCCAGAAGGCTTCTACAAACCGACGTATGATGCTCCTTCTTGAAATTAGTGAGCACCGGCATGGGCGTACGCAGGTAGGGGCTAAGGGGGGCGCAAGGCCCCTTGAATTTGTAATTCAAAAAATGTATGCAATAAATTAAAACTTTGGGTGTCTTCACATCCATTTCGGTAGTTTTGTAAACTGCTGGTTGTTCCTCGATAATTTTATGAACTATGAACGTCCTTTTAAGATTACTTTTGCTAGTCTGATAAACAGTCATTACGGCTCTCACTTAAAAATTCTGTTAAATTGATGTTGCTTATAATTGAAAAGCCGAAACTTAACATAACGTCGAAATCCGTTTCATTTTGATTATCTAAGTTCTAGGTTCCGTTAAGTTAAGTTAAGTTGCCATAATCAGGCTTTTACTTGGAGTAGTCGCGTTTTTGCATTGTGGCCTAATACCCGTACAAACATACATACATGTGAGCGACCGGCAAAGCGACAAGAATAGCGAAGAAAACAAAAACAAAATCACTTCGATTTGACTTCAACCCTTCGCTTGAATTCTATGTTAATTTTTTCGATTTTTGCGATCCCGGGATTTTCGGGACATCGTTCATACAATCCCGGGATCCCGGGATAAGTACCGGGAATTAGATATTCATTATTTTCCAACAACTTAACGTGAAGCGTCCCATGATTCAATAATAAAAGGTTTGTTCAAAAAACAGTTTCTCACTCCCTCTTGACAAAATCGGCTCCCTTAGCAATGCACTGTGTGTGGGTTCGTGTGTGTGTGCAAAGCTTTTGTAAGGGAGTGTCAAAACCCTAATGTCACTAATGAGCAAACCTTTAATTATTGAATCATGAAGCTGTCCTACAATATCTAATATATAAAAATCTCGTGTCACGGTGTTAGTGGTCGAACTCCTCCTAAACGGCTTGACCGACCTTTATGAAATTTTTTGTGCATATATGGTAGGTATGAGAATCGGATGTAAAGTATATTTCATACTGCTCGGTGCAGAGGGCGTGGCACTTCCCATACAAACCGAATTTTTCTTACTGAATTTCTCTGAAAGTGTTCGTGGCAGAGTACTGAAACTTGGTATGGAGGTATATCAAATCAATCAAAGGGTCATGAAGAAAAGTTGGGGCTATTGGAAAAAGGGGTGCGGCACCTCCCCTGCAAACCGAATTTTTCATACTACATACCTCTGGCAGGGTTCACGATAGAGTACTGGAATTTGGCAATTAAAAAATTTTCTATTTTTTTCTTTTAAAATTTTTAGTATTTTTGTATGAAAAATCTAATATATAAAAGTGTTGTGAGTGTTTGTGGTCGAACTCCTCCGAAACGGCTTGACTGATTTGAATGAAATTTTTTGTGTATATTCGGTAGATATAATAAGAGGGTTTTAAAGTATGTTTCATACCCCTAAGTGAAGGGCGCGTGGCACCCCCCATACAAACCAAATTTTCCACACTGCATATCTCTGGAAGTGTTCATGATAGAGTACTGGAACTTGGTATGGAGATATATAAAATCAATCGCATAGTCATGAAGAAAAATTGGGGCTTTTGGAAAAAGGGGCGTGGCACCTCCCATAAAAACCGAATTTTTCATACTACATATCTCTGGAATTGTTCATGGTAGAGTACTCGACCATGGTATGGAGATATATGAAATCAATCCCATACTCTCAGAGAAAATTGGAGCTTTTTCATAATGGGGCGTGGCGCCTTTCAAACGCACTGAAGCTATTACGTATTTTTGTATGCATATACACTTTTGCTAGGTAATTTACTTTGGCAATGGAAATATGCCTTCTGACAACCACCAAACAGTAATATTAGAAGATAAATGCGTCACTGAAAATCATGTACGTGAACTGTTGGTGAAAATGTTGGACCAATACAAAAAATTAATTTTTGGCGGGACGAAGTTCGCCTGGTCGGCTAGTAATAAATAATAAATAAATGGGTTTGAAATCTACTTTATTATTTAAGTTAAAAAATATTTCATTAGCAACATAACAAAAGACAGTGATTAAATTTATATCGATGCAAAAAAAAATTAATTCAACATATCGCACACCGTCTTCAAAAGAGTCACAACTCAAAATAATACGTTTGTCAGAAAATGCGAAAAACTATTTCTTAACACATGATAATCATATCGGCAAGGGGTACTTTACCTTAGGTTTTTTAAACAAATTATAACAAAATTTGCTCCAGCTTTTGCTGAAAGTTAAATAAAAATTCTGCGTACATTTTGAGCGCATAATCTCAAAAATGCGAAATTTTGAGTTGTGGCTCTTTTGAAGACGGTGTGCGATATTTACGCACGGTGACCCTACGTCGGCACATAAACACACAAACGCGCATTGGCTTGTTTAACATACGTACATATCGTATACAAAAAGCCGTAACTATGTAAAAATCCAAAATTCCCCTTTTAATTGATTATGATACATTTCATCGAATTTATAAGTCCCCACATCATCTTAAGCAATAAAAATTTTAGTCAGTTACGGCTTTTTTGCATTTCAGCTACTATATGAGTTAGGGCCTTTCTATATTAAGGTAACGATATGTGTTCAATATGAGAGAGCTGGCAACCTCATAGAGCTCTGAAATCCCGCAAGAAACTTTTTCTCATACACGTCAACATGAATTTACAAACACACACACTTTGTAAGAACAAAGCAGCAATACGTCTGCGATCGTCCACCGAAACGGATCTTCTTTTAAACTCAGTATACATTCATATATTACCAAGATCGCTTGTAATTAATTGTAGAATTCATAATTTTTTGAAATTAAAGTTAATTTGAATTGTACAATTGTACATTTTGCTCTTTTTTATTTCTTTCAACCCGAGCGAGATATTAGAAACCTTGCTATCATCTCGTCAAATATGTATGTACATACTTACGTATTGGCTGGTTTTCACTATGTCATATTTGGACGTCAACAGACAGATCGCCGATTTATCAGCACATGTACACAACTAAAGACCTATCCTGATCGAAATCCATGAATATAGTGCTTTTTAATCTTGTTTGACAATGCGTTTCCACTTATTTGACGACAAAAGCCATTGAATTTGACATAGTGAAAATAAGCCTTATGGCTGCATTGTGGCGCCGCCGGTAAAGCGACAATAAAAGCGAAGAAAACAATATCAAAATAAGTTCAATTCGACTTCGAGACTTCGCTGGAATTCTATGAGCATAAATACATACATACATAACTACACACTTAAAGGCGAATAATGTACAAATGCTATTGTTTTTGCTGTTGTTGTCACGTTTTTCGTTTCATCGAGTTTCAAGTACTCCCGCCGCTAAAGAAGTTTTCACTTCAAAATTCCACGCCTATTGGATGTGCCATGCCCTCTTTTCCAAACTCATGTATATATACCCTATTATAAGTACTTACCCTTAAAATGGCTGCAAACCAAATTTCAATGCATGCGACTTATAATTCCGGAGTTATAGCTGATAAAACATTCAATTCATTTTACAAACTCATTTATATATACCCCACTATAAGCTTCTTCTTCTTCTTTTTTGGCGCTGTAACCGCCTAAGCGATTTTTGCCGAGTTCAGCAAAGCAAGCCAGTCGCTGCTCCTCTGTGCCAACTGACGCCAATTGGAAACGCCAAGTGAAGCCAAGTCCTTCTCCACCTGATCTTTCCATCGCAGTGCGGGCCTCCCTCTTCCTCTGCTACCACCAGCGGGTTCCGAGTTGAATACTTTCAGAGCTGGAGCGTCGGTGTCCATTCGAACGACATGACCAAGCCAGCGGAGCCGCTGTATTTTAAATCGCTGCACAATGCCCATATCGTTGTAAAGCTCATACATCTCATCGTTCCATCGTCTGCGGTACTCGCCGTCGCCAACGCGCAAAGGCCCGTAAATCTTCCGCAAAATCTTTCTCTCAAACACTCCAAGAGCCGCCTGATCGGATGTTGTCATTGTCCATGCTTCTGCGCCATATACCAGCACGGGCATGATGAGTGACTTATAGAGCGTGGTTTTCGTACCTCGAGAGAGGACTTTACTCCTGAATTGCCTACTCAGTCCAAAGTAGCACTTGTTGGCAAGAGTGATTCTGCGTAGGATTTCAATGCTGACATTATTATCGGTGTTAATGCTGGTTCCCAAGTAAACGAAATTCTCCCTTCTCTTCCCAAGTAAACGAACGCCCCCTTTCTCAATTTTTTCACCCTATTCGCAATATATGTTTCGAATTTCGTCCCTCTAACTTTATCAGCTAAAAATTACCTATTCGTCCTTGTGAATCCAAAAAATTTTAAGTTTTTTAATTCTAAAGAAATTTCCTCTTTCATTTGGTACCTATATTTTTATTTTAGTTTGCATTGAATTTTAAAAAACTTTTGGAATTAATCATATCTTTGAAATTACATAGTCATTTAAAATAAATCCTGACGTCAGAGAAAGAAAAACGCCACTTTAAATAAAAAAGTGGGTTTCAAACCCATTTATTTATTGGTTGTTTTATGGTAGGAGAGATACCATCGGATGGGTCTGGCTGTTTACAGAAAGTTTGCAAGTATTAATAACAGTAATAGATTGGCGCTGACGTATTATGTTAATGACCGCCAGTGATGGAAAAGTAGGCACAATAGTGCCATTTTTGGCACTCTCATTCTCGGAGGCACTTTTGGCACAATTCATCCTGCTTTGGCACAATCATAAATTATAAAAAATTAGCATAAAATGCCAATATATAACAAAAAATCACATACTACATTATAGATTAAAAAATTACAAAAAGTGAAAAATAAAAGCACTAAAAAATTAATGATAATTTCCATGGGCGTAGCCAGGTAGGGACAGGGGGCGCGAGCATAAATTATAATAAAGTTATAATTCACTTGCTTATTACTTTGTAAGGCATCTAGTACCGGGATTCGGAATCCCGAATCCCAGGAGTGCCGAGCCCTATTTTGAGACCCGAAATCCCGAAATCAAGCCCTCGAAATTCAGACACTGTAATGGCATAGAAGAATTATAAAATGCAACTCTACAAATAATCAAATAATAGGTGTGTTTTTTTTTACACGCATACGTATCTGAGCTTAAAAATTGTATGGAGCTCTAAGCGACATACTTTATGTGCGTTTATGAATAGTTGTCGATAAAATCAAAATTACTTGTTTTGAAATGGAAATTGTCGATGATTGTTTTTTTACACGTTAAGCGTAGATGTATGTAAAATACAGCTAATATATTCCAATTCTAACGCTACTCTTATTCTATGTTATAATATATATAACATAAATCTGAGGCATTCTTTTTCATATCGGACACCAAATTTGGTGTCACAATTTCGAATGTGAACTTCAAATTAAAAGTAATTTTTTAAATGAAATGTATAGAATTTTTTGACTATTTAAACACGGAAGATGGAAATGATCTCATTATTGCTATTCAAAAATGTCAATTTCACGAAAGCAATTTAAGCGAAAAATGATTTTAGTTTTTTGAATTTTATATGGAAATTGACAAAAAATAAAAAATCATTTTCCATTTAAATTGTTGGTGAAACCGGCTGTTACATTCATAATTTTGCTTTGAATAAAAAAGTACTGATTTTTTTAGCATGAAAAAGTCTAACGTACTGATTTCGCGCATAAAAACTCTGGCAACCCTACACAGACCGCACGCTGCCGATTGTAGAAAACGAATGAACGTCAAGAGGGTGTCGATTAGAGATGGGCCCGGGCCGGGCTTTTGGAAGGGGCCCGACGGGCCCCTGCGAAAGCCCGCGGGTACGGGCCGGAATATTTGCTGTCAGCACGAACTCGTGCGGGCCTGGGCGTTCAGTAAAATTTCAGAAAAGCTCGAAAAGGCACGAAAAAGCCCGTTGCTAATACTAAAAATGTAGATGAGCTTTTGTGTTTATACAAAAAAAAAAATAGTACGTATTTAAAACTCTTTTGATAAGAGAAAAGCAAAAACAGAAATATTTGGAAACCTATAGAAAATATATGATACTTAGTAGTTTTGTTTACATACATATCTGTACATAAAATACCTTCCACTTTTTCTACTTCCCAGAAAATATATTATAAAAATCTTTGATGTAAAATATTGATTCGCTTAAGTAAATATACGTATGAACATAAACACAAATTTAAAAATATATACATATGTATACATACAATAAAAGTTGGCTCTTTATTTCCGGGCTTGGGCGTGTCCCGCCGTAAAATTCTTAACGTGCGGACTCGTGCGTGTTTTTAAAAGTTGATTTTGCACTCGTGCCCGGCCGGGCCTAAAAATTTAGGCCCGTGCCCATCTCTAGTGTCGATCGACAACGACCACTAAGTTTTTTTTTGTAAATTCACACTTTTTGTTAGTGAGTTTACAAACTACGTTGGTAATTTTGCGAACTATATGTGTTTTTGCAGCACAAATGTTCGTAACATAGTGTAAATCAAGAAAATACACTTTAAATGAGGGACTGTGCTAACAATTTGTAATATTACACAAAATAATACTAAGAGTCGGCCGCTGTAGTGTAGTGGTAAGCAGTGCGCGCTTCCACTCCGCAGCACCTGGATTAAAACCCTGGTAAAAGCAACATCGCAAAAAATATATAGAAAAAATGGGTTTTCTTAACAGCACGCCACAAGTCGGAGGAGAAGCACTGCCAAATACTAACATATGTGTAAGCGCCAATCTATTATTATTATTAATACTAACAGTAAAAAAATTATTTTTAACATTTACATATAAGGAAACTCTTACAATAGATGCATTCAACATACCTGCGCAATACCTGCCTTAAAAATTTGCAACTATTATCAATTATCGTAGAAAGTATTACGTTTATCGGCACTGGCTCTACACTTACCCTAACTTTACAAGCGTTTATTTATTTTGCTCAACTTGCAGAACAACGAAAACTGCTTTAATTTTATGTAGTTAGATAGATTATTAGATACCATTCGGAAAAAATTGCGCTTGCAGTACTTTCTACGTGGTAAGTGCTCCTCCATTATGTGGTTTCATAGGGATTCGGATACCTTTCTCATTGGAGTAGTAAAGAAAATTCGAAAAAGTGCTTTTTTCGGTTAAGCGCGCAAGTTTTTCATGCAAAGAAGGATGGGCAGCTATGCAAAATATACTGTACTAGCAGACCCGGTGAACTTCGTCCCGCCCAAAATTATATTTTTAGTTTAAACATTTTGGTCCAACATTTTCTCCAACAGTCCACGTTTATGATTTCTATTGGCACATTCATCGGCTAAGATTATGGTTTGGCAGTCGTTTACCGTCTTGAATAACCTAACGAAAGTGTTACGTCCATGAAGAAGTTCCCTGGCGGCAAAAATGATCCGGATCTATATTGAATCTGCCCTAGAAAATTTATCTTATTGTAGGTGGCAATTTCAAAATGGCTGCGTATCATTGTTCAACAGAAATCCTATATATGTATGTGGCATCGTCTGGAAGGAAGGTGGCTACACTAAAATGCAACACTGTTTTGTTTATCAAGTGTCATCACTAGTTTTTTCTTTTAAAATCGAAAATTGATTAACCTACGATTGAAGTGAATCTTTACGTACAAATAAAAACTCAGTTTTTTTAAACGTTTCACTTGCTTAATACATAGTACAAAATATAAGTTTCATTTGTATTGAGCAGCATTGCTCTTAAAACTAGTTATTTATAACATTCTTTAAAAAACTTAACTGCTGCAAGTCTTCAAAGCAGCTTGCAGCTTTTCGTGGAAAAATACGGTCGCTGAATCGTGCAACATGAGCGAGGCTTCCGATGAGAAGGTAGACTGCCCCATATGCAAAAAGCCCGAGCAGGGTAATATAGTGCAATGCGATAGCTGCGACAATTGGTTCCACTTTGTATGCGCCAATGACTCTTCTGGTATCGAATCCATCGACTGGGTGTGCAGTGAGTGTGCAACAAACAAAACAGTGGTCAATGCGCAAGAGGAAGGTGAATCTATTGGTGCTACGAACGCGAGTATGCAGGCAGCAGGTTCAAATCACAAGGACACGGAATCTGTTTTGCAAAGTGAGGTAAGGGAGTTGCAAAAGCAAGTACTCCAATACGTAAAGAAAATGATATTTTGCAAAGTCGCCAAAATAATTTGGGTGTACAAGCAACCAAGCTCACCACGTTGCCAACCGCGAGCGCAGATGATAGATTCAAGCAAAGCAATTTCTTTTTTCCAAGCACGAGCACACAGGTACTGACTACGGGCATGAAGAACATTTCATTGCGAGGCAATCCAATGGAGCGAATTGCGGGCACATGACCCCTTCCAAGACAGTTGAACACAAGTGATCAGTACACATATACTGCAAGGGGCATGCAGGGTCAACTAAACGCATGTGCCTACATCGGCGCGAATCATAGTTTGAATAATGACTTCTTAAGGCAAGATCACGACGGTAGCGGTTATGGCGGCTCCTTGTGCGGCGGTTATGGTACTGGAGAACGTCAGTCGAATTATAACTTGACAACTGTGCAAATTCAAGCAAGACAAGCTCTGCCAAAAGAGTTGCCACACTTCAGTGGCAAACCCGAAGAGTGGCCGATGTTTATTAGTAGCTATGAAATTTCAACTCATATATGTGGCTTTATTTATAATGAAAATCTACTTCCATTGCAGCGCACCTTAAAAGGAAAAGCACTCGACTATGTACGAAGTCAACTTCTGATTCCAGCACTAGTACCTGATGTTATTTTAACACTGCGTACAATTTTTGGTAGGCCTGAACATATAATAAATAGTCTTTTAGAAAAAGTTCGCTCATCGTCAGTCGTAAACGCAAACAAACTTGAAACGCTTATACCATTTTCACTTGAAGTGAAAAATTTGACAGCGACAATCGCTGCGGCCGGACTTACGTCACATTTGAATATTCCTATGCTTTTAAGAGATTTAATTCAAAAACTTCCAGCTCAAATGCGTTTAGATTGGGCAATGAATTCAAATGGTTATGTTGATATAAATTTATTAGATTTCAGTGAATGGTTGTCTGTACAGGCAAATGCTGCCAGCACCGTTATAACAATACCCGTAGGTGACGGCCAACAAGAAGAAAGTCGTAAATCACATCGTGTTGGCATCCATTAGGAAAATCGTGAAGCGGAAAATGAGCGGCGTCAGCGAGATTCGCGCAGGTGCTCGGCGTGTACTGAAAATAATTTTATCGCAAACTGCAATAAATTCAAGGTAATGTCATACAATGACAAATGGAATATGGTTAACCGCATGAAGCTATGCCGGTCGTGCCTTAAGCCACACGATCCCAAGTTTTGTAACGAACGTCGAGAATGCGGCAAAAACAATTGTGTAGCAAAACATCATACTCTGTTGCACAAGTCGATGTCAAGCAACGATAGCGCTCCACAAAACATTGTGGGGATACATGTACAAAAATCTTCGAATGTTTTGTATCGTGTTTTGCCTATTACAATTTACTCGCGGAATGCTACTGCAGACATTTATGCACTTTGGGATGATGGATCAGGCCATGGGCGTAGCCAGAACGAAGTTTAGGGGGGGGGCCCATACAAAATAAAAAATTCAAAACCAATAACTTACTTATGTACTAAAATTTTTTTATTATAGCTTAAAATTATTGTAACCAATAAAGGTAAATATGTTGTACAAAAAACAAATAAACAGAAGTTCACAAAAGTTGATATAAAACTATTCCTCGATTTAAATTGTTAACTTTTTACTGAGCATGTTTATTTTACGAGGAGGAAGCATCGAAAGCCTAACCCCTTCCGTGTGAGACTTTAACCCAAACTAAAATTCCCACCGTCATGTACCGTTCCCCTCCCGGTACCACCGTCAAGGATTTCGTCGGGATTATAACACTGTGTGACTGATAAGGTTATAGATCTATTCTCATCCTCTTCTTCCGTTTTGGCCCTGTAACCGCCAAAGCGATTTTGACCAACTGACGCCTATTAGAAATTCCAAGTGAAGCCAGAATACTTTCAGAGCTGGGGCGTCGGTGTCCATTCGAACGACATGATCAAGCCAGTTGAGCCGCTGTATTTGAATACGCCACATACCAGCACGGGCATGTGAGTGATTTATAGTGTGGTTTTCGTACGTCGAGAGAGGACTTTACTCCTGAATTGCCAGGCGCGAATGAGCTGATTGTTTGTTTGATGACAGGAGATACTTCGTCTTGTCGTCGTTTACCACCAGACCCATTCGCTTTGCTTCCTTGTCCAACTTGGAAAAGTCAGGACAGACTTCGCGGTTTTTCTTACCGATGATGTCAGTGTCATCGGCATAAGCCAGCAATTGTACGCTCTTGTAGTAAATTGTTCCTAAGCGGTTCAGTTCTGAAGATCTTATTATCTTCTCCAACATCAGATTAAAGAAGCCACATGAAAGAGAGCCGCCCTGTCTGAAACCCCGTCTGGTGCGAAAGGCAACAGAGCAGAGCTGGTGGTATTACTCAACGTCATTTTTCACAGGCGTATGACAGACATAGCGGCATATACCTTTAAGTACTGTCGAAAGCGGCTTTAAAGTCGACAAATAGGTGGTGAGTGCAGATCATTTTCTCGCGTGTCTTTTCCAAGATTCGGCGTACTGTGAATACCTGGTCTATGGTAGACAATACATTCAATAAGACCTTGCAACCTATGCTTAGAAGGCTGATCCCGCGGTAGTTGGTACGCATGGCGGGGTCGCCTTTCTTGTGGATTGGGCAGAGCGCACTTGAATTCCAGTCGTCGGGCATGCACCTTATTACCTCCTTGCCATCGTAATTAAATAGCTCAGCTGACAGGCCGTCAGCTCAAACAGCTTTGGCACTTTTCTTCATAGTCAGGCGCTGGGATATCGACTCCATCGTCATCGACTGGGACCTCGAAGTGCTTCCGCTATTCAAAAGGGTCGAAAAGTGTTCCCTCCATAATCTGAGTACGTTCTGGACATCGGTCACTAGGTCGCCATGGTTGTTCATACAAGAGTCTTGAAACCTTCCGTAAGTCGCTCAACTCTCTGCTAAAAATTTCGGGTGTTTTTTCTGTCGGACAGCATTTCAAGCATTTTCTCACATTCGTGATCGTACCAGTAATTAGCGGGAAATGTGGTTCCACTGCTCGCGCAAGTCGGTTTGTTGAAGAGTGCTCTCTCACAGCAGGTGTGAGGGTCGAGCGCCGAATCCATTGGCCGTCTGTTCTGATTGCAGCTTTTCGACGTTGAACTTTCCCTGCATTGTTGGGGGCCCTTTTTTTGGTTCTCCGAGGTTAGGTCGTATATTGGATGCATCAATATAGTAGTGCGAGTCGATGTTTGGCCCTCGGAGTGTACGTATGTACATCTAGAACATGGAAGCATGCCTTCCGTCTATCACAACATGCTCGATTTGGTTTCCCGTTTTTCGATGTGGAGACATCCATGTAGCTGGAGAGAACGAAAAATGACACTGAAGATGGAACAACGCCGAAACCGGTTTGTCTCCAAACCAAATTTGACAAGGGACGACGGAAAATCGTTCCACAATACATCACACTCCTACCCTGTAGGAAACACCAACAACGAAAATGAGAATAGCTTGATGGATGTTTTTATGCTAGAACCCAGTAATACATACTGCCAAGCTTCGGGCCCCGGCGAAGTGGATCATCCTCAGCCCGCCGTTTCTATGTGGAGGCTGATTTTTTCGACACTGGCACCAAAGATCCCTTCGTTGCCCACCTTGGCATTTAAATGGCCAAGCACGATTTTTATACGTGTCGGGGGCAGCGCTAATATGTACGCTCTAAGCTAAGAGAGCCTTGGATGCCTCGTCCTTCTCTTCCATCGGGGCATTGGCACATGTGAATGAGATGTTGAAGAATCTCGCTTTGATGCGGATTGTGGCTAGACTTTCGTTCACTAGAATGAACGCCGGTCTCTCTACCACCACAAATCCAACACCGAATTGCACTCCTTTACGTGGCAACTGTAGCAGACGTCGCAAGGCTCACGCTTACCTTCCTCGCCCCGTCCATCGCATTTCGTGGATGGAGCTGATGTCAGCCTTTATTTTCCCTAGGACTTCAACCAGCCGGGCAGAGGCACCATCCCGATTAATCCCCAGCGCACGCGGGGTGTTACGCCCTCCCACTTTACCTCGCTCCCAAACTAGCGTTCGGCCGCTACCCAGAGTATTCATGGATATAAATATCTGGACTTAGTTAGCTGCGATTTGAACCGTAAGCACACGAATCACTTCTGGCCACTCCCAGGTGAATGGCCGTCAAAAGCTTTGCAGTACTGGGAAATGTACAAAACATAGTAGCCAAAAACGAATATCTCAACTAAACCCTGATGAATTTTTTTAAATTCGCCCTACATACCTGTATAATAAACCAAATAGCCGGACAAAACGTTAAATGATATACATACATATGTATGTATGTATAAGTATGAGGGCGTATTGAACATTTTGAGTACGCAGATTTTTTAGGCTGGTATATTTATTTATGCTAAATATATTACTTGATTTTGTTTTGTCACACTTTAGAAGTAAACCTCTTGGCTGTTCACCCAACCGCTTAGTAAAGACACAAACCTAAAGACAAAGTAATAAACAATTGAACTATAAATTTATTTATAGTTTCCGTTCAATCAATTTTTGCTCATTGTCGACTGCAGTCAGGTTTTTACCCTTTTAAAATGGAAGTGCTTTGAAGTTAGAGATAATAACTTGATACAGAACCGGATGATCCACATATCTACTTTTCAAATCAATTTACTAATTATTTAGTTAGCGTTGGGAGTATAATTTGTTATACAGTATATATATAGGAAAAACCTTGAAATTTAGGGGGGGCCCGAAATTACCAAGCAAGCATTTCGTGGTAGTATTTTTGAATATCTAGGCAAAAATTTGAAAGTTAGGGGGGGGGCCCGGGCCCCCTCCCCCCCCCTGCCCCTACCTGGCTACGCCCATGGATCAGGCCCTACAATCATAGAACATGATATATTCAAGAAGTTGCAACTGAAAGGTGAAGAATCCGAGCTTCGGTTGCGTTGGACTGATGGTTCTGTTCGTGTTGAGGAAAACTCCGCGCTAGTCAATTTGCAAGTGTCAGCTCAAGCAAAAATTAAAGTGTATACGTTGCGCGACGTACGGACAGTCGACAAGCTTGACTTGCCTCCGCAAACTTTGGTAATGCCAGAACTCTCGCAAAAATATAAACATCTCAGAGGGCTGCCAGTACAGTCATACAAATATGTGGTACCTTAAATGATAATAGGCTTAAGTAACAAGCACGTAGCAATGCCCATGAAGTTCAGGGAGGGCAAGATCGATGAGCCAGCTGCAACGAAAACTCGTCTGGGATTGACAATCTACGGTGTTTTAAAATATAGCGAACAAAACCTACGCGATGATTTGCAGTTACACATATGTGAATGCGACGATGACTTAGCTATCCAGAAGCTTCTAATTGAAAGCATGAAACATGAAAGCGCAGATATACAAACCCAACCATGCGATTTAAAATATGAGAATGATAAAAATCGACTTGCCAAATACGTCGAATGCACCGGCGACCATTTTACGACTAAGCTACTCTGGCGTTCACGTAACATATCACTGCCAGACAATTACGAGGTGGCAAAGCGTCGACTTGAGTGCTTTGAGAAGAAGCTCAACCAGGATTCTGGCTTTAAAGAGAATGTAATCGCGGACATACATGGCATGAAGGAAAGGCAGTACATTCGCAAGCTGAATGAATGTGAAGTCTATATGGATTATAAGCGTAAATGGTATTTACCTATATTTTCGGTTAGAAATCCCAACAAGCCAAAAAAGACAAGATTGGTTTGGGATGGTACTGCGGTCTACAAAGGATTTTCTCTAAACGGATGCCTGGAGAAAGGACTTGATTTATTAAGACCGCTCACGAATATCACAATTTTCGCATCGGTAAGATCGGCATCTGTGCGGATATCTGTGAAATGTTTCACAGAGTCAGTGCAGACGAGGAGGATCAGCATGCACAAAGATTCCTTTGGCGTGATTGCGATGATTCTCGAGCGCCAGATGTCTACGTCCTGAAGGTTATGTCATTCGAAACCAGCTGCTCACCATCAATCGCGCAGTACGTAAGAGTTAAAAACGCGGAAGAGTCTTTACAGGAGTTTCCGAGGGCTTCCAAGTCAATAATTGAACGAGATTACGTGGATGACATGTTGGACAGCGCTGATAGTCCACAAGAAGCCATCCAGCTGGCCAGAAATGTAAAGGAGGTGCATAAACGCGGTAACTTTCACATCAGAGGTTGGGTCTCAAACTGCGCCAAGGTAGTTCACGATCTCGGCGAGACTGAACCTATAAACCATTTCTGTAAAGCGCGGAAAACAATCGACCAAGTGGTAGAACCAGAAAAGGTTCTCGGGTTGTGGTGGCAAACGAGCAACGACATTTAACACGAAGTTTACCAAGGCAAGCAATGAAATCTTAAGAGCCGAAAGAATACCGACAAAGAGGGAACTACTCCGACTGCTGATGTCAATATATGACCCACAAGGATTTCTGTCGTTTTATACGATTCGCATACGAATATTGTTGCAAGACGTATGGAGAAGTGGTATTAATTGGGATGACACAATTCCTGAGGAATTTGCATGCAGATGGAAACAATGGCTCTCATTATTTAAGCATGTCGCGAGGTGAAAATTCCGAGATGTTACTTTGGCAGCTTTAAAAACGATGATTGTAAAGTCGAACTACATGTTTTCGTGGAAGCAAGCGAGTCTGCAAGTGCAGCTGTGGCCTATTTCAGCATTTTGAACGATCTCGGAATTCAAGTGGCTCTAGTCAGCTCCAAGACTAAGGTTGCGCCTTTGCGCGCAATATCAATACCGCGAATGGAATTGACCGCAGCAGTTCCAGGATTACGCCTAGTAAATGCGATTGTTAAAGGGCATGACTTCGCAATTCACAATACACATTTTTACACAGATTCAAAAACAATACTGACTTCGCTGCGTTCCGATCCACGTAAATACAAACAATTCGTAATGTTCAGGGTAGCTGAAATACAAGAAAATAGCGACATATCAAAATGGCATTTCGTGACCACCAAACAAAACGCAGCGGATGCAGAAACCAAATGGAAAAATTCAAATGAATTTGCTCCAACCAATCCATGGTTCACCGGTCCGGATTTTTTACGGCTACCACATGAAAAGTGGCCAAAGTATGAGTCTGTTGCGTGCAAGATTAATTCTGCGAAGGAAGAAGAGAATCTATGGTTACAATGTGCAGTTTAATTCAACGTTAAGCCTAGCATTGATGTTAACAAATTTTCCAAATGGGAACGTTTGGAGAGATGTGTAGCCTACGTAAGGCGTTTTATCGAAAACTGCAGGAATAAGTGGCGTCTACAAGTTAATCCGTCGTCCAAGCCAGCCAACCTGACCGCCGACGAGCTTCTCTGGAGCCGCCGTTTCCTCTACCGCCTTGCTCAAGCCGATGCGTACCACCACGATATCATTCTAGTTCGCTAAGAAAGCTATCACCATTTCTCGACGATGACGAAATAGTTCGTATGCGCAGCCGCCTGGAAAGGGCTCCCATAGAAGATGCGGCAAAAAACCAAGTCATTTTGCCAAAAACTCACAAGATCACACAGCTTATAATTGATTGGTACCACCGAAAATACCAGCATGTCGTCCATGACACGGTCCTCAATGAAATATTTCAGCGATTTTACATCCCGAGCTTACGTCGAACTCTGCGATGTTTACGCCTAAACTGTATGTCCTGCAAGTTGCGCAACGCAAACCCGCATCCGCCTGAAATGGGACCACTTCCTGAAGGACGTTTGGCGCCATATACGAGACAATTTTTTTATGTGGGTTTTGATTTCTTCGGCCCGTTCTTCGTGACAATTGGAAGGCGCACAGATAAAAGATACGCGGGTTATTTACCTGTATGACCTGCCGCGCCATCCACATCGAAGTGGCACACTCACTCAGCATGAACTCCTGTGTAATGGTGATACGAAATTTCATTTCCAGAAGAGGTCAACCCATAGAAATATTCAGCGACAATGGTACTAACCTGGTTTCAGCTGAGAACGAGTTACGTAAAGCCTACGCAGAACTGGATTTCTATACTCTACAGGCGAAACTAACAACCGCGGAATGCAAATGGACTTTTATTCCACCAGCAAGTCCTCACATGGGCGGCGCCTGGGAGCGATTGATACGCTCAGTAAAGAACGTAATGTACCACATCGTTACACCCGACACCAAGCTAACAGACGAGAAACTACATAATCTGCTTTTAGAAGTGGAAAGTATTGTCAACGGTCGTCCGCTTACTTACTTATCGTTGGACGCAGCCGACCAAGAAGCTTTAACGCCCAATCATTTTTTTCTGGGTAGCTCCTATGGCAGCAAACCACCAAGCAAATTCTGCTGAACAGACAAATATGTTAAAGGTTCCTGGCGCCACTCACAGTACCTAGCTGACATGTTTTGGAAACGATGGGTAGCCGAAGTGCTTCCAACTCTAACCAGAAGGTCAAAATGGTTCGACCATACACAACCAATCGAAAAGGATGACGTGGTAATCATCATAGACCCTAATCTTTCTCGACACGCCTGGCCAAAGGGTATTTTAACCAACGTATATACCTCCAAAGAGGGCCAAGTAAGAAGCGCTACTGTTCGCACATCGGCCGGCGAGTACCACCGTCCAGCTGCAAAGATAGCACTGCTAGACATCAGACGAAATAGCACCGACACTGTTGCCTAGATGAGGGTATTTTCTCCCATGGGTCGCAATACCGGGGGGAGAATGTGGCAACATCGTCTGGAAGGAAGGTGGCTACACAAAAATGCAACACTGTTTTGTGTATCAAGTGTCATCACTAGTTTTTTCTTTTAAAATCGAAAATTGATTAACCTACGATTGAAGTGAATCTTTACATACAAATAAAAACTAAGTTTTTTTAAACGTTTCGCTTGCTTAAAACATAGTACAAAATATAAGTTTCATTTGCATTGAGCAGCAGTGCTCTTAAAACTAGTTATTTATAACAATGTATGTACATACACAGACTTATTTCAGATGAAATACCTTAAAAGCCAGTTTCATGAAAACAATTTAAGTGAAAAATTATTTATTTCTGTCAGGTTCTACATTAAATTCAGTTAAAAAAAATAAATTTTCATTAAATTGCTTTCATGAAACTGGCTTTTAAGGTATATCGACAGGTTGTGATTTGAGATTTACCACTGCACAACTCAACCCTGGTGTCTCCGAATGCAGATTTAACGCATAATAATAATGGAAAATCACGTCCATTCTGCCAATCGTAATACACGAGAGTTCCATGTACTCAATGGTTCAATGGGTCGATTTAGTCTGACATTCACGGCACCTTTTCTTACTTGTCAATTTTTAGTAATAACTCGACCTCAGCACCACCTGGCAGCTCTTTTTTGCAATTGGACTGCCTTTACCGTTTCCAATACATTTTTCGAATATTCGTCAAATCGGATAAAAAAAAGATTTTTAGTAATAACTCAACTGCAGCGCCAACTGGCGGGGAATATTTTGAAACTAATCTATTCAGAGACCCACTCAAACACACACACAAAACTTTGTTAAAATCTCGCCAGCCGTTTAGGATTTCACTCATAAACATGCCTTCAGAAGAATTATATACACATTCAAAGATAAGTAAAAGTCAGTACGTTTGTACTTTGCCATGCTCTCTTTTCAAAGAGCGAATTTTTCTCCATGAGTATGGGATTGATTTCGTATATCTCCATACGAAGTTCCAGTACTGTACCATGAACACTTTCAGAGATATGCAGTATGAAATCTGGCTTGTACAGCAGGCGCCACGCCCTCTTTTCCAATAGCTCCATATTTTCTCCATGACTATACGATTAATTTCATATATCTCCACACCAAGTTCCAGTACTCTACCAAGAACAATTCTAGAGATATGAAATAAGAAAAATTCGACTTGTATGGGAGTTGCACCGCCGGTATAAAGTTCCAGTGCTCTACCATAAACACTTTCAGATATTTATTTATTTATTTATTTATTTAATAATAATCCAGAAATTATTACATTTCATAAAGATTACAACGACTTAAAAATAAGAAAAACAAACTAAGTAATTAATTCATTTAATATTGCTTTAAAACGGGTTTTCGAGTAAGAAAAGTCTAGAACAGAAGAATTTGAGAGCAAGTTGAATTCCTTTGGATCCCTGAGTATGGGAGCATTAGAAGCATATTGAGTTCTTACCTTCTCCAAGGAGAAAGATACGTGATTTCTCAAACACCTCTGAGGCACAGTGAAATGGATACGTCCAAGCAAGTATGGGCAGTCTATGACACCACGTACTAAGTTATCGACAAAAGTAAGGGAGAGAATAGACCACCTACAATCTAAAGACTTAAGATTAATAAGTAGACATCTACCACGGTAGGAGGGAATTGGGTGGACAAAATGCAGAGAATGAAGGGCAAAACGAAAAATTTTTTTTGGATTCGTTCTATTGATATGGCAAGCATAATAAGGTCTCCAAATTACGGCGGCATAGTCTAACTTGGAGCGCACCAGGGAGGTATAGAGTGACTTTAGGGTATACGGATCAGAAAAGTCTGAGCTGAAACGTCGAATAAAAGCCAACATAGAGTATGCTTTCAGTAGGGTTACCCAACTGAGAACCACCAATGTGGTAGGAAGTTGGGATAGGAGAGCGGGATTTAGTGAAGGTGACATGGTGATACTTATTATGAAAAATCCGGTTTATATGGGAGGTTCCAGGCCCCCTTTTCAAATAGTGCGAATTTTTATTCATAAGCATGCGATTGATTTCATATACATATGTATCTCCATACCAAGCTCCAGTGCTATACCAGGAGCATTTCCAGAGATATGCAGTGTGAAAAATTCATATTGTATTGGAGCTCCCACGCCCCTATGACAATAGCTCCAATTTTTCTCAAGAGTATTCAATTGATTTCATATATCTCCATACCCACTTCCAGTGCTGTACCATGAACACTTCCAGAGAAATGCAATATGAAAAATTTGTATTGTATGGGAGGGCTCACGCCCATTTACAATAGCTCCAATTTTTCTGCAAGCATATGCGATTGATCTTATATATCTCCACACCAAGTTCCAGTACTTTACCATGAATATTTCCAGAGATACGCAGTATGAAAAATTGGGTTTGTGTGGAAGGTGCCACGCCCCCTTTTCCAATAGCTCAAATTTTCCTCCAAGAGTATGCCATGGACTTCATATATCTCCATACCAAGTTCCAATACTTTACCATAAACTCTTCCAGAGATATGCAGTATGTAAATTCGGTTTGAAAGGGGGATGCCACGCCCCCTTTTGAAATAGGTCAAAGTTTTATCCAATAGTATGCGATCGATTTCATATACGTCAATACCCAGTTCCAGGACTCTTCCATGAACAGAGATATGCAGTATGAAATATTCGGTTTGTATGCAAGGTGCACGCCCCCTTTTCCAATAGGGGTATTCTCGAAGTCTTGTACGATGCACGAATTGCACGAAATGCAAAAATAGTATTCCAAATTTCGAAGAGTATGAGAGCACCCTATTGCAAAGTGGTAGCATGCATGGGTAGCAAGGAGCGAAATTATGTATCAACTACAATAACAAGAAACAGCAAAAAAAAATGAAGTGAGCGAGATGAGAGGAATGAGAGAAATATGCAGCAATTCCAACAACAAAACAACTAGCACAGGTTCGCATTTATTTTGCTATGCTATTTTGCAAAATATATACATGGGTTTCGACGTTGCATATTTTGCAGCGATAGGAAATGTTGTTTCTCATGTATTTTGTTGTTGTGTGTTTGCAAGTTATGCAATCCATGCAATCCGTGCTACGTGCAATGGCTTTGCAAGATTTGGAGAATACCCCTAATAGCTCAAATTTTCCTCCACGAGTATGCAATGGATTTCATATATCTCCATACCAAGTTCCATCACTTTTTCATGAACATTTTCAGAGGTATGCAGTATGAAAATTTAGGTTTATATGGGAGGTGCCACGCTCCAGAACTCCACCATGCACATTTCCAGATATATGGAGTATGAAAAATTCGGTTTTTATCGGAAGTTCCTCGCCCCTTTTGTATATCGATATTTTTGTTAGCGTATAACCATCCTTTGAACGACTGCAACAAGAGTCCGAAATTTCGAAAAAATCGGTTCAACCGTTCTCGGGGTTTGCGATATACATAGAATCTATGTATGTCATAGATGGATAAGAGTTGCTGCTTTTAATATTGCGCTCACTTAGTACGTACAAAAAAAACATAGCAGCAGGGTTTTTATGCGTAATTATATACATACATACATACATATGGAGGTCAAGGCTCTTGATATTGCTTCATATGTGTTGTAATGTTCTGAGTCAGGATCGGATGGCTCAAGACCGACCATACGTGTCACACCCTGCGAGAGGTGCCCCTGCTTTTACGGAATATGGCGGATCTAGAGAGGACAACTCGATAAAACCCGTAATTCCGAGTGTCATCCGTACCGTGCTTATGGGATGAATAGCACTACGTAAGTGTGGCTTATAACGGTGGCCTCCAGATACCTGGCGCCCTCTGGTTGTAAGAAGTCTTGCTTGGGATACTGGGGGCTATGTCCCAGCTAACATCCCTTCCCCCATACTCGTGGGATACACATGCAAAGTAACAAAAATTCAAATGAAAGGCCACAAGGAGCTGCACAGCTCCAAACAATGGCCAATGCTGGCCTTTCGACTTCTTTCGAAACAGAAACCATCGGTACAGAACTACTGGGGGCGCATAGTCCCTCGTATGATGTAGAGATGGTGGATACTAGCGTGAGACAGGATGCAAGTCCCGTCAGAACGCTATCTGATATCTCGCCGGGAGATGAGCAGAAGTTGATTGCCTCTCCGGTGAACAACTCATCTCACCAAGCTCGAGAGCGGTAGCGGCTTAGCGGAGCCGATCGGAAACGCCTCAAGCGGTACATAGAAAAGGGAATGAGCTATAAGCAGGCTAGAGAAAAAGCCAAAGAACCCGTTGGCCCACCACGGAGGGAAACAAATTCTCCAAAAAAAGACCTAGGTCTGATAGCTCCACCCCGCAGGGGCGATCCCCGAAGAAATTGGCCAAACCAGGTGAGGGATCTGCAGGGTACAGGCCAGCTGGTACTGCATCTGTGCCCACCGGTGAGGCAACTGTTCCCCATGCACCTGCAGATTGTCGCGGGGAGCCAGTTTCTTTTAGGGATGCACTGTGCGGAGTGAAGCTGGGTATAGTCCCAGAGGACTATCCAACCACAGTGTGGTCAACGGATGAGCTCAGAGCTATCTAAAATGCCATCCTCAGGGCGGTCAGGAGCAACACAGTTAGCGCTGTAAAGCCTATCTTCAAGGGTTGCACCTTTCACTCGGGATGGCTATCCATCAGTTGCATAGATGCTGCGACCGCGGGGTGGATACGGAACACTGTTCCAAAGCTGGCTCCATGGAAGGAGGCGAAGATGAAAGTGGTCGAGGAGGCAGAGACACCTCGCCGCATCATTCTTGTGGGACTCTTCCCGGAGCTGGACAGCTCTACCAGTGAGGATGCGTCAGTCAGTCTGCTTCAGGCACAGAATGACGGCCTGAGAATTCCGGACTGGCGCATTATGAATCGAGTACGCAGGTCAACAATGGCAGAAATCACCATTGCAGTTGACCCGCTATCAGCAGACAGGCTAAAGCACCGCGGGAACGTGGCAAACTATGGCTTTGGCGTAGTAGAACTTAGGGAGAAATCCAAACCGTCGATGCCCGTGGTAAATAAAGATGCCGCCGACGCCGATTACCCTAACTCGGAGGAGCAACCTTGCTGCTCCAAAGACGTCGTCGTAGCTCCCAGGCAGCTACCCACTGACACGCAAGTGCAGCAGAAGTCATCGGAGGTTGACACAGGTAGGGACCCAAGAGAGCTACACGTAATACACAAAGCTCCAACAACGCCTCCGAAAACAGCAACAACAACATGACCGACCCTACAACAGGTGCTGGAAGAAGCCCAAAAGAACGTCGGACCCATCGCATCCCCAAAGCCTGCAAAACGGCCACCACTACGAGGCAGCTCCAAAGCGGTTATTTCCAGCCGCAAAGGCAAGGGAGGTGCAAGGACGGTCGAAGAAGCGGTCTTGATGAAGGGCAACATGGGGAAGAAGGTGGCTGCTCGCGGCCGAAAAGACCGCAAATAATGGCACCTCACCACAAAAACTTCACAAATCCAAGGCACATTAAATGCCTCCAAGTGAACCTTCACCACGCTAAAGCAGCATCAGATGTTTTACATAGGAGGTTCACAAACGAAGGTTTAGGTGTAGCCTTCATCCAGGAACCCTGGATATTAAGAGGTGACGTCAACGGCCTTAATATAAAGGACGGTAAGACTATCTATGCCGCCAGCTGTCGCCCAAGAGCGGCGATGCTATTAAGTAACAACTAACGTTTCTCCCTCTTTCACAGTTCATTACGGCAGATCTCGTTGCGGTATGGGCCAAAATTCCGACTCCTAGGGGGGTGCAAGAGGCAGTACTTGCCTCCGCGTACTTCCCGGGTGAGGAGGAGATAGCCCCGACACCTGAAGTAAAGGCGCTTACTGATCACTGCCGGCGGAGTGGTATACCTTGGATCCTCTGCTGTAATGCAAATGCCCATAGCACTGTCTGGGGGAGCACCGACACCAACAATAGGGGTGAGTACCTCCTTGAGTTTATAAGTAGTAGTATTTTTACCGAACGCAGGTAAACCGGAGCAAATGTCTTCATCCTACAGACCAATTAGCCTCAGCTCCTTTCTCCTAAAAGGCATGGAGAAAATCTTGGATCAACACATCAGAGAAGTCAACCTAGCGGAACGACCACTGAATAAGAACCAATTTGCCTATCAACCCGGCAAGTCCACTGAGACTGCCATTCACAACCTTACAGCGAAAATCGAAAAGGCTCTGGAGTCGTAAGAACATTGCCCTTTGTGCCTTCATTGACATATCAGGGGCTTTTGACAACACGTCATAAAGGGCAATAAGAGATGCCCTGATATGCAATGGAGTGAGCCCCATTATAATACATTGTGTGCTTTCTATGCTAAAAACAAGGAAGATCAGGATGGAGCTGGGAGGCACGAAAGAATCTATTACAGCCACAAGAGGTTGCCCTCAAAGGGGTGTACTCTCTCCTCTTTTGTGGACTATGATTATAGACGAACTCCTCTTCCTACTGAACGACCATGGCTTTGAAACACAAGGCTATGCAGACGATCTGGTAAACGATCTTCAACCGCATGCAACAAGCCCTGCGCATTACGCAAAGAAGTGTGACACCAAAGGATTATCCATTAATCCTACTAAATCTATTCTGGTTCCGTTTACCCGGAGGAAAAAGTTATCCATGACAGAATTTACTCTAGGCGGCACTAGAATAGGGCTCGCAAATGAAGCAAAATACCTGGGGGTATGGCTGGATAAGACACTCACCTGGAATGTACATTTGGATGCAACCGTAAACAAGGCAATGAGAGCCTTCTTCGTATGCACGCGACTTTACGGGAATACATGGGGACTCTCCCCGAAAATGACTTACTGGTCATTCAACATAGTTGTGAAGCCGATAGTCACCTATGCATCCTTGGCATGGTGGACAAAAGCGACATAAAGAACTGCTAACGCAAAACTAAGCAAACTGCACCGAACGGTGTGCATTGGTATAACAGGGGCTATGCGGACCCGTCCTGCTGATGCACTTAGTGCTCTTGTAGGCATACCGCCCTTCCCAATTCTAATATAGAGGGAGGCCAGTCTCTCGGCACTGAGAATCCTAAATACTTCCGAGTTAAAAACCGGAAACATGACAGGTCATATGAAGGTCCTTATGAAATTCGCAAATGTCCCCATAATGCATATGAGGGATTCAGTAGCTCCGATACTAGTAATTTCTAGGAATTTCAAGGTATCTATTGCGGACGGTGCATCCTGGAGCACAGGAAACCCCTACACCAAACCCGGAGCTGAAGTTTGGTACACCGACGGATCAAAACTTGAAGATGGAAAACTGGAGCTGGTATATTTGGGCCGAATTTTAAAAGATCGATACCAATGGGCAGCTACCCCAGCATTTTCCAAGCAGAGATTCACGCGGTCGATATCTGTGGCAGAGAATGCCTCAGAAGAGGCACATCCTCTAAAAACATCTGCATTATGTCGGACAGTCAGGCTGCCTTGCTAGCACTGAGGTCCCACATAATAACATCAAAACAAGTGTACGACTGCCTCAACACCCTAAACGGTCTTGGAAGTAAGAACACAGTATTACTGGGCTGGGTGCCGGGGCACGAGGGTCATGACGGCAATGAACAGGCGGACCGACTAGCAAAACACGGAGCTACCACACTTTTCCATGGCCCGGAACCCTTTTGCGGGCTCACCAAAGCTCACTTAAGATTGGTCATAAACAAGTGGGTCGACAAAAAATTCGATAGGCACTGGAATGAATGTCCCGGGCAAAGACAAGCTAAGCGGTCATCTGTCCATCACAAGAAGCTTCAAAAAAGCTCATAAATCTAGGCAGGGAGGACCTTCGAACTCTCACTGGGTACTTCACGGGACATTGTTCCCTGTGTTATCACCTCAGTAAAATTAATCTTTCAGACACGAGCGTCTGTCGCTTCTGTGAGATGGACGAAGAAACACCAGAACACATCCTTTGTGAATGTGTTGCTCTCGCTAGACGCAGACTCGCTCACCTAGGTGATACAACACTTAATCCATTCGAAATATGGAACAAAAAGCCCACCGAAGTGCTAGCTTATATTAAATGCCTTCACGTATAGGGTAAAGGGCCACGCACAATATACCACCCTAGAGGTGGCAGTGCTCAAGGCTCATAATAATAATAATAATGTACATAAATATTCATATACAAGTGTAAGTGCTAACAGCAATGTTAATTGCTCCTTGTACATACATATGTAATTGCCTACATTATTTATCCATGAACTGTACATACATACATATTATTTTTTTTTTTATTACAAGCTTTTATTTAACATGGTCATCCCGCGGAAAATTCCAATCGATTTTAAACTAACTTCCCGACAAGGTAGAGACTTGAAATTTTCAGCATAGTTGCAATCACGATGACAATGCAATTTAAAATATAAATGAATTGCCAATATGGTCCAGGGATCTTGATACAAAGGCGGTCAAAACATAGTTAAATTTATGGCTAACAGAGTGTAATTTGCCAAAGAACGTAAAACCACTATAAAATTATTAAGAAGGATAGTTGCAGGCGCTAATAAGAAATACCGGAAATCACCTTCAACAGTGTTTAAATTACCAAACTGTTAAGCTTTAAATAGGGACACGAATTTCGATACGATATCATATCGATACTTTTGGCATTCGATACCGATATTTTCTACTCGATAGTTTTAAAACGATATTTTTTGGAATCGAGTACCAGAACCCTAGTATCGTATCGAATGTCATAAGCTTTCATTCCGGGTGGGCTTTAGTAGTCAGCCGCACGTTGTGTTTTAAGAAAACCAGGTGGAATTAACAAATGAAACTTGGTCAGGATGTTAAAGGAGGTATCCTCTAAAACTTGTATAACTAAAAAATATAAACAATATCATGGAACGAATTTCCGTCATCCCTTGTCACATTTGGTTTGGAGACAAACCGGTTTCGGCGTTGTGCCATCTTCAGTG
>NW_023458556.1:86352567-86354280 GCF_013731165.1 Rhagoletis pomonella | reverse complement strand
CAACAATAATTTGAAAAAATGGTAGAAGTGATAGCTATTTCGGAAATCACCACATTTCCTCATCAGACTTCTTTCAGTAGGATTCGAACCGACGATCCCACTGACTCAGCCAGTTGCCTATGCACCGTGCGAAGTACGCCTTGTAAATTATCGTTTGCTTTTTTCCACTATTTTCATTTTTGTTATGCCAACACAATCAAGCGCAGCTATTCCGCTGCAATTCACTTGATCATGTGGTTGTTGGTATTGTTAGTTTTTGTTAATAATTCTATTTTTAGAATGTTTAACTTTTAGGTGTGCTCGTCCTTAAGTTATTTGTATTTGTTATTTTTTTTTAGGTGCTTTTAGAGTCTGTATCCGGGAGCAGACTTTTAATTAATGATATGTCTCATCGGGGTGCCTGGTTTGTGTGTCTTCGGCAAGGCAATCAAAGAAAAGCTAAGGGCAAACAATGTTATAACCACAAAAGCAGACAAAGGCAATACCACCGTATTAATTGATAAAAAAGATTACATAGTGAAAACTGAAAATCTAATAACTGAAATAGGGGGCAATAAATTGGGAAAAGATCCCACTGAAGAATACCAAGCAGCAATAGAGAATACCATAAAGAAAAGCACAACCATAATAAAGGATAATCTACCATATACACTAACACTTATGAACCCGAGTGTCCTTCCGTTGATTGCCTTTCCGAAGACACGCAAACCAGGCACCCCCATGAGACCTATCATTAATTACAAGTCTGCTCCCGGATACAGACTCTCCAAGCACCTAAAGACGCTGCTGAAGGATAAGCTGGATCTACGCAATAAATATACTATTACAAATACAACGGAACTAATCGAGAAGATGAAATCGTTGAAGATCAACGAAAACACTAAATTCGTATCATTCTACATCAAGGACCTTTACCCATCGATACCAACAATAGAAGCCATAAAGACCGTACAAGAAATACTGATGGGAAAAATGAAAAGAGAGGCTATCACGGAAATAATAAACGCGTTGAAGGTTACATTAAAACAAAACTACTTCCGGTTCAACAATAAGATATATAAACAGATTAACGGGTTAGGAATGGGCAATCCGACGTCAGCAATACTCATGGAAGTATTCATGCAAACACTGGAGGAGAAATACATGAAAAACCTATCGACCAGCCTAGGAGTAATATTCTATGCGAGATATGTCGATGATGTAATATGTCTAATAGAGGGAAACAAAGAGAAACAGATACTAGACTATCTCAACAAACAACACCAGAATATAAAATTCACCATGGAAACGGAAGAGGAAAGAAAGGTTAACTATCTGGATTTAACAATTAAAATAAACGATACCACGAACAAGATAGAGTTCGAAATATACAGAAAACGAACAGCCACGGACACAATTATACACAATAGCTGAAACCACCCACAGCAACACAAAAATGCAGCATTTAGACAACTAATAACGAGGCTTGAAAGGACCCCTCTAACAGAAGAAGGCTACAAGAAGGAACTGGATACAATATATGCCATTGCGGAAAATAACGGATATAGGAGAGGCCTGGTGGAGAAGTTAAGAAAGGACACAAAATCGAAAAAGACTAGCAAAGAGGAAAACAATAAAAAAAACTTGGGCAGTTCTAGATAAACAGGGTGTTTACAAGTTAACCTGCGAGTGCCGACACAGTTACATAGGACAAACAGGGCGAAATATAAGAAC
>NW_023458556.1:86329628-86352467 GCF_013731165.1 Rhagoletis pomonella | reverse complement strand
TTTTTTCATTTTGCTTTAAACTATGCTACACGCTCGCCTCCGCAAGCATCCCCTCTGCCTAGTGCTTATAATATTTCTGTTCCTCTTTCCTGTTTCCTATTCCTATTCCTTTCCTGTTCTTATTTTTTTCATTTTGCTTTGAACTATGGTAAATTTGGCCGAAGTGTGGTGGGACGAAAAAATTTTTGGTATGGTGGCAGCCGACACCGTCCGTCGACGAGTGGTGCATTTCGTCGACGAGTGGTATATTTGGCCGACCGCAGTGCAGCAGTGTAACTGCAAGTGATAACAAAACGAATACACCATATACATACCAATATACCATGGGTATAAATCAGAGAATGAGTGTAACAGTTGTGGTGTGTTTATTTTTGTAGGAACACACCACACCACACAAAAGAGAAACAGTTGAGTGTAGTATTGAGTATGAGTGAGGAATGTATTTGCTTTTTGTTCTCAAATAACTGTGGTAGCATAAGTATTTTGCAGTTACAGGTGGTGGAACAAATAAAATAGTGTGCTAATTGGAATTTGAAAAGAAAAACAAACTAAAATGAATAGTTCAAATGTAAAAGAAAATATTAAATCTGGAACATACAAAATTAGTGACAAAAGGGGTCGAAGCAAAATATGGGAATGTTTTGGAATAATAAAAGATGAAAATGATGAAGAAATATTAAATTTTGTTGCATGTAAAACATGTACAAATGTTTATAAATACAACAAAAGCGCCCTTTAAAATTTAAATAAGCATAAGTGCTATTTATTGATGAAAAGTGAAAACAAAGAACTAGTTGAGCCAAACCAAGAAGCTAAAAAGGCATGCACAGAAGTTTTGACCAATTGGGTTGTTCAAGATATTCGCCCATATTCTATAGTCAATGATGCTGGATTGAAAGAGTATTCGAAGTTACTTCTGTCATTTGGAATTAAATTCGGGAGTAACCTAAACGTTGATGCATTGATCCCACATCCTACTACAATTTCTCGAAATGTGGAAAATAGTTATATAATACAATTCAACAAGCTTCATTCAGAGATATCATCGATACGGGAAATTGGATACTCGCTCACGTGCGATTTGTGGACGGAGAATTTTTCAAAAATTTCCTATCTTGCCCTAACATGTCATTTTATTATGGATGGAGAGTGCAAAAATAAGCTTTTAGGAGTAAAATCAATGAAGGGATCTCCAAATACAGGTAAAAATACAGTCTTTGTTTTCTATACACATGTAATATATAACGTCCTATTTATTTCTTATTATGGATAGGCATCAAAATAAAAGAAAAATTGGCTACATTACTTGGCGAATTTAACTGTTCCTTAAATGATGCCACTGTTGTTGTTACCGACAGAGGAAGTAACATTAAATCAGCTTTAACAGAACATGAAAACATCAACTGCATAAATCATTTGCTTCACAACACAATTGAAAAATGCATAAAAGGGTCATCACAGATTCAAGAAATAGTAACAACAGCATCAAAACTAGTAAAGTTTTTTAAGAAATCTGGTTTAAATGTAGATCTTAACTCATCACTTAAAAGCTACACACCCACAAGATGGAATACAGTATATACCACAATTTTGTCTATAAAAAACAATTTTACAGAAATTCAAAGAGTCCTCAATGAAAAAAAATTAACAGAAAAATACAATATTTTAATAGAATACCATTTAGATCTCTTGATATCCATTTTAAAACCGTTTATGGATGCTTCGAAAGAACTTGAGGGAAGCTCCTATCCTACGTTGCATTTGGTTCATCCTCATATAAATAAATTGAAAGTGATGTGTAACACCACAAATGACAATGAACCTAGTTTTATCAAAGAATTTAAAACAAAATTATATGACACGCTAATTTCTCTAGTCGACCGCCATATAACAATATATCATAAACTAGCAATATTTTTGTTTCCACCAGCTAACCAGCTTACTCAATTTGATTCAAATGAACAAACTGATGTAATAAATAAGTGTAAATCATTGCTGTTACATTATTCAAATGAAAGCAATACTGATGATTTACCAATTGCTACAAATACCTCCACAATATATTCATTGTTTGAAAAGTACGTTCAACCAATCCAAGAAGTTCATTCTAGCGAATTGTAAATAACGAAATAATAAAATATAAAAATACAAAAGTGTCCTTACAACATGACTTTGATCTTTTAAAGTGGTGGAATGACAGAAAAAATGAATTTCCACTATTGTACAAATTAAGCTGCCGAATTTTGGCTATTCCGGCTTCAAGTGCTCCGTCTGAGAGGATTTTTTCCATTGCTAGGGCTTTAATAACTGATAAAAGATCTAAAATAGGATGCAATAGCAAATCGTTTAATGAAATTTTATTCATAAATATAAACTCAAAAGACTGATTTTTTTGTTTAGATCATTCCCTGTATTTATTTTGAAATGCAACGATCCCTTTTTTGTTATATGTATGTAATTAAACTTCAAAAGACTGAATTATTTTGTTTAAGTTTACTTTGTATATTAATTTTAATTGAAATTGATTACAAAGCCCAACACTACTTTTGTTTCAATCAATTTAAAAACTGTTTCTTGCTGAAATCGGCGTGCTATTTTCAAATCCGAAGTCCGTTTTGCTCTGTCAGCTCTTGTTTAATTTCCTTGATACATCCACGTCGAAAAAGTAAACAGTTTTTAAATCGATTGAAACAACCAACTTTTTTCATTTTGTTGGCCAGTGTTATATTTTTTTTATTTAAATACTCATATGAATTCTTGTGTTTATGTTTTTCATCCAAAGATTGATGTTAAAAGCTTCTTAAATGTTATTTTAAAAATGAATTGTTATTTTGTTATTAATAAACTTTAAATAAAAATAAAATAAAAAAGTTGTTACTGTTTATTAAATACTTTTTATTTTCAGTAAAATTCAATGATCCTTCACAGGAATTATTCTATTAAAAGCTAATTTAATAACAACAACTAGTTCTGATCAACAACATACCATAAGTACTTATGGTGTCACCACCAATATCTGTTTATACCAGTTTGGGAGAAACAGATGCAAACAAATATGTTACTCTCTTTCTCTCTATACACACCACACCATAACTGTTAGAAAGAGTAACAATACCAACTCGTAACAGAAACTAAATTTTACTCATCTATACTCACTCAAAATAGGAAAGCATACAAACTGGTGCATTCAGTTGTATCTGTGCACGCCTATAGACCGCACCCCAAAATTTCTGGCAGCAATTAAGGTGGATTCACCGTTCGTGTCCGGACACTTTTCGTTAGTAATTTTACCCGTTCCTTTCCCAACTTGTCTCACTGAGAACGCGACAAAAATGTGCTGAACACTCTTTGTTCGAATCAAATTGATTTTGATTTTCTGTCGGAACGACTTTATGATCCGTGTTGCCGCTATCTCCTTTATATGCGTTTGCAGCGAATTGCATGTGTTATTTGCCCTCAAAATCGTATGTAGGCATCAATATCATCAGCTGTTTGCTTCAGAACAAAATAAAATGTGCCGAACTGAACGGTGAACCGTACTTCAGCACCCTCTCGGGCAAAAATGTTTTGAGAGCAAATAAAAAGTTGTTCGGACACGAACGGTGAACCCGCCTTTAGTTCTCACTGAAAATGCGCCTTCTCATTTATAAACGTTCTCTGGTAGAACCATTCTCTCGATTTGTCGCCCACGATTTTTTTTGAAGTTTGCCAGCATTTTAAAATCATATGAAATTTAAAATAAAAAATTGAAATTGTTCGCAATTGTTGTTGCTTGAGATTGAAAATGAAAATGTGTGTGAGTCTGTGAGTAAATTTAAAAATTAAATTGTTTGGAAACGGCAAGAATTTTAAAAGTAATTCTCAGCGGTTCTACCTTACTATATTTTTATCATGATTGGAACTATGCTGTAAATTTCAAGTTAAATAAAAGCTTGTAAAAAATTACCTATTCTACTTACCTATTAAAATTAAATTTTTTTAATGATTTAGATGAGCTTCTTTGGCCTAGGTTGTGATTAGTGCAAGTAAAACAACGTTTTTTTCCTCCACTGTTTTGCTCTACGTTTCGCTAAACTCCTTAGCGTCCTCAGGGGCCAATCTTTATTTTAAATTAACAAACAAAAGAAGATACAAACAAACAATTAGGAACAAAAAATATACATTGAACATGAAGTTAATAAATTCTCAATATTTGAATTAATCACGCAGCAAATATATACACTTACTTTCACATACGTATATTTGTTAACATTTAACATTGATATGTTAACATATAAACACGTAAACATATAAACACTAAAACATAAAACTTAAATGCTAGAGCATTGTACCAGCATCGTTTGGTACACTTGTCATACTTATTTACTTGTCACAAACATAATAAATAAGTAGCCGCAATATCATCTGTGTCTTCTTTTGTATTCATCGTTCTTTTTCTATTCTCTAATATGCTAAGGCTCTCTAGTGTGTATCCATGATTCAATATTGAAAGGTTTTGTAAGAAAAACTTTCTCTCGCTCTAATTTTATCAATGACACTCTCACCCTACTCCCAAAAACAAAAACAGTGATATTTCTCTTCCAAATTTCTTTGCAGGTTTTAAGAAAATTTTTTAACTTTTAGTAGTGAAATTTTAAATTTTTAAATTTGAAGAAATATTTGTTCTTCATTCGCTGTCGATATATAATAGCAAAAAATGATCCAACAAATGCACTACAAAAACAGAATAATAAATTGGTCGGCGAACTCTACAAAAACAAAAATATAAGTATTAAAGCAGCGACTGCGCCTCGACTCTATGGTTTTCCAAAAATCCATAAACCGAACTTACCTCTACGTCCAATAGCGTCATCTGGAAGTATCCCGTGTTATGGTCTGTCAAAATTCATTGGAAAATGCTTAGGTGATTTAACGTCGGAGGAATACAACATACGAAACTCATTGAGTCTGAAATAATGATTAGAGAAGGTGCGTATATGTGAAGAGGACTTATTATATCATTTGACGTGGTGTCATTATTCACCAACATTCCCACATATCTAGCCATCAAAATAATAATGGGCAAATTTAGTCGAATTCAGTCTAGAACAAACATACCCAAAAACAAGTTTTTGGATCTCTTAAACTTCTGTCTTAAAGACAACAATTATTTTATGTATGACAGCATAATCTACAGACAAAGTTTTGGTATGCCGATGGGTATACCCCTCTACCCGACTATAGCAGATATAATCATAGACGACTTATCAGATAATGCAATCTCGGAATTAAAGAAACTGCACAACATTGACATTCAATTCATAGTTAAGTACGTGGACGACATCTTCGCGATAGTGAAACAAAACGACGTAGATATTATTCTGAAAACATTAAACCGGTACCACAACAAGCTGCAATTTACTATTGAAAGAGAGGAAAAGTTCAAGATTCCCTTTTAAGACGTCCTCATCCACAGGAATAATGACGAAATATTACTTGACTGGTACTCCAAGCCTATATCGTCTGGACGAATAATAAATTTTCTGTCCTCACAACCAGTGTTGCCAGAACTTTTTGGACGAACCGGCTAAATTGGCAAATAAAACCGGCTAAAAACGGCTAACATGTTTCAATTAAATTTCACATGTTTTATTTAAATAAATCACGAGTAAGAATACTATTTCTTGGAGAGAAGTTACAAATTCGAGCCGAAAAAAATTTGCCAGCAAGAATTTGCAATCACGAAAAACATATGATTGTCGCACATGGTTGGATTTTTTGTCGACGATAATTTGAATAAACAAGTTCGTTAAATTTAAAAATTTACAAGCTGGAGCGATTTTAAAACGAAAAATGTAAGTTAATACTTGTTTACTTAATTAATTTAGTTAATTCCAATGATTTGCAAGGTACTCGGCAAAAAAAACTGTATTCTTAATCGGAATGCAATCGCAACCAGAGTATATAGTAAGCCCGACAAAGAAATTGAAACGTATGTTGAAGAAAGTCGGACTGACAAGTTATATACACGTAGATCCTGTTTTTGCCCCTCTGAAAGAATTTTAAAAATTCTATACAAATTTCTTTTGTTTGAAATGCAACCGTGGACACTAGCTGGCAGAAAAACTTGCAAATTCCCGTTCGTACAGAAAATTGCAAGTTTCTCTACATGAGAGAGAATTTGGGAGCATTTTTTCTTACTATCTGATATTTTGAGTGATAATTTTCGCTGGATTTTCGACGAACAAACCTATTGTCTTCCCTACAAGGCCTTTTCAGACTGACCGATTCTCAATACACTCAAATAGAAACCAATACACATAAAAAACGCTGTAAAAATTTCCCTTCAATTTTAAGGCAGTAAAACAACGATCTTAAGTTAACTTCAACCGAGGCCATATGTTGACAAGGGACGCAAAATCACAGTTACACAAAAGAACTGGTCAGATTTTTCAGAAATCCCTTCAATTCTGATGTAAAATATGATGCCAAAAGACTGCAGATCTCCCATTTAGGTGACCGGTCGTATGACCGGCAGATGTCTGGAGGATTCCCAGAGAATTTTGCTTTACATAGAAATTTGTGCTCTTTTATTTTCATTTTGACTCACTTCAGTGTTGGTTCCTTTAGTTCAAGTTGGCATTCGGTTTTTGGAATTTAAATAAGTTCTCAGCAAAAAAGTTTGTTTAAAAAAATACATATGTGTACATAGTGCTTGAAGATATCAATTTTTCCCTTACCTTAAACCTTTGGGAATGGGCAAAAATGATGTTTTGTAATTTAGGTAGAATTGAATATGCGCTATCTGGGAAGACAATATCTACATGTAATATTTATTCTGTTTGTTGGCACTATATCCAAACACAAACGCATCTTAAGTGTCTTAACAATGAAACAATTTCTTATTTTCTAAGTTTGCGAATAAAACTTCACACTTAAAATTCAGACATTTATAACAAACATTTTATGAAGAAAATCCCTTATTCGTTTAAAATAAAAATAAGCGAAATCGGCCCAATTTCATACAACCCTGCCTTACATGAAAATTTTCTCCACGATAAGGCTAGTAACCATTTCTAACAGATTTTGGGTCACTTAGTCAAAAATGGAAACAAATATACATATTTAAAATTTAAGAAAACAAGGCAAATAGCAAAATCGGCTAAAAACGGCTAATTTTTTTCTGCAAAACGGCTAACAAATCGGCTGCCGGCTAAATCGAAATTTCTCCGGCTGTTTGCTACCGCAACCGGCTAAATCTAGCCGGAATACGGCTAAAATGGCAACACTGCTTGCAACCCATGAAATATAAAATTAACGCAGCAAAAAATTTGATTAATAAAATACTGACCATAATGGCCTGTTTTTGCTTATACGTAAAAGCACATTTAGAGCATTTAGCTCTAAATGCTACTCTAAATGTACATTTATCCATACAAAATTCGTCACCTAAATGCAAGTCCATTTTTGCATTAAGAATCTAAATGCTAAAAGCAACCCTGTGATCTTCCAAAATTTCCACGATTCGAACATGGTTTAAAGATAAAAAGTGGCAACATTGCTTTTTCGAGTATACAGTTGCTAGCTACGTTTCAGTGATCGCCGATCGAGATTTCTTTTATTTTGCATTACATATTTGGATAAAGAAAAGTTAAGCAAATTCAATATCGATTTGATGCTGATAGAAATCTGGATCAATTTGTGATCAACTCGGTTCGTTTTGTTTCCTAATTAAGTGAGAAAATTTTAATTGACAGCACCGACAAATGAATATATACACAAACAAATTTTCGGTTATGGTTAAAACAATTCAAGTTTTTGTATTGAATTTTTGGTTTAAAATTTATTTTTTCCTTTTCAGTAGGGTTTTTGCACATTATCTTCTGCGTGAGAATTGATCGTAATATACACGGATCTAAATAAGAGACTGGAACACGGCTGTTTGTCAAAAGCATATGATTTCGAACTCGCGTAAATGTACATTTGCTAAATGCTATAGCATGAACGCTCTTCGAAAACATATGTTCGAAAGTGCTAAATGTTGCATTTTAAATGCAGCAAAACCGCTGTATAAGCCACAAACAGTTTTTAGATGAAAATACAATGAAAATCTACAAAATCCTCAAAAGCAACAATTACCCCAGTCACCTTATAGAAACTCTAATAGAACAAAAATTAACAGAAGTAAACAACAAAGAAAATAATACAACATCCACCGCAACAACAACTGAAACAAAACAATACTTTAGCGTCACATACATACCTAAATTGGCGGACAAATTCAACCACAACATAAACGAACATAAGAAAAACATAACTCTAGCGTACAAGTCAAATTGCACACTGTTCACAATCTTCACAAAAACTAAAAGTCCGATTGAAACCTACCAACAAAGCAACGTGGTGTACGTAGTTAAATGCATGGGAGGAGAAAATGTAGACTGCAACAAAATATATATAGGTACAACGAAAAGACCACTAGGAATCCGTGTAGCAGAACACGAAGCGGACATAAGAAAGGAAAAGAAAAACACAGCACTGGCACAACACATGTTAGAAAACAGTCACATAGCTGATCTTGCAAACGCCAGAATAATAGATGTTGAAAAGAGAGAGAGCACAAGATACACACCATGATTCAATTATTAAAGGTTTTGTAAGTAGCTATTTTCTAAAATATGACACTCCCACCCACAGGGATGGTTTTTGGAAGCAGAAGAAAAAGGGGAAAAATTCAATCACACTTCTTAAATGGTAGCGAAATTCTACAAAAAGGCGTGGATAATGGTGCATCGTGGTATTTTAATACAAATTTGATTTAATTATTTAATTTAAACCAGCTTATTTACATTGAATATAACCGCTGATTGTTATTAAAAATAAATTTTGCTATGAATATACCAAAGTTGCGTACGTCAGACGGCGCATAACTCAAGAATGGATGGTCCCCTAAGAGCTATTTTTTTTATTGTTTGTCTGCCTTGTACATTCTTTGCGGTACCATTTACATTAGATAGATATGAAGAAGCTATTTGTTTGTGGAATTTTGATTAAAAAGCGCCAAATAAAAACATTTGGAGCTTACGTTTCTTTCGCGTTTATGGCTCGATTGCTTCGAATATGGTAATTCGAGTTCTTTGACATTGCACTTTTAGTGTTCTGGGGAAATTATGCCGGCGTAAGAATATTAACCGTTGGCTTACACCAAGGTGTATTTAACAAGGCGATGTTGGGGCGACTGCTGAGTTTTCGCCGCGTCAAAATGATGTGTTTGTTGTAACTCATACTAATGACAGTATGGATATCTGTATATAATTCATTAGTGTAATTTTTTACTTATATAAGTATACGGCTAACACCACCTTGTTAAATACGCTTTGGCAGGGAACGTGATCTACATCGTCAAATGAGAAGTGCCGTAAGTGTGCACTTATATCGCGCCATTGACTAAACCGAGCTGTCGTGTTTTACGATTGGCCCCATGGGAGCGGTTTGCTAATATTTTATTGCGTCAAAGTCTCATTCGGAGACACCAGCAGCCGGATTCCATCATTCGCTATTGCTAATTTTGATCGCTAAAAGTCTCCAAAAGAATAGCAGGCATGCTTAACAACATGCAACGTTTAGTTACATGCCCCTTATACTGCCAGATTTGCCTGATTACACTTTGCTTCTTTTACTTTCCCATATTGCGTACTTTTAGGCCCCACGGATTTTAATTTAGAGAATTTTAGCGATGGAAATTTAGCGTAGCGATTGTCAGAATTCCACTGCAGGATACCTAAATATCTTCGTTGACTCATTTACAAGAACCATTGCGCGCTTTACTTTACAGAGCCTTGGCAGAATCAATAGGTCTCCACGAATATCGACAAATACATTTCGGCATTTAAGGGAATTTTGTATCTTTAGCCTACATTGAATTTCTGTAGTCCACCCATCTTTTTGTCGCCAGCGAATGAAGAAAAAACTTTTCTTCAAATTTAAAAATTTAAAATTTCACTACTAAACGTTAAAAAATTTTCTTAAAACCTGCAAAGAAATTTGGAAAAGAAATATCACTGTTTTTGTTTTTGGGAGTAGGATGAGAGTGTCATTGATAAAATTAGAGCTAGAGAAAGTGTTTCTTACAAAATCTTTCAATATTGAATCATGGATACACACTAGAGAGCCTTCGCATATTAGAGAATAGAAAAAGAACGATGAATACAAAAGAAGGCACTGATGATATTGCGGCTACTTATTTATTATGTTTGTGACAAGTAAATTAGTATGACAAGTGTACCAAACGATGCTGGTACAATGCTCTAGCATTTAAGTTTTATGTTTTAGTGTTTATATGTTTACGTGTTTATATGTTAACATATCAATGTTAAATGTTAACAACGTATGTGAAAGTAAGTGTATATATTTGCTGCGTGATTAATTCAAATATTAAGAATTTATTAACTTCATGTTCAATGTATCTTTTTTGTTCCTAATTGTTTGTTTGTATCTTCTTTTGTTTGTTAATTTAAAATAAAGATTGACCCCTGAGGATGCTAAGGAGTTTAGCAAAACGTAGGGCAAAACAGTGAAGGAAAAGAACGTTGTTTTACTTGCACTAATCACAACCTGGGCCAAAGGAGCTGATCTAAATCAATAAAATATACGACGAAAACTGGCCAGAAAACAAGATATCATATTTAATTTTTTAAATTCTAAAGAAATTTCCTATCTCATTTGGTACCCATATTTTTATTCTACATTGCATTGAATTTTTGAAATAATTTTTGGAATTAATAATATCTTTATAATTACGAAGTCCTTTAAAATAAATCCTGACGTCAGAGAGAAAAAATGAAAACGCCACTTTAAATAAAAAAGGAGGTTTCAAACCCATTTATTTATTATTTATTTTATGGTAGGGGAGATAGAAGCAATTTTTTCGAGTTGTTGAAAAGTAGTGAATATCTAAATCCCGGAACTAATCCCGGGATTATGATAACCACATCTCGAGAATACTGGGATCGTAAAAAGCGGGAAAATTGGCATTCATAATCAGAACCAATGAGCTCCTTAACAAGACATTTAACGTATTTTATCTGAAATACGTCTAGGTATATTATCTAGTTTTCTATAGAACAACGATACTCACTCATTTTGACATTGCCACTAACTACATATATTATGTAGGGCAAGACGGGGTACATTTGACACTTTCATTTAAAAGTTCTTTATTTTCTACAAAATATAATATAATTTTAAAAGAGTTATATCTTAAGAAGCGCCGGGACTTGCATATGCAGTAATGAAAATAAAAAGTTAGAAGAAAAGTCAAAAATAATTTTTATTTATGTTTGAAAAACAATATATAATTTGTCAAATGTTCCCCACTGTGGGGCACATTTCACTTTTTAGGGGCACATTTGACAACCATATTTTCTGTGATATTTTTTGGGCTTATATGTTATTTTGCCTTTTGCCTTCATTTAAATGTAAAGTAATCTTTTATAATTCCCAAAGCGCGATTTTTTTTCTGGTGAAGTAGTGAGGATACGCGAAGCTCCACTTCTCTGTGTTATGTTTGGTACCAAGCACGAAATAGGCCTCAAACTTCTGGTGTTAAAATTTGTGTTGCCGTTCTTTCAGTAGCCCGAACAAGCGAATGAGAACTTCCAGGAGTGCTCAATGGCGAGGTTGGTGGATAGATAACTGGTAAATCATCTTGATCTTGCTCCGGTTCCACTAAGAAATCACTGTCCAAGAATATTTGTGAATTTAAACGATAAATACCCGTAGCTTTGAAGCCGCTTAATATATTACTTGGAGTAAAAGCCTTTTAAAAGGGTTGATCGGTCAATTTTGCTACATCGTAAATGCTTATTTGCTTTCCATGCTGAGTTATTAGAAAATCGCTGAATGATTTTTTGCAAAATCTTTTGAAAGGCCCGAATACTGAAACGTCTAGTGGTTGAAGACGGTGAGAAGTATGTGGTGGAAATGACAATAAGATAATGCCATTATCACGGCAATATAGTATGCTTTCAAGGCTGCAATGTGAAGCGTGATTGTCCAGTAAAATTAAAATCGGTTGCTCCTTACAGCCAGAGCTGGGTAAATGCAATTACATTACAATTACAATTACATTCCTCAGTAATTGCAATTAGGATTCAATTCCTTTAGTTCACAGCAAAGGAATCGATTACTTTTTCAACTCCTTGAAGTAATTTCAAATGGAATTGTTTTTTTATTTAATTCCATTACAAGGAATTTCATATTGTAATTGGAATAAATTACGTGCTAGTAATGTAATTTTTTTAATTTCAATTCCTTTGAAAGGAATTGAAAATGTAATTTTTTTTTTCCAATTCCTTTGAAAGGAATTGAAAATGTAATTGATTTTTTTTCTAATTCCATTCCTCAAAGTAATTTAAAAAGTAATCGAAAAATTTATAAAAAATTTTTTTTACTGTTGAATTGCAATAGCTTTGCTAAATTTCTTGGTTGCTAACTGTCTTGAATAAACAACTTATACCTAAGTAGTATTAAATACTAATTGGACTTTAAGAAAACTGAATAGCTTAAACTGTAGCTGTTCAGTTTATAAGGTAACGGTTAAATTTTCCAGATCCTACCGCGAACGCGCTTCGCGGCAGATGAGACCCATAAATGTTGCTGCCTTGGGCACTGCTGTTCTCTTGGACTAACCCCTGCGTATCTATAAAAATGCACTGAGTTAATTGTGTATATTATGGTACCCTTAATTCTACCCAAAATGGCGTGCCTTCTGGGGCTTTGAAGTACTCTTACTGGTATCCAGCGTTACAAATGAGGATAGAGTCCGCTTGAATTACGAACCCTGTGGGACTGGAGATCCTACCTCCTAAGAGTTATATAAACAAATTTCATTGCTATGGCTAAATTTTGATGATAATACTGTCGCTAAAATTACACAAAAAACGCCGAGAGACGTAAAATTAAGTTTAAGTAATATGTTACGGATCTGTATACCGTTTTTTTTTAGATAAGGTCATTTAGTCAAGTTATTTTCATTTTAAGTTTTCATTGCGAATGAAAAAAATCCAAACTTTAACATGGTCATACGGTCATGTACGATATGGCGTATGGGTAACATAATTTCCTGCTAGTATTTCATACAAAAAATTATTACACTTTCACTTAACCCTTGCAAACTTGTTTACTTATCCATCGATTTTCATCGGTAGTAGTGTTTTAAGCCGCAAAACAAGCAGATATTGGCTAGTCTATACTAATATATATTTTGAAAGGCGTTTTTTTCTGTTCGCAAAGCTCGAGAAAGGCCGTACCGATTTTTTTTGAAATTTCGGAATCTACTGCAGACTTTCCAAGGATGGTTATAGGCTAAAAAAAAGTTACGATATAGAAAGGGGGCGTGGCACCTCCCATACAAACCGAATTTTACAAACTGCATATATTTGTGGTAGAGGACTAGAACTCGGTATGGTGATATATACATATATAAGACCAATTCCATACTCATGGAGAAAAATTTGCATGGTTGGAGAATGGGGCGTGGCACCTCCCATATAAACCGAACTTTTCATATTGAATATTTCTGGAAGTGTTCATGGTAGACTGTAAGCATTTTTAAAACTCTTTAGTTTCACACCAACATGCCAACATTGCATTTACTTTATCAATTTAACTGAGTTACAATTTCCAAATAGGTGGCAGCCCCCCAAAAAATATTTCCAACAGTTATCTTTCTTAAACCTCTTTAATTTGATATCCATATTGTAATAACGGGTGATTTTTTTGAGGTTAGGATTTTCATGCATTAGTATTTGACAGATCACGTGGGATTTCAGACATGGTGTCAAAGAGAAAGATGCTCAGTATGCTTTGACATTTCATCATGAATAGACTTACTAACGAGCAACGCTTGCAAATCATTGAATTTTATTACCAAAATCAGTGTTCGGTTCGAAATGTGTTTCGCGCTTTACGTCCGATTTATGGTCTACATAATCGACCAAGTGAGCAAACAATTAATGCGATTGTGACCAAGTTTCGCACTCAGTTTACTTTATTGGACATTAAACCAACCACACGAATGCGTACAGTGCGTACAGAAGAGAATATTGCGTCTGTTTCTGAGAGTGTTGCTGAAGACCGTGAAATGTCGATTCGTCGCCGTTCGCAGCAATTGGGTTTGTGTTATTCGACCACATGGAAGATTTTACGCAAAGATCTTGGTGTAAAACCGTATAAAATACAGCTCGTGCAAGAACTGAAGCCGAACGATCTGCCACAACGTCGAATTTTCAGTGAATGGGCCCTAGAAAAGTTGGCAGAAAATCCGCTTTTTTATCGACAAATTTTGTTCAGCGATGAGGCTCATTTCTGGTTGAATGGCTTCGTAAATAAGCAAAATTGCCGCATTTGGAGTGAAGAGCAACCAGAAGCCGTTCAAGAACTGCCCATGCATCCCGAAAAATGCACTGTTTGGTGTGGTTTGTACGCTGGTGGAATCATTGGACCGTATTTTTTCAAAGATGCTGTTGGACGCAACGTTACGGTGAATGGCGATCGCTATCGTTCGATGCTAACAAACTTTTTGTTGCCAAAAAATGGAAGAACTGAACTTGGTTGACATGTGGTTTCAACAAGATGGCGCTACATGCCACACAGCTCGCGATTCTATGGCCATTTTGAGGGAAAACTTCGGAGAACAATTCATCTCAAGAAATGGACCGGTAAGTTGGCCACCAAGATCATGCGATTTGACGCCTTTAGACTATTTTTTGTGGGGCTACGTCAAGTCTAAAGTCTACAGAAATAAGCCAGCAACTATTCCAGCTTTGGAAGACAACATTTCCGAAGAAATTCGGGCTATTCCGGCCGAAATGCTCGAAAAAGTTGCCCAAAATTGGACTTTCCGAATGGACCACCTAAGACGCAGCCGCGGTCAACATTTAAATGAAATTATCTTCAAAAAGTAAATGTCATGGACCAATCTAACGTTTCAAATAAAGAACCGATGAGATTTTGCAAATTTTATGCGTTTTTTTTAAAAAAAAAGTTATCAAGCTCTTAAAAAATCACCCGTTATTTTATTTATTTTATCAATGTAATTTAGTTAAATTTTCAAACAGATGGCAATCCTCCGCAAACATATTTTCGGCAGTAAGCCTTCTTAAAACTCTTTAGTTTGACACCCACATGGCAATATTTAATTTTTTTTTAACAATTTGACTGAGTTTAAATTTTCAAATAGGTGGCAACCCTCGTCAAAAATACCTCCAGCAGTTATCTTTCTTAAACCTCTTTAACTTGATATCCATATTGTGATATTTCATTAATTTTATCAATATAATTGGGTTTAAAAATTTTAAAATAGTGGGCAACCCTCCAAATTTTTGCGATATCATTGGTTCTGGTATTATACCGAATAATAAAAAAAAATTATTCAAATCGGTTCAGCCGTTCTCGGGTTTTGATGACCGTGACATACGAACACAACATTTATATATATATAGATATACATAGAAGATGTCCAATGTGTGCTTTCGATTTTAATCTTTGACCACAACAAAAATTCCACATTGTAAATTCGTGAATGAACTTTCAGTTTCTCGATTACTTTTACAATTCCATTGAGTAATTGAAAAAACTAAAGTACTCTTGCAATTCCAGGTAATGGAATTGAAAAAAAAATCAATTACATTTTCAATTCCTTTCAAAGGAATTGGAAAAAAAATTACATTACTAGCACGTAATTTATTCCAATTACAATATGAATTTCCTTGTAATGGAATTAAAGAAAAAACCAATTACATTTGAAATTACTTCAAGGAATTGAAAAAGTAATCGATTCCTTTGCTGTGGACTGAAGGAATTGATTCCTAATTACAATTCCTTGTTATCTGTAATTGGGAGTAATTTAATTCCTAAAGGAATCATTACGACCCAGCTCTGCTTACAGCAATTGCTGTTCTTTTGAATATGTCTCAATACGTCTGTGAAAAGTTCGGCAACCTTCCACCCAGATTTGGAGTTAAAAACGAGAGATCCTGGGAAACAGCCGTGTGAAAACCATGCGTTTGCACGTATTCTTGGAAACACATAAACAGGTGGCAAATGGTTTCCACATGCATTTATTATACCAACCATGGTTACCAAACTCCCACGCTCTGCAGATACAACCAGTGCAACAGAACGTTGTTCTTGTTGTGTGTCTACAAATAATTAGTAAGTAAGGTCAGTAATGTAAACACACATGTGACTGCAATATTATATAATAACGTTCTTAACAACAACGTTAAGAATGCAAGCAAAAAGAGTTGACTCATATATATGTCACAAATTGGGCAAAGCGTTAGCGGCCACTTGCTTTGTAGAAGCGATCATATTGCAGCTTGCACATGGGTCACTTTTGTGAAGACATTTGTAGTGTTGTATTTTCTCAAGACGATGAACTTTGTAGAGCAACTGTGAAACAATTGGTTTCACAATTGATATTTCTCAATATATGAGAAGTCAATATAAATTTAATTAGAGTAAAAGAAAAGCAATGAGACTTTACTACAAGAACATTTAGAAAATGCAAAACTACAAAATAATAAATTATGATTGGTCACAATATGAAAATTGTGGAAAAGTAACTTAAAATTGGGAGTGTCTTAGATTTAAGGAGAAATGTAAAATTTATTATAAAAGCAGTGTTTGCGCACTGAAATAAACAGACTTGTTTTGAATCAAGAATCGGCAGCATTGCCTCGTTTTTTCTAACTTGTCTCATCAATAAAAAATAGGCCTTGAGGCCATCATCCTTTTAGCGTGGCTCGCTTAAAATCCAAAAGTTAAAAATACCTAAAAATAATAATATAAAAAAAAATAAACATAACATGGCGATCCTGCCAAATTGGCACTATAATAACTCTAATAAAAACAAATAAATTTAAATAAAAATTATATTCATAACACCAGCCGGGTGGAGGCAATGGCAACACTGTTGCTGTGGCAATATGGCGCGTTGACGACAATGGCAATGGCGACAAAACAACAGCATGAGCAATAACAGCAAATAATTATGTACATATGTACATTAGACTGCATCACTCCCCATACAAAAAAAATCGGTACTATTTTTCCATTGGTACTATAAAATCTATTATATTTTAAGACGTCCACCGAAATATTTCGAAAAAATATTAAGATTTAAGTGAGCTGGACCAATTTCAAAATACCTCCAAAAATGGAGTTTTTTTGAATAAAAATAGTTAATTGAAATTTTTTTTTGAAAAAATCCCCTCAAATTACAAAACGGTTTAAGCTTAAAAAATTTGCATAAAAATATTTTAAAAAAATTAAAAAAAAATTTGAACGGAATCGTAATGATGAGATTTTTGATGCTGTTTTTTAACTTTTTTCAAAGATTGGTATAAGAAAAACTTGAATAACTGAGCCTAAACTCTTCTGATTTAGACTTAAGAGGTTTCGGTGGAAAGGTATTTTCTCACCCTTTTTATTTCTTTGCTAATAAACTCATTCAAAGGATGAAAGAGAAAGGTAGGATGAATGAACGTCATTCAAAGTTGAATTAAGATGTGTTGGTATTTGAAAAAAAAAATTGGGACACGAATGATTTTTTTTTTTGACAGAAATAAAAACAGGGTGAAAATACCTATCTACTGAGATCCCATAAATCTAAATCAGAATAGTTTTGGCCCAGTTATTGAAGTTTTTCGTAAATCAATCTTTGAAAAAAGTAAAAAAAAACAGCATCAAAAATCTCATTCTTACGATTCCGTTGAAAATATTTTTAAATATTTGTATGCAGCTTTTTAAGCTTCATCTGTTTTGTCATATGAGGGGACTTTTTTCAAAAAGTTCTTTACGAAACTATTTTTATTCATAAAAAACTCCATTTTTGGAGGTATTTTCAAATCGGTCCAGCTCACTTAAATCTTAATATTTTACCCAAATATTTTGGTGAACGTCTTAAAATATAATAACTTTTGTAATCCCGGCGGAAAAACCACAACTTTTTTTGGTGATGCAGTCTAATGTACATACATAAGTATGTACGTATGCATGCACTGCGGAATATGTATGTCTGTATGTATGTATGCAACAGCGATACAATTGTAGCAGCGCAGCGTTAAAACAAAAACTTGGCGACAGCGAGGTGATTTTGATGACGGTGTAATTTTGTATAGAGAGATGTTTGTAGATACAAACTTACGTATATATTCCAGCAAATTTAGTAATAATAAGCCACTGAAATGTCAAAAAAAACAATTTTTTATATATATCAAATAACCTAAATATATATATAAAATAAAATTTGAAAATAATAATAATCAAATTTTACTTAAATGGAGATGAAAAAGTTTGTAACAATATCCTTTTATCAAGGATATTTTGGTGAAATGTTAAATAAATATTGTCTAAATGCCAGAACAAAATAAAAGACATAGGAAAAGCTAAATATGTCATGTATAATAAAAAAAGCTTCCATTATAGTTGTTTTAAATGTGATGCATGCAGAGTAAATATTGTAAAAAGAAAATTTGAAATTCTTGATTTAATGAATGGTATGTGCCTAATGTGCATAAAATAAATATTTTAAAATAATATCTATCATAAATGAAAATTATACATAATAAATAAATGTAAATAGAATATGCTTCGAAGATACTTGCGAATTTAAAAAAGAGTCCAAACAGAACTTATACAGACGAATACATAGACAAGACTTTAAATGACTTATTAAATGTACGACAGAAAATAGTAAAAAAAAAGAGGAGTATGAATTTCATTTGCTTTTAGGAAGAATAAAATTACTTTTAAAACACAAAGTTGACGAAGTTAAAACAAAAATGTCCAAATTTGATTTAGTAACTGCTTCCAAGCTAATTCCGGAATTTCAAGGGGATTATCGTGAAGTAAACAATTACCTTGGTTTAATTGAATTCTATCACGGTACCTTAGAGAATAATTATTAATTAAATTCGTTTTAGCTACAAAGCTATCAGAAAAAGTAAAAAATAAAATTCTGACAGAAGCCAAGCCTACTACATTTGAAGACTTTAAAAAACTACTCAAACAAATATATAAATCATATAAAACAACCTCAAAAATTCACAGTGAATTATCAGAAACAAATCAAAGAGGTTTGAATGTGAATACTTTTGGGTCTAAAATAGAGATAAACTTAATGACCAAATTGGTTTGACAACTTTCAAGAATGGTTTAGAAGAGCCATTTAAATCAGTAGTTTTGGCGGCAAGACCAACAAAACTATCTGACAGAGCTGTGTAAGTGTGAAATCATTTTCAATTTTAAATCAACAATTTTTTTCTATCCAGTTTTCATTACTTATTCTTCGCTTACGATTGAGGTTTAAAATTTTTGAATTTTCCATTCTCTCAAAGCAGTTATGAATTCACACATCAACATATTCATAGCAAGATTGAAAAAACCAATGCCCAATCAAAAAAAGGTTTAACACTGAATGAGTATTGAAAAGGCTGCAATCTTTTATGTGTGTGCATTCTTTAACTCAGTACCAATCATTAGTTCAAAGACACCCTGGTAAATAACTTTTTGATAAAAAGGAAGATTTTTGACAATTGCTCAATTGTAAAAATTCAAACCGGCGTTACCCAATTTAAGTTTTTTGGTAGAGGGGATTTTATATCATATGTTTGGGATTATATATAAAACAGTTGTATTAAAATTTACGTTTTAAATATAATTCATGTTTTATCTTGAAAATGTTTAAAATTTACATTAAATTAGATAACTACTTCGCATAAGTTTAACATTTAGGTTGATAAAATTTTAGTGAAAATATTTTAAAAATCTTAGTGTCTTTAATAAAAAAATAGCTCATCATAAAAATTGTATCGCCGTTCGGCGTCGGCGTAAGTTTGTAGGTCCCTCCCATTTGTGTGACAGCAAAGGCGCACGCTACAAATCGGAGGAGAAGCTCGGCCATAACGTAGCAAAAGTGTCAAGGCCAAAATATGATTATTATAAATAAATTTAGTTTCAAACAGGTCGCAACCCTCTTCAAACACCTCAAAAGTATTCCCAATATTATTTAGTTGTGAACCCGCATGAGTGCGAAATTACCATTTTTTACCAGAATTTCCAGATTTTACCGGAAATCATACTTGGTTTTCTGGCAACTGAGAGGACAAATAAGAGAGTAAGTAAGGTCATCTCTTTGTCAGAAGCTACCTGGTGGTAAATTCTGGTAAATGTGTCAAAAGATCCGATGTAGTGTGTTTGACAACCAAATTGTAAACAAAAGAGAAGTGCACTCTGCTAATGCATGTTGAAAAGTAAATAATTCCTTGCTTGAGTGGATGCTAATGAGTTTTGGTTAAATTACAAAACGCTTAAAAAGGTATTAGCCGTCATTTTACGTTTAAACACATTACCACCCTATACTCTATATATAATTGACCATTGAACTAAATCGTTGTTTATTTGGGTAAGATTAAAATATATTTTACTATTCAATATTGGAGTTGGTGTGAAACAAAAATTAATAATTTATTGTTATGTATGCAAATGAGAACTACAATTCTGAGCTTATTGAGCATCTCTTAGTCAAAAACAAAGGCAATTTTGCTTGATCAAGTTTCGAATCTAAGAAGAAAATGTTTTTAACAAACAAAAGGTTAATAATAAAATTTGAAGGATTTAAGATATTGCGTATGGTAGCATGAAACGTCACAATCTTCTTAATTGTCAGGCAGTTGATATGGCTACGAAAAAGTGACAATGGAAACACATAGCTGAAGATTTCATACTTACAGTGGGATAAACTTCAAACCTCTAATATAAATTAGTTAAATTTAGTTATTATTTTTTTTAACAATTTTAAGTTTTCGTTTGGAATAGTTTTCATGAACTTATCTATTAGGAGATCTCTTTGGAAAATTACCGTACATCCGATATCTATTGAAATTTTGACATCCTCACTTTTTGGAAAAAGAAGTTCAAGATACAAGTTTATGTGCAAAAAATAAATTAAACAATAAAAGTCTCCTTATTTTTATGGAACTTATAATAGAAAAATTTGTATTTCATTACCCAGACTTTATGAATAGCCTACTCTATAAGTAATAGTAGAAATTCCGAATTAGTAAGTTCAGTCAAGACGTCATTCAAAAGTTTTGAAGAAAATCACTTTTCTCTTTTGTGAAAATTTGGGACTATCTTATGCGAGTATTGTCGACAAAATGTTAGTCTATGAATGACTAAAAATTAACGAATAAATGGTTAATCGCGATTAATGATTAAAATTAATTAAGCGATCGCTGTGGTGTAGTGGTTAGAAGTGCGCACTACCATTCCGCAGGGTGAGCGTCCGAGCCCAGTTCCGGCCAACAAAAAAAAGAAAATGTTTTTTGTAATAGTGGTCGGCCCCCGGCAGGAGTCGGCGTAAAACTGTAGGTCCCTCCCCTTTGTGCGACAACATCAAGGCGCATGCCACAATCGGAGGAGTAGCTCGGCCAAACACTAATATATGTCGATGGTCCTCTGCAATAACGGCACAATTCAAAATTTCAGGTTTAGAAAAATACATAATTTGAAAGCTTACAGTATGACTGCATATAATCCGGAATAATTACGTTCCAAGACATATTATTGCTAAATTACGAAACAAAAAATCTTTAATTGGCTCTACTGAGATATATGAAATTTTTAGTTGTGTCGATATGTAAGCTCGTTTCTATTATTATTAGTAATCATCAATACAATTTCAAATTACATAAACCCAGTCACAGCCCTTTTTTTGTATTCGACGCTTCCAGAAATCACATAATACATAAAATAAATAAAAGCTGTTTTGATTAATATTACATAAACTGGAAACTGTTAAAAATAAGTGCGCTTGTGTACAGAGATTTTAGAACCTATTTAGTTCCTAAAATGTCTGTTTGCAACACATAACAATAAAAATGCACATCAAATTGCTAAGAATGATGAAGGAAATCGATTCAGACATGCCTGTTTAACTGGCCGTGCGTGCTCTAAACAAACACATGTTAATTAAGGAGCTATTCAAGTATTATGTAACCACCAGGGGAAAGCGGGGGTCTTGGTTTGGCAACGGGCAACATTTCTTCAAATAAGTAAAACATTAATTACACACGCACAAATTTTGCCTGCAATTTCCATCACAATTGAACACTGCACTTCACTCTCGTTTCGAATTTTTGAAAGCGTTTTTTAAGCTATTTGTGGTTTAACACTTCTTGTGGGCACTTGATATTGTAAAAAAAATATGCGCAATTCGATCACTAACTACATTTTTTTGTAAAGAACGCCCGTTTGCTTTAAATTTGTAAAAATACAATTATTTTTTTATTTTGTTTACATCTGTCATTTGTTACAAATGAAGAAAAGTCCAAGAGTTGCCAAGTATAAATATCTCTATATCTATTTATTAAAATAGTAATTTACAATAATAATTTATTTAATTAATACTTTATTAAAATACAAATTTGAAGTGCAAATACATTTGTAAAACTGTTTATCACGAAATGTTATTAATTGTTTGCAAGCATACTATAGTTTTCATGCATTTTGGGAATAAATAATCTAATATGTGTACATATATATCGTCGTTTAAAGTACAAAACCGCGTATCGTCATTCTGCAAAACCGTGTGATTGACATTGGCTGCCAAAAATTGGATTTGCTCACAAAAGCTCTTGGCTCAATTCTTATCCATTCGTCCTGAAATATACTAGCCAGAAATACGTTTGCTTTATAAAAAAGATAACCATTTTGAAATATGGGTGACTTTACTCTCTAGAAAATAATTTATGCAATTACGCGGTTTTGCATTTTCTTGATACGCGGTTTTGT
>NW_023458556.1:86316425-86329528 GCF_013731165.1 Rhagoletis pomonella | reverse complement strand
AATGAGAATGCACACTCAATTGATTCAATCATTACACAGCTCTGCTATCTGACGCGATTAAAATAGCTTTAGAAGTAGAAACAAAACCTAATCAGAATAATTTTGTACATGTAGCCATAAGAAATAGAAGAAATTTTACGAGCAATTACAGGTCCTATAATAATAATAGAAATTTTAATAATGATAGAGAACAGAGATTAATGAACATGGCACTAGAAACTCAAATAATAATTACAGTAGGAATTTCAGCCATAATAGAAATAACACTAGTAATAGAGGGTTTAATAATAACAGAGGAGGAAGTAATAATTATGGTAGAAATAATAGAAATAATAACCAAGGAAACAGAGGTTATAATAATAACAATAGAGATGGCAACCAGGGAAACGTGGGTACCCCCGGTGGCGAAAAACCGGGGAGTACTCAATAAAGAAAGTAATTAGCGTAAGTAAAAATGAAGAACTTTCAAATTATATTAGAGTTAAAATAGGTAATAACGTTATATCATTATTAATTGATACAGGTGCAGATATATCATTATTAAAAGAAAATTTAGCTAATAGTTATATAGATAAAAGTGACATTTGTCAAATAAGCGGAATAAATGAGGGAATGACAAACTCGTTAGGAGTTGCAAAAATTAAGCTATTATGGGAAGATAAGGAAATAGTACATAAATTTCACATAATGTTAGAAAATTCAAATTTATTAGCAGATGGAATATTAGGTAGAGATTCCTTAACAGAGCGTAGCTGTAAGTTTGATTATGAAACGTATACACTAACAATATCGCAAGTTGATGATGATGATCTGATAATACCAAGAATGATAGAATACAAGATTGCGCCAATCGAGCTGAGAACAACTGGCCGTGACGTCAAAATATACCAGAATGAGGGAACAAAACGAACTCGACAAGAAAAAGATGAAGCATCGAACAAAAGGCAGTGTTGCCATGTTTTGAATTTGAAAAAGCACCAAATTTTTTTTGGTGTATTTTATGGACTTTATATGAATACATAGTTTTATTGTAAGGATGCCGATTCAAATTAATAAAAATCAATGTTTCTTGCACAACGGTCGATTTCTTCTGGCATGATTGAAGGTGCTGCACATATTTCGTTGTCGCTTATGATTGTCACTGTGCCATGATTTTGTTTAAATTTTTGTAAAATTGCTTACCATACTTACGATTACTATAAATTTTGCTACCATTTTTTTAAGATTGTCTAATTTGATGTCTTCAAACTAAAAACAAAAGCACCAAAAACGCACCAAGCACCAGACTCAAAAATTTTCGCGTTTTGAATACCCACTAAATTTGGTGCGAAAAGCAGCAAGTTGGCAACAGTGAATGTAAACAAAAGTCAAATCGACGTCAAAGCGGTCCGCGAATGGCGCCACCTTTATTTTCTGGATCGTGTGATAATACCAATGAATATGCAAACCAAAACAGTTAAAAACATAAAAATATCTCCAAGAACAGAAACAGTAATAGCTGTAGATATTGATGTAGATGAAGAAAGCGTAATATGTGGGAAAGAAATAAGAAAAGGGATATTTGTTGCAAATACCATTATTCCATCAGAAGGAATAAAGCATATACAATTTTTGAATACAACTGAAAAGGAAGTAAATATATCAAAAATAACACTAGGTATAGATAAACTTAAAAATTATGATATACTACATTTCAAAAATACTTTAACCGATGAAAGCAGGTTCCAGAAAATTCAAAAAGAAATTCAAAAAGATAAGGAAGCAAAAGCTTCAATATTAGAAATATGTAAAGATCATCAAAACAATTTTCATTTAGATGGAGAAATTTTATCAAAAAATAATTTTTATGAGCAAAAAATTGGAACAACGGACAAAACACCAGTTTACATTAAAAACTATCGAATACCACACTCCAGTTTACAAGAAATAGAAAAACAAGTTGACAAACTATTAGACGAACACATAGTTGAACCTTCCGTTAGCCCATACAATTCACCCTTGTTAATAGTACCAAAGAAGAGCGCGGGGGAAGAGAAAAAATGGAGACTAGTAGTTGATTATAGATCTTTGAATAAAAAAGTTGTAGATGATAAATTTCCATTAACCAGGTTAGAAGATGTACTTGATAAATTAGGTAAAGCGAAGTATTTTTCGACTTTAGATATGACAAGTTCATTTCATCAAATTCCACTACATCCAAAATCGATACCATTAACAGCCTTCTCAACAGATTCAGGTCATTTCCAATTTAAACGTTTGCCTTTAGGTTTGAAAATCTCAACAAATAGTTTTTAAAGAATGCTTTCAATTGCACTTAGTGGTTTACAAGCATCAGCATTTTTATAGGTTGATGATATAATAGTTTTTGGAGCTAGTTTAAAAGAACACAATAGGAATCTTGTAGAAGTTTTTAAAATGTTACGTAAATATAATTTAAAATTGAATCCAGGAAAATGTAATTTCTTGAGACCTTGAGGTAGTTTACCTTGGACATTTAATCACAGATAAAGGTGTGACTACTGACCCTAGCAAATATTCAGTAATAAAAGATTACCCAACACCAGGGAACGGATTTTATGGAAATTGCCTTTATTTCTGCTAAAGAAATAGAGTATATTCGATTAAGAATGTCCACGATTTAGCTTTCCCTGATTCCATATATACACATTTGATGTTGCCTTTTTTTGCCTTTTTTAAGATATTTGCCTTTTTTTTGCCTTTTTTAAGATATTTGCTTTTTTTGCCTTTTCTACCTTTAAAAAAGTGATTATAGCATTTACATTTTTTTTTTTTAAGATTAAAAAATATACACATGCCAATGCGGCTTATAGAAGCGCAGGGACCTCTTGCAAAATTGGTGTTGAAAAAATTCAAAGCCGTTTTCTGAGCAAACGTAGGCTTGGAGACAATAAGGGGTGTGGATAAAATTGTAAAGAGCGAGGAAAACGCCCTTATTCCTGATAATATGAACATTTCAAACGTTCCATATTTAAATTGGGCTCCACTTGTATCAACTTACGTCGAGCGCACATTTAGTACATTTAAGGCTTTTCTTCGCGAAAATCGAATGAAAATGCTGCCAGAAAACTTCAAAATGCACCTTGTGGTTCAATGTTACTACAACTATACAGATTAAAGTTTTATGAGTTAGAAACTCGAAAGGATAAAATAGTAAAAGATACAAAGTACAAATTTTTCATATAATGAAACTAGTTCATAGTTTTTCTCTTTTTACTTGTAATATAAACATTTCTAAAAAAAATCTATTTTTTGATTGCTCTTCGTATTTTCTGTCTTTTTTAGTGCCTTATTTTGCCTTTTTCGCTATTTTATTTTGCCTTTTTTTGCCTTTTTTACAATACCTAGTGCCTTTTCCTGCCTTTTTCGCTATTTTATTTTGCCTTTTCCAGCCTATTTCGTTACTTTATTTTGCCTTTTTTGTAGGTTTTTAGGTCCTAAAAATCCGTTCCCTGCCCAACACCAACAGATTCTGACGAAGTACGCAGAATTGTGGCTTTTTGTAACTACTACAGACGTTTTATTCAGAACTTTGCTGACATAGCAAAACCATTAAATCCCTTATTAAAGAAAAATGTGATTTTTAGCTGGTCACAAAATTGTCAGAGTTCATTTGAACTTTTGAAAGAAAAACTTATGTCGCCACCAGTACTAAGTTAACCCGATTTGTCAAACCTTTTGTTTTGACAACAGACGATTCAAATTATGCACTGGGAGCTGTACTTTCTCAAGGAGAAATCGGTAGTGATAAACCCATAGCATTTGCTAGTAAATCGTTAAATAAATATGAAATAAACAAAGCGATAATAGAAAAAGAGTTGCTAGCCATTCATTGGGGAATAAATCATTTCAGACCATATTATAGTGTATACAGATCATAGACCATTAGTTAGTTTATTTACCCATAAGAACCCATCATCTAAATTAACTACGATAAGAATAGATTTAATGGATTATGATTTTGACATTATATTTAAGCAAGGTAAAATGAATACCAACGCCGATGCGTTGACAAGAATAGTTTTAAACTCAGAGAAATTAAAAGACATGGTACCAACAAATAATATTAATGTGTTAACACGAGGAATGAAAAATAAATTTACAGATAATAAAGAAGAAGAAACACCCGCGGACACTTTACCATTGGAGACTGATCATCTTCATATATGGGAGTGTATTTCAATATCTGATATTAGATATTAAATAATATTAAAACTGGCCAAAAAATTAAGTTTAATGAATTTAAAAATGAGTTACATGTTAGATACAATCATAAGACATTATCAGAGTTAAAATTGATTTTGAAAAAATTGTTATCTCACGCAAAGCATGAACACATTAATAAACTAGCGCTAGCGAATGATGATGAAATATTTAAAAAGATATCTATTCATAGATTTAAAGAAATGTTTAATAAAACACAAGAAAATGAAATCGAAGATTGTCTAGACATACTATTATATACTCCTCCGAAAAGAATAGAAAATGAACAAGAAATGAAAGAATTAATAGAAAGATACCATGACTCAAAAACAGCAGGCCATTGCGGCATAAGACGATGCATAGGAAAATCAAACAAAAATATGTGTGGAAAGGCATAAATAAAATGGTTAAAGACCATATTAACAAATGTAAAATCTGTAACGAGGTAAAAATTATTAAATATACAAAAGAAAAGTTGACAATAACAGAGACACCAAATACATCATTTGATGTTGTAACAATAGATACAGTTGGTCCTCTTAGACCATCCAATACATACAGATATATATTAACAATTCAATGCGAACTCACAAAATTTGTAGAAGCGTTTTCTTAGGAATAAAGGAATAAAAGCAAGTTCTCAAACGTACGCGAAATAAAATCCTTGTAAAGGAATAAAAGCAAGTTCTCAAACGTACGCGAAAAAAAATCCGAGTAAACTCTAAAAGTCGTGTGTGAGCAAAACGGAAAACTGTGCGAAAATTAATATCCTGAAAAGAAAAACAAGTAAGGACTCGCGAACCCGAAAAGTGAAAGTCCTGTGAAAAGAAAAGGACCCGCGCCATACATTAGTATTCGCGTCTATAGCTGTGGGCCCCGTAGTAGCCAAAGCAAACCGGCGGTACAACGTACCAGCCCGCGGCATAGAAAAATATAAAAATAAAAAAAAAAAAAAAAAAAACATTGGTGAACAATATTTGTAAACCCAAAGCAAACATTAAGAAAAGGGAAAAAACATTTGCAAAGCTCGAAAAAATTCGTGGAGCTAAAACAAAAAAATATATACAAAAAATCAACAAAAAATTTCTCCAGCGGGCCAAGCGCGCAGTGGAAGTGGAATAAAAATTACGCAAGAAGAAAACCCTACAGCCCCAGAGCAATAATAAGACAAGCAGCAGCAGATCGGCAAAAAGAGAAGACAAGGAAACAGCGAGGAAAAATTAGCACCCACAACCAACGGCGCGGCATAAAAAAGGGTGGAATAAGCTAAAGATCGACACCTGTGAAGCAGAGGAAAAAGCGACTATTGCAGCAAAGAGCATAAAAAAAGGGTGGAATAAGCTAAAGATCGACACCTGTGAAGCAGAGGAAAAGCGACTATTGCAGCAAAGAGCATAAAAAAAAGGGTGGATAAGCTAAAGATCGACACCTTTGAAGCAGAGGAAAAAGCGACTATTACAGCAAAGAGCATAATAAAGGGTGGAATAAGCTAAAGATCGACACCTGGGAAGCAGAGGAAAAAGCGGTATTAGTAAAAATTTTTTTTTAAGGTATATATGTATGAGCACCCAAATTAGGGTACTCAAATTTATATGACAAATTTATATTAAGCCACATTAGGGCCGAAAAATTATAAAGGCCGCGATTCACCACCGAAAGGAGGACCCTCCGGTTTTATAATAAATAATTATAAAATATATAAAATTATTTCAAATTAATCGAAATGGCAAACCCAAACAACCTAATTCGCCCTCCCACCCTTGCCCCTCCTCAGGCGGTAAATGATAGGCAGCTAAGCATAGATGACTTAAGGGCCTTAATAACTAACATAACAACAGATATTTTGCAGCAACAGGGACCAGGAGTAGTACAGGCCACTCTCAATCCAAATGCCTTTTTAAGTTCGGCAATAGACCAAACAATTGAGGATAGGCATCGGGGTAATTTGGCAGATTTAGATAAAATCCCAGATGTAGTTAAGTGTCTCAAGGATTTCTCCGGACGTCCTGGGGAATTTAATTCCAGGAAGAAGAATGTAGATCGTATTTTGAGTATATACGATCCGTTGAAAGGGACTCCCAAGTATTACGGAATACTTAGTATTATTCGAAACAAAATTATAGGAAACGCCGATACGGCACTAGAGTCCTATAATACACCTTTAGATTGGTCGGCAATTGTAAAATGTCTAGCAATGTATTATGCAGACAAACGGGATGTTTCCACTTTGGAGTATCAATTAACCACCTTAGTGCAAGGTAACAAATCCATATCAGAATTCTACCAACAGGTTTATGAGTACCTTTCATTAATACTTAACAAATTAGGATGTGTAGAAATGAGTAATGAATCTCTTCGCATGATGACTCAATCCTATAGAGACAAAGCACTTGATACATTTGTCAGGGGTCTGAACGGGGACTTACCTCGGTTACTGGGCATCAGAGAACCAGCTGATCTCCCACAAGCTCTTCACTTGTGCATGAAGCTGGACAACCAAAATTACCGAACAAATCATGCACAAAATATTAAAAAAGGACACCCAAATTCGGGAAAATATCCTACACACCAACGACTCTTTTACCCACAATTGGCTCACGAGCCACAAACGAATCAAACAAGGTGGAAGACCAAACCACAGTCCACCAACCAAAATCAATTTACTAATGCCCCTCCAAGGCCACCGAAGCCTCAACAGAAACCAGAACCTATGGAGGTAGATCAGAGCTTACATTCAAGAAAAATCAACTATATGAACAGACCACCTCAAAATCAGCTTCAGGGCAAAAGACCGCCATCGGCCAACAATCAGCCACCAACCAAAAACCAAAGGACATTTCATATAGACACATCAGAAGAGGGTAACCAAACAGAAACCGAATATGATGAACATGCGGAATGCAATGACGTTAATTTTTTAGCATGATTAGCTATTCGCTTCCATACAGCGAAGTGAAGACGGAGAGCGGAAAAATTTTGAGATTTTTGATAGATACAGGTTCGAGTAAAAACTACGCGAAACCAAATTTAGCTAAGAAACGAATACAAAACGAAAAGCCATTCTATGCTAAATCAATTGTAGGAGATGTTAAAATAATAGAACACATCTACGTAAAGCTCTTTAATATAGAAGAAAAAATAAAATTTTATCTTATGCCCTTATTGAAATCATTTGATGGTATTTTGGGAAACGACACTCTAAGAGCACTAAAAGCAGTAATATATACAGTAGATAATAAAATGATTTTAGGAAATGGCCTTATGGTCAGACTTAAGCACCAGGCTGCACAAAGCGTAAATACTATAAATATAAAAGAAGAGGGCTTATCCTCTAAACAAAGGGACATTATGAAAAATATTGTAAATACATATCCCAATCTTTTCTCCGAACCAGATGAAAAGCTAACATACACCACCAAGGTCTTGGGACAAATTAGAACATTAAATGACTCGCCTGTATATTCAAAATTCTACCCCTATCCAGCGTCTTTAAAGAACGAAGTAGAATTACAGGTAAAAAAATTACTAAATGATGGTATTATAAGACCATCCAGATCTCCATACAATTCACCAGTATGGGTTGTACCTAAAAAACCAGATTCAGAGGGTAACAAGCAGTATCGTCTGGTAATAGACTATAGGAAATTGAATTCGGTTACAATGGCCGATAGGTACCCCATACCCGAGATATCAGAGGTCATTTCCAATCTTGGAGAAAGCAACTTTTTTTCCGTATTGGACTTGAAAAGCGGTTTTCACCAGATTCCTCTAAAGGAATCTGATTCGAAAAAACGGCATTTTCGATCAAATCTGGAAAATAAGAATTTACTCGCTTACCGTTTGGGCTTAAAAATGTCCCATCCATTTTCCAGCGAGCTCTGGACGACGTACTTCGCGAGCATTTAGGAAAATACTGTTACGTCTATATCGACGACATTATTATTTTCAGTAAAAGCGAGGATGAACACCTCAATCATATTACGAAAATCTTTGAAACCTTGGAAGAGGCTAACATGAAAGTCCAGCTGGACAAGTGTAAATTTTTTCAAAAGGAAGTTGATTTTTTAGGATACATTATATCCCCAAATGGCATAAAAACCAACCCTGATAAGGTCAAAGCGATTGCAAATTTTCCGCAACCCACAACTCTAAAAGAGCTTCGAAGTTTTCTTGGTATGTCGGGATATTATCGTAGATTTATAAAAGACTACGCAAAGTTAGCAAAACCCCTAACATCCCTTCTAAGAGGGGAAGAAGGGCGAATATCGAAGAATAAATCTTCAAAAGTTAAAATAACTTTAAATGAAGAAGCCATAAGAGCCTTCAAAAACATTAAATTTTCTCTTACCTCTGAAGACATCATACTCGCATATCCCGACTACAATAAAAAATTTCAGTTAGTAACAGATGCCTCCAAATTTGCTATTGGAGCCGTCTTATCTCAAGACAACAAGCCGTTAGCGTTCATCTCAAGAACTTTAAGTAGAGCTGAAGAGCATTACGCGGCTAACGAAAAAGAAATGCTAGCCATAATCTGGGCTTTAAACTCATTTAGGAATTTCTTGTATGGATCAGCTAAGGCGGAAATCTTTACTGACCACCAACCACTCACATATGCGCTTAGCAACAAAAATAACAATTCGAAAATGAAAAGGTGGAAGGCAGCTCTTGAGGAATACTCTTACGAAATATTTTATAAACCTGGTAAACAAAACGTAGTGGCTGGCGCCCTTTCGAGAATACCATATACAGAAACACAGGTCAACACCTTGTCTGAGGCAACAAATTCGGATGACAGTTCATCCCACAATCTAATATATAGTGTCGAAACATCTATTAACGCGTTCAAAAATCAGATATTCCTCAGTACCAACGAAGTCTCCACTTACCAGTTTAAGATAATATTTCCAACATATCATCGCCATATGGTTACTGAACCAGAATTCTCTCAGCAAGTACTTATCTCAACCCTTAAGAGATACCTCAACCCATCAGTAATAAACTGCATTAAAACGGAAGAATCCATAATGGGAAAAATACAAAAGTTATACCCGCTACATTTTAACAAATATCGCATCAGGTTTTCACAAGTAGAAGTTCTAGATATAACTAACGAAAAAGAGCAGGAGGAAATGATTATTAAAACACATAATAGAGCCCACAGGAATAGTAAAGAAAACAAAATTCAAATTCTAGAAAGGTACTACTTTCCTGGAATGGCAAATAAAATAAAGAAAATTATCAAAACATGTGCCACATGCAAAGAAAATAAGTACGAGCGTAATCCACCAAAACCACAAATACAGGCCACACCAATACCTCAGTTCCCAGGTCAAATAGTCCATATAGATATATTAATAATGGGAAAGCAACTTATTTTAACAGAAAAATTTTCAAAATATGCAGTAGCAAAAGTTATTCGCTCCAGAGCAAGCGAAGACATAAGGCAACCACTGAGGGATATCCTTTTTGCCTTAGTACCAGAAACAATAGTTATGGACAACGAAAGGTCCTTCAACTCAGAATCAATTAACTCCATGATAAATAACGAATTTGGCACTGAAATATATCTAACGCCTCCATATATCAGCTCTTCAAACGGACAGGTAGAACACTTTCACTCCACTCTACAGGAGATAATACGCTGTCTGCAAGTCGAAAAGAGCCACCGATCTTTTAGCGAATTATTGGAAAAATCCGTCAAGGAGTACAATTCATCTGTGCATTCAACCACAGGGAAGAGACCAATAGAAATATTTTTTGGGAGAAGAATTAGCAGTGACCCTAAACTTCTAGAGAAAGATAGATATGAAATCAGTAAAAAGTTGCAGGATAAGCAAGAACAGGATTTGTCTTATCATAACAAAGATAGAAAACCCCCAAGAATGTTCTCAGAAGAAGACGTCATATACGTAAAAATAAATAAGAGATTAGGCAATAAGTTATCAGCTAGATATAAGAAGGAAATCGTAGCAGAGAATTTTAACACAACCATAAAAACCAAATCAGGCAGGATAGCTCACAAAAAAGATATTAGACAATATTAAACCAGTAACCTTCAATTCCCACAGAAAATGCTATTTACGACAATATTGGCCTTGGCATTTGTACTCGGTGCGAACAGCCAACAATTAGACGTACAGGACCTGGCGAATAACAATGGATACATACCAATCAGGACAGGAGAACTAAAAACAATTAATCATTACGACAAGGTACTACACTTTATCAACTTAACCACATATGAAGACACGCATTACGGACAATATACAAATTTTAAAAACGACCTCCTCGGAGGACACGCAAGTTTTGGAATCCATCTACGAAAATTTTCTTCTTCTAAAAGCAAAAATAGATAGACTACATCCTCACCCGAAATCAAAACGAGGGCTAATTAACATATTAGGTAAAGGCTTAAAATTTATAGCGGGCTCCATGGACAGTGACGATGAACGAGACATAAGGAATGCACTAGACCAGATGCATAGCAATGAACAGACAATATCAGACAACACAATCAAATTAACGTACTTTAACAATTTCTTAACGCAACAAATAGGAAATATTACGACCCACATAAATAGGCAACAGACATTTATAAGCGACTACATAAATACATTCATACACTCCACAATGAACAAAATAAAAACATTAGAAGACGACATCGAATTTATCGAACATACTTATAGAATTAACAACGACATAACACTCCTAAAAAAACCACATAGACGACATTGAACAAATCATATTCTCTACTAAATTTGGGCATAGTTCCCACCGACATAATGACAAAAACGGAAATTGACTTAATCACGGACTACGACAGCTATAGGAATATCAAGACAGCCGTTATCTTTCAAGAAAATACCATAATAATTACCTTACTTATCCCACAATTTTCCGCAAATATCCTATCCAAAATAAAATTTGAACCCCTTCCCAACACCTCGAATAAATCAATCCTTTTAAGCGAATACGAAGTACTTGCAGATAAGAATAATCATATTTACAGTTTAGATGTTAAGGATAATTTAGAGAAAAATTTAATTAGGAAAAATGATGAATGTCTCGTGAATATTTTAGAATTTAGGGAAGCCCAATGTAAGCTAGAAAATTTTACAGAATCCTCAGTAACAGAAATCGAAGCAGGAATATTAATACTGAAACACTTTAATGGAAATATATATCATGATTGCAACAATTTAAAATTTCTAAACAAAGGAACATTTTTGATAAAATTTATAAACTAAAATCACGATATCAAACATAACCTACATCAACTTCAATCTAAAAATTCACAATACATTTATTTTGCCAAATGTAATAACGCACATTAAAGAAAAAAATGAAACAAATATGAATTTAAAAATCGAGACTCTATATGTAAGCCATTTAGAACATAAAAGCGACATTCAGTTGCTAATAAAAGACAATAAAACTAAGCATATAATTAGTTTAAGTACAGACGTAATAATCACTCTAACTTTCATTATTGTTTTTCTTGCTTTTTGCATAAAAAAGAATTATTACAAAAAATTTCATGTAACCACAGAGTATGTAACAGATGCACCTAAAGGCCCATTTTTTCAAGTCACTTCATAATTTCATAACACTTTTGTCCATTGAGGGCAATCGACCTAAGAGGGGAAGAGTTAGCACACGCTTTGCTAATTCTTCAACCAATAACCGCTGACTTGACACTTACGCTAGTTATTGACCCAAAAGCCAATAATAAGCTGTGTCAAGTTAAAGTGAAATGCAATAAGTTAATAAACAGGAAACTGTTCTCTTTTTATTAATATTTGCAAATTACATTGTGTTGACAAAAATAGCTGTGTCAACAGTAATACTTTAAATTCAATAATAATTCTTATTAATATTCGCAATTACATATTTACCCTTTTCCGGTCGAGCGTCTGGTACATATTTCAAAACATAACTCACGTTTTGCAATAGTAATCAAAATTTTGTTATAAAAACTGAACAAATGTAAATTTAGTTTTTAAGTCTTAATCAAGCCTCCAATAAAGCGGGCATAGCCCTAGCCTCAACGTATTTCGTTTTATTTAGTGTCCCTCCAACAGAGAGGACACCAACTTGTATGTATATGTATGCATGTGTGTGTTGTCACCGCTCTCAGAGCGGCGCTCTGCATGCTTGGGGTACGTATGTACACTTACATATACATACTCAGATGTGAACAGTCAAATACGTGCGTAATAAATTTTGTATGAAAATGTTATTTTTAAATACGAACATATTTAAACGATAATCAAATATAAAGTATTCATTTTTACTATGCATTATTTCCCTCAGTGCATATACCGAAAATTACACTTACGATCGCGAAAAAAGAAAAACACGTGTTACTTCGTTACCCGTTGGAATATAATTGTGAAATTTTTTGACGTTTCGTTTACTTAAATAAGGGTGCTTTTCACATCCTTACATTTTTGATAAAAGCCCCTGTTCAGCCTACAGAGAGTGAAGTCAAATGTACCCCAGTGTCAAATGTACCCCGTCTTACCCTATACAGTTATAAGGACTAGTGATGTGCTGAATTGTAGGTACCCAATACTCGGTACCCAATACTTGAAGAAAATTTCGGTACCCAATACTTTCTTTTCGGTACCCGATACCGATTCGATACATTAAACCTTCCTCATTACATATACACTTCTTGTCAGCTGATTAAGTTTAGTCACATTTTTTATAAAAGACTAGCATATTACATAACAAGCACCATATTAATCCACATTTCAAACTTTTTACAAAAATTAAAAAAAATTCAACAAACTTTAACAATTACACCTACAAATTTTAAACTTTTTATTAAAAATTTTAGGTATACTGTTTTATAGCCCATTATATTTTAGTAGATT
>NW_023458556.1:86299629-86316325 GCF_013731165.1 Rhagoletis pomonella | reverse complement strand
TATTTCGGTACCGAGTATCGAAAGTATTGGATACTTTTTAAGTCGGTACCGAGTATCGATCAATACTTAAAAGTACCGACTCAGCACATCACTAATAAGGACAGATTCACCATCAAACCGGTTCATTTTTGTCGCCAGAGGGCGAAGAACAAAAAGTTCTTCAAATAATTTTTGCTGTGCAATTAACCGTGCTCTGAAACGCCAGATCATTGGAGAATTTAAAGAACTTCTTCACGGACATACACTTTTGCTAGGTTATTTAAGACGGCAATGGAAATATGCCTTCTGACAACCACCAAGCCGTAATATTTGCAGATTAATGCAACACTGGAAAGCGTGAACGGAAATTGTTGGTGAAAATGTTGGACCAAAATGTTTCAATACAAATTTTTTAAAATTAAATTTTATCAATTTTGGGCGGGACGAAGTTCGACGGGTCTGCAAGTTTATATGTAAAGCTGGGATTACACGATTTGAACATTTGGCTAAAAATTTGTCAAATTCCTAGACAAATCATGTGAACGCTAAATTACATTTGTCATTTATCAGAAAAGCCAAATATTTGCCTTCTTGTGGCAAATGAAAAACAACCCTGGTGGCCAAATCGTGTGAACGCAATGCTGCTACATAAGCCAAATAAAAATTACGCAAATGACCAAATATCTGATTTGCCACTTGATGACAAATGCCAGTGACAAATATACAAATATTGTTGAGCGGTATTGCCATTTCGTGCTTGTGAACCTTTTTATACCCAAGCGCACTTGTGCACAAGGGTATTATAACTTTGTTCACATAACGGTTGTTTGTAACAGGCAAAACGAATCGAGATAGATATAGACAAATGTATACATAAATGATCAGAATGAAAAGAGAAATCGATTAAGCGGTGACTGTCTGTCCGTCCGTCCGTCCGTCCGTCCGTCTGTCCGTCTGTGCACACGATAACTCGAGTAAAAATTGAGATATCTTAACGAAACTTCGTACGTGAACTTCTTTTGGGCGTAGGACGGATGGTATTGAAAATGGGCGAAATCGGACAATAACCACGCCTACCTCCCATATAACGGTAATTTTCAGAAAAACGAAAACTGCGATATTTTAGTAACTGCTGAAGATAATTCACTCAAAATTGATATTTGCAATGAGTTTTAGACGAAAAATAAGAATATTACAAAATTTTGGCAAATGGGCGTAGCCACGCCCACTTATGGTTACATGTGTATATCTTGGTAACCGCTACACCAATTTCTTCCAAACTTGGCACAGTTGTTGGTCCTGGTACAGCATACCAAATGGCCGAAAATTTCTAAAATCGGACAATAACGACGCCCACATCCCATATAACGGTAATTTCGAGAAATGCAAAATCTTCGATAAATCAGTAAATATTGAAGCTAATTTATTCAAAATCGATGGTTGCAACAATTCTTTACCAAGAAATACGTTTATGACAAAATTTTGGAAAATGGGCGTAGCACCGCCCACTTGTGATCACATATATGTATGTATCTCGCTAACCGTTCTAGCAATTTGTACCAAGCTCGGTATGGTTATTGTGCTGGCCACATAAAAGCAAACCGTTGAAAATTGTTGAAATCGGACTAAAATTGAGGCCGCTTTTCATATAACGGTAAATTTCAGAAATGCTTGAAATTTCAATATTTCGAAATTTAAGGACGCTAATTTACTTAAAATGTATACACCCCGGCTTATCATGTAGCGGTAGCTTTCGGAAAGGAGGAAAACATATATTTAATACTTCCGCCGGGTATTTAATGTTCGGCTCCGCCCGAACTTAGACTTTCTTACTTGTTATTTTCCAATTTTGGTAAAAGTTTAATATTTAATAAAATATTCGTATCCGAAAACTACCGAAAAATATCACGTTATTTGAAAACAATAATTCTAAAACATTTGCTCAAACTGAACATATGAAAAACATGTACATATACGTATTCGACAGTAGCTGAGTGTGCAGAGAAGCGTGCGACTATTTGTAAGCTTTCATGAGGTCCCAGGTTCTTATGCCGGCAGACGAACATATTAAAAAGTATTTATAAAAGTATAATTAATTTCTGAGTATAATTAACTATGAAAAAGCATATGTGAATTTCAGAATGAAAAACCAACCGGAAAAGTATTCGTTGCACAACCCTTCGTGGCACTTTTCTATTCACCTTTCTTTCAGTTTTCGGATCTCTTTCCGCAGTTTTTGCTGGCTATACACATATACATACATGTATATCGTCGTATAAAGTACAAAACCGCGTATCGTCAAAATCGCCTAACTGACATTTGCTGCCAAAAATTGGATTTGCTTACAGAAGCTGTTGGCTCAATCCTTATTCATTCGTCCTGAAATATACTATCCAGAAATGCGATTGCTTTATAAAAAAGAGAACCATTTTGAAATATGAGTGTTTTTACTATCTAGATCAGCCGTGCCCAGCGCAGGGCACTTGCCTATTGAATTCTGCCAGCGCAGGGCACTTGCTTATGGAGTTCTGCCGGCGTTGGGCATGCCTGATCTAGATAATAATTTATGCAACCTCGTATAGGCGGCTTTGCATTTCGTTGATACGCGGTTTTGTACTTTAAACGACGATATACAGATTATTAAAGACGATCTAAATTACACTTTGTGACAAAAAAAAAATTATATAGTTTTTTCGATGTTCACACTTGTTGTAGGTCTATTCAAGTAGTAAAATCTGCATACTCAGAATTTTAAATACACCCACGCCCCAATCTGGGCTTAAGGTCAAAAACCGCGTTTTTCAAAGGGTGACGCACAGGTATACTTGCTCGTCACTTTATTTCTGTTTACCCGGTGAAAAATGTGATTCAAGATAAGACATTTCGCTGCTTACAACAATAGCGGTATTCATCTAAACCGATAACTTTATTAAGCAGATAATCTTATAAGTTTACGCACTCTGTTACATGAACGACCCACACTCTCTTTTCGTTTACACATGCGACAATAGTCGTGTTTTCTTTGGTTATAGAGCTCAGTATCACTAACTTTATACTACTAGCACGGGGATAAAGAAATTATAGAAACTACCTCACTAAATTGGAAAAAATTATATTTACGACATAATATCTATTTAAATAAATATAAATATAACATAAAGGCTATTTATTTGAAGCAAGTTAAAAGAAACAATGGCAGAATGTCTGTTTGTGTATGAATTCATATGTCACGGCTACCAAAACTTTGCGGCCAAATTATCAGTGAAACAAAACAAACAGACGGGATAATAATTGAACCAGGTCTCTATCAGGATTATATCGTTGTTGTTGAATTTTCGTGCAAAATTTGTATGCGGATAACGATTATTGCCCAAGAAAACATAGCTAGAGTTGCGACAGAGTTGCATTGGCTTCTGTTTATCGAGTTTATTCAGTGAAATCGCTGGATAAATTTATCAGAAATGTGTAAACGAGTTTCCATACAAATTTTGACAGTTCATTTATAAGGTTTACCCAATTATAAGTTTATACGGTTTACAATGCATTTATAAGGTTTGATGAATACCCTTGATGTTTAAATTGATAATTTATCTTAAGAAATGGCAAAGGAATCAGTGATCGGACTTCAATAAAATTTGTGTGGTAGAATCTGGAAAAAAATGTGGTAGATTTCAAAAAAATGTGGTAGATCTCAGGTTTTCGATCAAACTTTGTACAAAAATTAAAAGAACTCTGCAAGGTTTCACCTAAATTGCAAACATTTTAATTAGAATCTAAAACAAAATTAATTTTAGTATAATAATAATAATAGTTTGGCGCTTACACATATGTTAGTATTTGGCCGAGCTTCTCCTCTGATTTGTGGCGTGCGCCTTGATGTTGTCACACAAAGTGGAGGGACCTACAGTTTTACGCCGACTCCGAACGGCGATTGTATTTTTATGAGAAGCTGTTTTTCATGGCAGAAATACACTCGGAGGTTTGCCATTGCCTGCCGACGGACGACCGCTGTTAAGAAAAAACCTTTTTTCTATATCTTTTGCGTTGTTGCTTTGACCAGGGTTTGAACCCAGGCGTTGCGGAGTGGAAACGCGCACTGCTTACCACAACACCACAGCGGCCGATTTTAGTATAATAATTGATAAAAATTGCGTTGAGTTTTGGCAATTTTTTTCCTTGACAGTTTCGAACATATTTTGAAAGATTTCTGCAACCTTGCGGAGTGCTGCTAGCTTTTCTTTTTATCACATCACGATGTAGCGAACAAATCATATATTTTACAATTTAACACAATAAAACCACGTTTGATGTCGAGAAATTGAATTGAGAAAATTTACTCTTTTACAGTTTATTTTATCATCCCATTCTGCCTGTTTTTAGTGTTTAGTGTTGGACAATTTTTGCTCTTAAAATTAAGAAAATTATGTTGAGCAAAAATAAAACTACTCAAAACGCGAATATGTGGTAGATTTCAGACTTTGTGTGGTAGATGTGGTATATGCTCAAAAAAGTGGCAGATCTACAACAATGTGGTAGAAGTCCGATCACTGAAGGGAATCTTACAGAGTATATCGTCGTTTAAAGTGCAAAACCGCGTATCAACAAAATGCAAAACCGCGTATCAAGATAACGCAAAACTCAGTATGTGAGGTTGCATAAATAATTTTCTAGAGAGTAAAAAACACTCATATTTCAAAATGGTTCTCTTTCTTATAAAGCATCGCATTTCTGGCTAGTATATTTCAGGACGAATGGATAAGGATTGAGCCAAGAGCTTGTGTGAGCAAATCCAATTTTTGGCAGCCAATGTCAGTTACGCGATTTTGCAGAATGACGATACGCGGTTTTGTACTTTAAACGACGATATGCAAACTTTTAATTTTTAACATTTTTTTATTTTAAATTACGACTTGTCCGACTATTTTGTTTACTAGTATACATACATAGGGTGCCCATCGAATTTTTATTTATTTTTTTTATTTCATGGCCCTAATCCCTAATTTCCTTCGTTTTTATGAGAAATATTATTGCTTTTTTTTATAGGTTTTTGAAAAATCATTTAAAGTTCGCGACTTGTCATTTTGGGTCAGAAAATAGGATTTTGTAGATTTATCAGTTGAATATATATTCTGAGTTTGAAGAAATCGGACCATACATTTTTTAGCTTAGCCCGACCTCGGCGCCACCTATCGGAAAAGTTAAAAGTTTGTGCATTCCTACAAAACACCTTTCCAACAAAGCAACAACCATCGAATCGGTTAAGAAACATAGAGAAAATTGTCACCAATTGATTCATGCTTGCCTATTTATATTTATATTTATAGATATGTGTGTCACTCGTAATGGGGTTGAAAATACTTTATTTCTGATATATATTTAAAAGGGTTGGCACGTATTTTATAAATCATTTAATAAGTTAAATGATTTTTTAAAGGATTGATATCAATCGAAATGGGTTTGAAAAGGTTTTCTTTCAGGTTCTGCAATTCACTTACGAGTGAATTTCAACCAAATTCACTTCGAACTCAAATTGAGCTTTGAAGAAGTTCATTCGGAAGTATATTGCAGAACCTGCTTCTTAATCTCCGAAGTAAGAGAGGTGAAAATAAAGACCGTGGCCTGTAGATGTGTAACAAGATTTTAATTTTTTGAAGTTAGAAACTTTTTATCGGTACAGGGTGGTTTAAAATTTGGTGATATTAAAAACCGACTATGTGAGACCTTTCTTCGCTACACGGATTTAGATGAAATATGACACTTGAATCGCTTATCACTCGGGTTAAAATTTGGAATGGTTTATAGGTTTTCGAAATTCAATCTTGGGCGTTTTAACGCTAACACCGTTAATCTGCAATACTTTTGTATTCGGATTTTGCTACGACTCGTAGAAATTCGTAAAAATTACATGTCTAATAACGAACGAGCTTGATAGCTTTGTTGCGTAATTTTGTACGAAAAAAATTCTGTGTCGGTAGCATATATGTAATACTCCTATATTGGCAGTAAGAGCTAGTACCGTCCGAAAACACTACAGTACAGATATATCAATAAACACGTACGAAAGAAAAGGAACACATATCTACGTTTATAAATAAACATGTACACGACACATTTACAAAAACGGCACTCAAGTACACAATACATTGACAAAAACAGTACTAGACTGTCTCGCTTTGATTTCGGAATGCTTACACATTGAGATGTTAGCTTGCTACCAATATAGAAGTATTACATATATGGTCGGTAGCGAGATAAAAATTAAGCAAAAAGATGTAAATCGATGTGGGTTTGCAGGAAATATTAGTGGTGTTCTTTCAAACAGATAAATTTGCCTTTCGCATATACGCATATTTTTATTCACTGCTTTATATGAAAGAACTAAAAATAATGTTTGTTGCCCCTTATCGAGAAACTTCGGTACGGTTTAGTTATTTGTGCAATGATTTTGGGTTGTTGTATCCAAACGCATCACCCTAATCTAAAAACTTTAACATACCCGTCTTGTCAAAGGACTAAACTTTAATTTAAAACAAAGCTTTCAAATTTCCGAGTTCTACTTTATTAATAAATTCGGTTTGAACCATGCATTTTTTAGGAAATTTCGATGTGGGTTCTGCGCAAAGATACACAATAAATGTTGTACACCTTTCACAGTAGAAGAGTGGCTTCCGCCCTCTTCTCCGGCAACACAGAAAAGACAATTCTCACTAGTAAGACTTATAATCCCTAAGCGCGGCCGAAGGCAGAAGCAAGCGCAACCAGGTGGTGGACCTAACAAAATGCATATTTTCAATGGCTTTGAAGAAGCTGTTATTGCATTAACTGGATCGAGAACCAGTTCTTCAGGCATAGGAGGAGTTATAGCTTGTGGCTCAACAATTCAACCAGAAGCTGACATAGATGCGTCCATGGTTACATTGCCAAGCTCGCTTTTACTCTGCTGCTATAATTGCAAATGCATCAGAATCCATAATTTTTCTCAAAATACATATGTCAACCAATTTTACTTTAAACAAGCACATTATGAGTGTTTTTTTTTATTAATTCCTTTCCACTTTATCTTTCTTCATACAGCTGTCTCCCAAAAACAACTGCTAGCTGGCAATGCTGAACATTTTTCCGAAAGGGGTGCAGTATATCGATTTTTCGTTTTTCGCAAGGTAGCTACGAACTACGAAAAGTCGGGTTCTATGTAGAATAAGAGTGTAATTATCTACAATTTTTTTGTGAATTCTGGCAGTGGTCGAACAAATTATAGCCGCGGCACATTAGGCCAAGTTTTAACATATTATTTTTTTTTGTTATATTTTTTTTTTTATAAATATATAATTCATTATTTAAAAAAAAACCGTTATGCTATATTAAAAAAAAAAGTAAGTAAAAAAAGTATATGCTTAATTTGATCTAATTTTTTTCATTTATCAAGGGATGAATTTTTAAACTAAGAGAGACTCTATGTGTGTGTATATGTATTGTATGTTCTTTACGTTTTTATACAAACTTTAAAAGTGTTAGGGCAGTTAACTTATCTCCCTGCAAAAAATTGTGCGACTAATCTCTAAAGAGAGTATTCCGAGATTACTCTCAATCGGGTACAATTGGGCATTAATTAGTCCCAACTAGTCTCATTCGGGTACTAATGGAGGTTAATTAGTCTCGACTCATCCCTTATGGGTACTATTAACGATTTAATGATATGTACGCACTTAGTAAATGAAATTTCATGTGCGGCGTTGGCACACAGAGAGAGTATTCGCCTAACAAAACTGAGCACCCCGGTTCGAATCTCAGCTGGTGCAAATTTTTATTTTTATTTTTTAGAAGTGAATAGTCGTTTTTATACCCGTTCGGGTATAAAGGTGAACAATTAGTCTCTTCATAGGCATGCTCGAACAAAAGCGAACAGTTCATTCCATATAAAGAGATCAAATGTGGTATTAGTCGCATGATCCTTTGCGATTGCTCCCGGAGTCATCCCGGATTAGTCGTATTTTTTGCAGGGCTATTAACGATTTCACTATATGTACTTTAAAATAGATAAGTTTGCAGCCCCAAATATGCTTAATTTGTTAACGGGCCCATAGATGATACCAGCATGCTGGCGCCATCAAGTGTTGGTACCAGCCGATGGACAGTGTATGTTCTTGTTGTGTGATTGTACAAGCTGCTGGCGCGACATCAAAAAACGATTTGATATTTTTATGATTGTACCAGCATGCTGGTGTCGTGAATGGTGAAATTAGCTCAAGTAAAAAGTATTTTGGCTTAAATTTTTTACACTATATGAGTCAAAGCCGTGTTTGTGGCAGATCAAAGTTAACAACATTGCAGTTGTGAAATAAAAAAGCCGATGTTTAACCAAATGGTAGAAATATTATGAAATTTCGCCTCTACTCATCTCGAACTTTCCGGACCTCATTTGTAAAGAAATAAATATTGTACCAGCATGCTGGTATGTTATATGCTTCGAACTTGATGGTACAATCGCTCGATGGTGCCAGCGAGCTGGTGTCGTGTATTTCCCCTTTAAAACGATTTGAAAATTGTATGATTGTACCAGCATGTTGGTGTCGTGAATGGTAAAATTGGGCTTGTTCGAGCTACTCAATAACAGCTGCAATACTGCAAACCCCGTTTCTCTTTTGAAACTCTGTTGCAGATACTCAGCTGATACTTACAGTGTTGCCATTTTAGTCGTTTTCCGGTTGCGATAGCAAACAGCCGGAGAAATTTCGATTTAGCCGGCAGCCGATTTGTTAGCCGTTTTGCAGAAAAAAATTTTCCGTTTTTAGCCGATTTTGCTATTTGCCTTGTTTTCTTAAATTTCGAATATGTATATATGTTTCCATTTTTGACTAAGCGACCCAAAATCTGTTAGAAATGGCTACTAGCCTTATCGTGGAGAAAATTTTCATGTCAGGCAGGGTTGTATGAAATTGGGCCGATTTCGCTTATTTTTATTTTAAACGAAGAAGGGATTTTCTTCATGAAATGTTTGTTATAAATGTCTTAATTTTAAGTGTGAAGTTTTATTCGCAAACTTAGAAAATAAGAAATTGTTTCACTGTTAAGACTCTTAAGATGCGTTTGTGTTTGGATATAGTGCCAACAAACAGAATAAATATTCCCAGATAGCGCATATTCAATTCTGCCTAAATTAAAAAACATAATTTTTGCCCACTCCCAAAGGTTTAAGGTAATGGAAAAATTGATATTTTCAAGCACTATGTACACATATGTCTTTTTTTTAAGCAAACGTTTTTGTTGAGAACTTGTTCAAATTCCAAAAACCGAATGCCAACTTGAATTAAAGGAACCAACACTGAAGTGAGTCAAAATGAAAATAAAAGAGCACAAATTTCTATGTAAAGCAAAACTCTCTGGGAATCCTAAGAGACATCTGCCGGTCATCTAAATGGGAGATCTGTAGTCTTTTGGCATCATATTTTACATCAGAACTGAAGGGATTTCTGAAAAATCTGACCAGTTCTTTTGTGTAACTGTGATTTTGCATCCCTTGTCAACATATGGCCTCGGTTGATGTTAACGTAAGGTCGTTGTTTTACTGCCTTAAAATTGAATGGAAATTTTTACAGCGTTTTTTATGTTTATTGGTTTCTATTTGAGTGTATTGAGAATCGGTCAGTCTGAAAAGGCCTTGTAGGGAAGACAATAGGTTTGTTCGTCGAAAATCCAGCGAGAATTATCACTCAAAATATCAGATAGTAAGAAACAATGATCCCAAATTCTCTCTCATGTAGAGAGAATTGCAATTTTCTGTACCAACGCAAATTTGCAAGTTTTTCTGCCAGCTAGTGTCCACGGTTGCATTTCAAACAAAAGAAATTTGTATAGAATTTTTAAAATTCTTTCAGAGGGGCAAAAAACAGGATCTACGTGTATATATCTTGTCAGTCCGACGTTCTTCAACATACGTTTCAATTTCTTTGTCGGGTTTACTATATCGACTCTGGTTGAGAATGCATTCCGATTAAGAATACAGTTTTTTTTTGCCGAGTACCTTTAAAATCATTGGAATTAACTAAATTAATTAAGTAAATAAGTATTAACTTACATTTTTCATTTTAAAATCGCTCCAGTTGAAAATTTTTAAATTTAGGGAACTTGTTTATTCAAATTAGCGTCGACAAAAAGTCCAACCATGTGCCACAATCATATGTTTTTCCTAATTGCAAATTCTTGCTGGCGAAACTTTTTCCAGCTCGAATTTGTAACTTCTCTCCAAGAAATAGTCTTTTTACTCGTGATTTATTTAAATAAACCATGTGAAATTTAGTTGAAACATTTTAGCCGTTTTTAGCCGGTATTTTTTGTCAATTTAGCCGGTTCGTCCAAAAAGTTCTGGCAACACTGGATACTTAACCTAATAAACTCCTGCGTAATTCCATTTAAAGGGCTTAACAAGACATCCGATTGCCGCTCAAATACTTTCCCTCCTTTACTCTCATCGTTCGGGTCAAGTGTGAGTAAGCATAAACCAGTTTCTGCAAGCGTACGTAAACTACCGATCAATAGCAAGACGCGTAGAGTATTTACTTTGCCTTCCGCAACTACTGCGAGTAAAAGGTATTTGACAGTAGAGTACTCTACTGGTAGTACTTGAGTATTTTCGAAGAAAACATAAATTTGTGGCAAGAATGATAGAAGAATTTTCTGGATCGTGCATTTGTGGTATCTGAATAAAATTAAGGACAGGATTGTAGTGGAGCGATGAAGAGAGCGACGAGCAAAACGTACTTTCAACTAAAATGCTAATATACATACCTAAGTACATATGTATGTATGTGCATAGATACGTATGTGCATACATAGATACGTATGTGCATAGATACATACTATGTGCATAGATACGTATGTGCATAGATACATATACATATAAGTGTCCGCATATATTTTTTCTCGTCACTTGTTCTGTCGCTTCACTGCAGCATAACCAAGCTGTGGGGAAAACCCTGACGATATGCGTACAATTGAAACCATGGGTTTGAAGATAGCGCAAATTGATGTGAAAATTTCAATTTCATATTAAATATATTTATGTATGCATGTACATATGTACATATGTAAAAATGTAGTTTCGATTTAAAAAAAAAAATCGGATAAAGTTTTTCTTTCGCCATTCATACACCTCTAATTTTAGTATTTATTAAAAAAAAAACTCAATGAAATTCAAAAACTCTATCTCGCATTTGGTTTTACTCAATACCAATTTGAGCTGTCGCAGTGTTATCAAAAAAAAAAAAGTTATCAATGGGTAGGTTCAGAAGGCGCAGCAGGTGAGCGCAACCGTTGCTAAAAAAAAAATCAGTGATCGTTATGCGTCTTCTGAACGACTTCATACATTAGCTGTCAAATTCAACTCTCAAAGGTACACACCAACATGTTGTCTCAAATGATCAGAAAAATATTACGATCATCTAACACGCAACTATTCAGTTGATCAGAAGTACGCAACAACGCGTTCAGAAATCGCACCAGTTACTGAGCTGTTGCGCCTTCTGAACGTGCCCAATGAAAATTCGTTTCTCTTAAAATCAAGTTATATGGCTGCGTATGTATGTACATATGTACATATTCCGAAATTTTTTTTATTTGTAAAGGCTCTCAAGAAAAACTAAAAATTCATATAAAATTACGCACAATAAATAGAAAATAAATTTTCTTCTATAAAAAATGTCTTAAATTAGTATGCAGCTCTTAAGAAAAAAAATGCTCGTACATCTCGTCGCTACCATGTCCAACTATCGAATGTGAAAATCGGCACTTTTCAAAATTTTTATTTGCCACTAATAATTTTATTTCGTATAGCAGCATTGCTTAAGTTATTGTTTTTGACAACTTATTTGTTGGTTAATGACTTCAAATAGTTTTATAGAAAATTAGAGACGAGAAATAATACTTTCATAAAAATTTAAGTACATACATAGATTTAAAAAGCTGCTTGAATACAAAAGTTTTATGAAAATGTCACATTAAACAACTGTCTAAATCTACGTTATTTTGTATAAATAAGGCCGTAAACATTTCCTTACATCGTCAATTTCCATATTCTATTTTTACTCTTTCAATTTCACTGACCAGCGCCGCAAACGATATCAACTAGTAGGCTACCAACCAGAATTGAAATTTTATACGCAAGTACTTACCGTACTACAAGTATACAGAGAGTAGATTTGCTACTCCCTTTTGGCAGCAGCAAATATCTCGCGTACGCGATGAGAGAAAGTAGAGTACGTACTTTGGTGGAGTAATAGCAAGTACGTCAAGTATTTACTCTCTCAACGCCAAGTGGGGTATGTATGCGGAAAAATAGTAACAATGTGTTGGGAGTAGAGTACAATGCAAGGAGTACTTATTGAACGAAATGCGGCAAATACACTTGCGCTGGACTCTATAACCTAAATATTGCGGATATTTTGCGCGGTTTGCATTTGCTCGAAGTGAGGTTTTAAAAATGAATTTGCTAATAAATTTATCAGTGGACAACTTGGAAATTAATGACATCGGTTTGTTATTAAATTATAAAAAAATCAAGGAGTTAAAGGTTTCTGCGGAAAGGAAAGTGGCTAATGCCCGAAATTTTAAGGAAGAGGACAGTAACAAAATCGGCAAATTTCTTCAAAACAATTCAGTTGTATTCGGACGATATATATTTAACACATTTTTGGATGCCCCGTGGAACCTTTGCTGTAAGTTTACTGATTTTATTTTTGGTAATCGACTGATCAAAGATATAAATCCTTCTAAGGAATTTAAGAACGCTATAGAGCCTTTTTGGTCAACGGCACGCGGTGAATATTCGTTGGATGATGCTTTATATATCACACTGTGAAATCTAAGCAATAGTAGAGTGACTTATCGCGAGCTATCAGACAATTTTAATGTTGCAAAGGGAACTGCCCATAAAATTTTTTTTAAAACCATCCGGGCAATCTGCAAATGAAATACGTTGGCCATCAGTTTCGCAGCAGCAAGAAATCATGGAGCATTTCCAAACGAGCCGGATGAATACATTTCCTTTTGTAGTCGGTCGTTTGGACGGAACGCATTTTAAAATAAACACCAAAAACGGATGCAATAAGCTACTATGACCGAAAGAGGAACCATTCAACTGTTATGCAGGTATGTATGTACATGGGAAACCGAAAACTGTTTTAAAACGTTATATAAAGTGCATGAAATGCTTTAGGCTTAATGAGACAGTACATTTCGTTTTTTTTTTTATGTTTTTATCGGCTACATTGGCAGCTGATGCCAACGCAAGGAAAAATAGTCCAATGTACAAAGGAATTTCGTCTGGACGGGTGGAACTCGCAAAATATGCAATAATTTTAGCCGACACGGCCTATCCTCTACCAAAATATTTGTTCGCGCTTTATAGAGACAATGGACATCTGTCCAGAGAGGAGAAACAATTTAATTATTATTTAAGTTCAACTAGAGTGTTCATTGAGCAAACCTTTGGAATTTTGAGAGGAAAATTCAAAATTTCAAATCACATTGATGTTCCAAATATGAGAGACATGTCGAATATAGTATTAGCTTGTGCAACTTTGCATAATTTTATATTGCGAAACAATTTTGAAGTTAATCATCCATAGAAAAATTCGGAAATTGATAGCTCAGGATGCTGAAATGCCTGATACTAACGAAGGAGTTATTAAAAGAAATAATTTAAAAATGTTGTTTGTTTCATAACTTTTTTGTTTAAATAAAAAAATTTATATGTGTGCAGGTACATATCACATACGTATGTACATATTTAATTTTAATTCACTTTGATGTACATATCAAATGTGTATTTTCAATACAGCAATAAAAAGTAAAGAAATCAATTTAATTTGTATTCTTTGTTTAGCTTTCATTTTTCAGCTAACGTTTCCAGGGTTTCGCGTAACTTCAACATGGTGTTTATTCTTTCTTTCTCCAAACTTAACTTTTCTTTTTCAAATTGCAGTACTTCTTCGTGGCGAGCTTGTACCTTTAGAGCTTCTTTTTTAAAAAATTCCAGTGCTTCATTGGTAGCAGTTTTCGGACGCTTTCTTCCTTTATTTGCGAATTCACCCTCAAATGAGTCGCCGATCTTTTCGTCACCACTCACTTCATATGGGTCAGCGCGATCTGGCATAGAGCTTTGGAGATTTTTTGCCGGCGGCTGGATTGAGTGCCGCCTACCGTAAACCACGTCGAACTCTTCGTAGAACTCCCAGCATGATGCTTCCCTTCCCGTTTCCCTAGGGTTGCCAGATTTTTTATACGGGAAATCAGTACGCTAGACTTTTTCATGCTAAAAAAAATCAGTACTTTTCAGTACACTTTTATTCAAAGCGAAATTATGAATATAAGTAAAAGATAATAGTTTAAAACGCCAGTGTACTTATTTTTAACAATATCTTGGTATATAATTAAAATATAGTTCATAAAAAATAAAAATGTTATTCATTTTAACATGAGTGTTAACATCATTGTACACAAGAGCCAATAAATTATTTTATATTTATGATATTTTTGAATAGTAATAATGAGATCATTTCCATTTTTACCTTCCTTTTATTAACTCGGGATGTAACTATGTAATATTGATGCGCCTAAAAGATGCAGCGATTTCTATTCTCAAGTTACATACCTGATGACAGTACGAATGGCAATTATAATAGGGAGGTTTTAGTTTTTTTAAACTATAATTTTATTACACAAAAATCGTCCGAACGTCAACAGGATACAAAAAACGTCGAAATGACGTTAAAAACGTCAACCTGGCAACGCTGCGCAGGAGTCAAAACTTTCGGAAAAACCGATTTTGTATTAATTAAGTGGAAGGAAATAAATCCATAAAAAATTGGCCTTTAGGTGGTGCGCTACCAAAAATTTGTCTTGAAAAATAATATTTTTTTGAATTACTTGCATTTATTTGGTCTAATTTTTAGAAAACTTCTTGCTAAAAGACAAAGATAGTCCAGATAGTTGCCAGTATTGGCAGTTGTCTTTCGGAAAGGCTTCGAGGACTAGAATTGCCCTGGAAGTGTTACAAATAGTTTTGCCAAAAAAGTGGCGGCATGGTCAACATTTTTATGGTTATTCATAATGCACATTTCAGTGAGTTTCAGCGAATGGTTAGTATCCTGGAAAATCATTTAGTTAGGATAAGAAACCTGAGTCAAGGTAGCTTAGAAGCGTTTTTACGAAAGCTGGAGATCGACAGAGAAGATGTTGTGGCATGCCTTTAAACGTTTTAAGCCCCAATTTTTTTACTCGGTTTTTACTAATGATAAGTAAAATAAGTTCATGCCAAACTTTGAAATGCTGCATCCAAGCCAGAACTCGACTGGAAGTGAACAAGTGATTTCGACATTTCTCCACTGAAATAATAATTTTTAGTGTTTAAATAGTCAAAGAATTCTGTACATTTAATTTTAAAGTTACTTTTAGTTTGAAGTTCAGTTTCAAAGATTTTAATTAGAAGCCGCTTTCTCTCTTTGCGCAAGGAAGCAAACCTTATACTTAAGATCCTCTCATTTGCTTTTTTTGAGTGTGGTAGGGAAAAAAAAACCAAATTACATATTTTTTCTAACTATGGAAAAGTACCACTTTAAGGACTTCCTCTATATTTCCTCATGGAAAGACTAAGAATTTTCTAACAAGAGTATCTAACTCTATGGCTTGTATGCAAAACTCTTTTACAATGTCAGTAAATTGACAACAAAGAATTATAAAGCTGAATTTACATGAGGCGATTTTTTAGGCGATTCAACATTGCTCAAGAAAAGTCGCTCGTGTAAATGGTGTCTCAAAAATCGCTTGCCTCAAAGTAGACAGAAAATCACCTTTTACAGGCGATTATCGCCTCCCAAAAAATCGCCTCATCTAAAGGCAGCTTAAGTTATAGGCAAAAGCCATTCGAATATTCAAATTTGCTGTTATTAAACTGAGAGATATTTTCGAGATAACTTACAACACTCGACAAAAAAGTCAGCCTTCTTTTTAGATAATTTAAGCTCCATTACATTATCGCAACTGGTACGTAACGACCGAGCGATATGCCCATAAATCCATTGATATTTTTGTTGTATTACTCTTCACAGTGCAGTTTAAGCAAGCTGCAACGTTATGTAAAAACCTTAAGTATATCATAAAGTATTTTATTCGAATTGGAAATTCAGTACAAATCAGTACAAATTTTGAAAAATCAGGACATTAGCGTACTGATTGAAGAAATTAATAAAATCAGTACAACAATTGGAAAATCAGTACTGTACTGATAAAATCAGTACGTATGGCAACCATATGTTGCCCCCTTTCGCGTTTTTATGCATTTGTATTTTATGCATAATACTGACCTTTTACGCTTTCCTGACGCAAATTCCTTTTTATACCTTTCATGAGCATGAAATGGTATTATAACTTTGGTCCGATGTTTGTAAGCACCAGAACAAAAAGAGATAGACCCATTAAAATGTATACTTATATGATCAGAACGTCGAGCTGAGTTGATTTATCCATGTCCGTCTGTCCGTCTGTCCGTCTGTTTGTATGCAATCTAGTCTCTCAGTTTTCGAGATATCCGGATCAAATTTGGTAGGTGGGTGTATTTTTATAATGTATTAATCATTTGTCGGAACCGGAAGAATCGGACCACTATAACATATAGCTCCCATACAACTGATTGTTCAGATATGAGATTTTTCGTTATAACTTC
>NW_023458556.1:86298038-86299529 GCF_013731165.1 Rhagoletis pomonella | reverse complement strand
GACAGACGGACAGACGGACAGACGGACAGACGGACATGGCTAAATCAACTCAGCTCGACGTTCTGATCATATAAGTATACATTTTCATGGGTCTATCTCTTTTTGTTCTGGTACTTACAAACATCGGACCAAAGTTATAATACCATTTCATGCTCATGAAAGGTATAAAAATAAAACGACTATGAGATTTATGTAAACATCCAATTTAAAAACAATTTATGTTTTCATCAGTTAAATGTGCTTCATATGCATATACAAATAAACATATTGCACAAAAGCTTATACTTCTATTTCACACCAAAGCTACACTTTTTCCAAGTAAATTTGCAAAGAAGCAACAAGGTGCCGATGCTAAGGGAGCGGTGCGAGAGAGACAACTGTCAGTTTATCGAACCTTGTATTACTGAATCATGTGGTGGACCAAACAGCGTGCGTTCATACATACATATATGTAGCTATAAGTACCTTCGCGAACGTTCACTGCTGTCGTTCTCGTTCATAAGTGAATGTAAATGCTGCGGCAAATATTCGCGGAAAGTTGGTGTGGTTAGAGATACTATTCTATGCGAAGGAAATTTTGTTAATAGCATAAGATTTACACCGTTCATTCGACTTTCAAAAATGAGGTGTCAAATGAAAGGGCTTGGCCTCTAGGGCCCATTTGCAGAATATCCAGAGTTAAATATATAAATACAGAGTTAAGTAGCTCAGAGTTAAATTGTTACATTCCTAAACCAGACAGTGTCTTTCAGCAGTGAAAACTGGCCCAGAGTTAAGTAACGCGAGGGATTTCTAAATTAAGTAGGTACCACTCTCTCTTTAGTGATGCTTGTTTACATTTCTTATTAGAATTTGAATATAAAAATTCAAACAATTACATAAATACATTAAAACTTAGGTTCAAATTGTAAATTGGCCAGCGGCACTTCTAAAAGTTCTCCTAATTGGATGGACTACTAACACGGTTGGTGCATTTTAATCGCATACATTTTTTACACCAGACTGACCGAAACCTCAGAGCTGAAGGCGGAAAAATTAATACGTGAATATGTACATGTCTGTGTTCGTATGGAATAGTAGCTTCCCAACAAGCAAAATAAACTCAAAGACAGCTTTTTTTAAGTTAACAATTATAAACATTAATCCTACAAAACGTTGATTTTTTGTTTATAAAACGCTTGAAAGTAAGCGTAATATAATCGAAATGGAACCTTGGTTATAAGCGTAGAAATATAAACTTATCCCTACAATGGTCACGTGGTCTACGATCGTAGACCACTTCTTTTAAAATAGTACTATCTTCTAATTTTTATACCTTTCATGAGCATGAAATGGTATTATAACTTTGGTCCGATGTTTGTAAGTACCAGAACAAAAATAGATAGACCCATGAAAATGTATACTTATATGATCAGAACGTCGAGCTGAGTTGATTTAGCCATGCCCGTCTGTCCGTCTGTCCGTCTGTCCGTCTGTCCGTCTGTCTGTCTG
>NW_023458556.1:86294897-86297938 GCF_013731165.1 Rhagoletis pomonella | reverse complement strand
GGTATGAAGCCTTCGGCATAGCCGAAGACAGCGCTGCTCTTACTTGTCTTTCTTAAGATAGTTACGCTTTTCGGTAACTGTTACTAATACGTCTGCTCACATAATCAGTGTGTTAGGTGCGCTGTGGGGGAGCGATTAGAAATTGTATCACGGCTGAAACATAACTGATCTACATATGTAGACCACGTGACCAATGGCGTTTTAGTTTCTGCTTCAACATTATATTTTAAATTCATTAGTAATATTTACTAATTTTTCATACTCATTAAGTTAAAACAATACTGTTTAGAAAAACTATGTCATTTCTGTCTGTTTTTACCGCATTGATTTTTTTTTTTTTTTAATAGTTACAATTAAACCTAGATTTGAAAAAATTTTATATTTGAGTCCGAATTTCATTTCTGAAACGGGCCACTTCAATTATGTGATATTTTATTTTCAATCAGCGGCGGTATTTTTTCATAGCTATAGACAATGCAAAAAAAATTTCTAACTGATTTAAAAAAAAAAATATGTTTTTCTGTATATATCGACAAATGTTTTTTTTGTCCTTTTTACTTAAAAATTCAATTACAGACGATCTAATTGACCGATTTTGACAGTTCAACCGTTCAACAGTTCAAGGCTAATGCGCAATGCAACGAGCGCGTTCGGACTGATTTTGGTCAAGTGCGTCTGAAACCAGCGTGCTCTCACTGGTTTATTTGTTTTCATGTGACAGTTAAAAACAAACAGAGGTAGATTTAAGTAAACAAGTAATTTTTAATCAAAAAACAAAACGGACTTCATTTCTTAAATAAAAATTTAAGATAAAATTAGTACATCTGTGAGGTAACACCTTTCCTTTAAAAAAATAATTATAGAAATCGATTAACGTGGCCCAAAGTTATGCGGTAACATATATAAAAAAAAAATATTCCGACGAATTTATAACCTTCTCCTTCTCCTTCTTGTGAAGTCGGTTAAAATTATAGCTTTTCAATTCATTTATTAAACATATATCTATTATATTCAGAAAACAAAGGAAGGTGAGGGCACGCTGGTTTCAGACGCCCTTGACCAAAATAAGCTGGAACGCGCTCGTTGCATTGCGCGACAGCCTTCAACTAAAAATAATGGTTTTCCACTTATTTACACTAGTAACTGTTTATGTAAATATGTATGTATTTTTTATGCTTAATATATGCAAATAAAAGAAGAAAATAAACACAGCAACCATCGAGTAAATTTTTATTTGTGTCAAACTGAAACTTTTTTCCAATAATTAAAGGTTAGCTGATTCAAGTCTACAGCAAGTTCACAAAATTAATTGAAAACTTGTATCAACCAAAGCATTGTTTATATTTGCTCAACAATGATTTTTTTCAACTAACAATATTGCTCAATCAAGGTAGTCGTTTTGTAATTATTAACAAATATACATTTGTGTCAACTATAAGTCTCAAGTAAGTTGCAGACTTTCGTGAACTAGATATTTATTTCGCCATATCCAACTAAGCCACTTGGTCACTATAACCAAACCTTGGTAATTATAACTAAACCTTTTTCTGGGTGTAGCTAAAATAAAAAAAAAATGGCAAAAAGGATATACTAAAAGGCAAATACACGACACCAGCTTGCTGGCACTATCAAAAATACTTTTTACTTGCATATATGCATATTGCATATATGCAATATTGTGAAGCATCATGTTCGATGTAGAAATGTGGCAGCTTTTGCAAATGTCAAGCGTTCGAGTAACTCGAATTTTGACGTTTCATGCGCGCAAAACAGGGGAAAACCGGCATCAGCAAAATTTGTGATGGAAGAAGATAGGTAAGCAAAATTGCTACTTATTTAATTTTATAACAAATTATCATAATTTCTTGTGCTCAAATGCATTATTTGCATTGTTTTTATTGAATTTTCAGCCAAAAATTTAGCAAGAATTTCACGAAGCTGCTTGTCAGATCCCGTCTAGACTTAAACAAGTAAGAGCAGCGCTGTCTTCGGCTATGCCGAAGGCTTCATACCTTTCATGAACATCTGCAAATTTTACTTTGATAGATTACTGCTTGTGAATACATCTGCATACATCGATAGAGGAGTTACATACTTATATAAAAAATCGCCTCTAAACAATCAGAGGTATGGAGGATATACTTTATATGGCACCAATCTAAGTGATTTTCACTGCTATGTGATCGGTATGTAAACCGGTAACACAATTTATTGGGTTTAGTTTCCTACATAAAGGAGATATATCGCAAAAACTGGTATCTGAACAATCAGTGCTATAGGAGATAAAGCTTATACAGCATAGATTTTGAGGATTTTCTCAGTAGACTTTGTATTATTATTTATAAAATATCTTACGAAATTTATCGGTTTTAGCTGTTCAAATAAAGGAGTTTTACAGTAAAATCCCATATCTGAACAATCAGATGTATGGAAGATATATGTTGTAGTCACCCGATCCTTGTTATTTTCACTGTAAGTATTCTGTTAATAATGAGTGAAAATGGTGCGAAATTTCATGTTCCTAGCTGCATAAATGGAGGAGATATGATAAAAGACCTCATATCTGAACAATCAGTTGTATGGGGGCTGCAGGTTATAGTGACCCGATCTTCGTTATTTTCACTGTAAGTCTTCTGCTGATAATGAGTGAAAGCAGCGCGAAATTTCATGGTCCTAGCTACATAAATGGATGAATTATAACGAAAAATCTCATATCTGAACGATCAGTTGTATGGGAGCTATAGGTTATAGTTATCCGATCTTTTTAATTTTCACTGTAAGTTTTCTGTTGATAATTATTGAAAACAGTGCGGAATTTCCTATTCCCAGCTATATAAATGGAGGAGTTATAACGAAAAATTTTATATCTGAACAATCAGTTGTATGGGAGCTATAGGTTATAGTGACCCGATCTTTGTAATTTTCACTGTAAGCATTCTGTTGATAATGGGTGCAAGTGCTGCGAAATTTCATGTTCGTAGCTGCATAAATGGTGAAGTTATAACGAAAAATCTCATATCTGAACAATCAGTTGTATGGGA
>NW_023458556.1:86292907-86294797 GCF_013731165.1 Rhagoletis pomonella | reverse complement strand
TATTTTTATACCCGAGCGCACTTGTGCACAAGGGTATTATAACTTTGTTCACATAACGGTTGTTTGTAACAGGCAAAACGAATCGAGATAGATATAGACAAATGTATACATAAATGATCAGAATGAAAAGAGAAATCGATTAAGCGGTGACTGTCTGTCCGTCCGTCCGTCCGTCTGTGCACACGATAACTCGAGTAAAAAATGAGATATCTTAACGAAACATGGTACGTGGACTTCTTTTGGGCATAGGACGGATGGTATTGAAAATGGGCGAAATCGGACAATAACCACGCCTACCTCCCATATAACGGTAATTTTCAGAAATACGAAAAGTGCGATATTTTAGTAACTACTGAAGATAATTCACTCAAAATTGATATTTACAATGAGTTTTAGACGAAAAATAAGAATATTAAAAAATTTTGGCAAATGGGCGTAGCCACGCCTACTTATGGTTACATGTGTATATCTTGGTAACCGCTGCACCAATTTCTTCCAAACTTGGCACAGTTGTTGGTCCTGCTACAACATACCAAATGGCCAAAAATTTTTAAAATCGGACAATAACCACGCCCACATCCCATATAACGGTAATTTAGAAAAATACGAAATCCTCGATAAATCAGTAAATATTAAAGCTAATTTATTCAAAATTTATGGTTGCAACAATTTTTTACCAAGAAATACGCTTATGATACAATTTTGGAAAATGGGCGTGGCACCGCCCACTTATGATCACATATATGTATCTCGCTAATCGTTCTAGCAATTTGAACCACACTCGGTATGGTTATTGTGCTTGCCACATAAAAGCAAAGCGTTGAAAATTATTGGAATCGGACTAAAATTACGACCGCTTTTCATATAACGGTATATTTCAGAAATGCTTGAAACTGCAATATTTCGAAATTTAAGGACGCTAATTTACTTAAAATTTATACACCCCGGCTTATCGTGTAGCGGTAGCTTTCGGAAAGGTGGAAAACATATATTTAATAATTGCGCCGGGTATTTAATGTTCGGCTCCGCCCGAACTTAGACTTTCTTACTTGTTACTTAACACATCCAAACCGACTCGCGATTCAGACGCACCGTGTATGCCGGTTATAAAGAATCCCTCATAAAAGTGATTTACTGTAATAATTTAGTTAATTAATAATTTTTATATTAACAAATAATTATTACAAGTAATTTTTAGCAAAAAAACCCGACTTCAACTCTCATATAAAAAAAAATATATATATATATATCTCATGATCCACTGCTCGGATCTTAACCAGATTAGTATGGGACCACCTCTGACACACTACCTTTCCGATGCTAAAAGAATTATCGAAATCGGTTGACGTGGTCCAAAGTTATGCGGTAACATACATAAAAAATAAAAAATAAAAATATTCCGACGAACTGATAACCTCCTCCTTTTTTGGAAGTCGGTTAATAAAAGAAATTTAATTTTGTGGCACTTTCATATTCTTTTCGGCACAATTTTTGAAGACCATTGGGCACATTTTGAAATTTTGAAATTCCATCCCTGCTTGTACCTCACGCGAATCATGCATGCATGTACGTACATACACACGCAACACACTTCAGTATCGATACGAAAAACAGTTTCGTTACCGCACAATATGTTGTGTTGTATTCAAGGCGAATTAATATAAGCTGATAGCAGGATTAAAAAAAAAAAAAATTTACATGTATTTTGCTTTTGCTTTGGCGGCATAAACTGTCAAAATCTGTAAGAGTGTGTGTAAAAATTCAAACAAAATTTTTCAATTTCCCTGCAAACCAAAGCTCCCGAATTCTTAAGGAAATCGTTAGGAGTATCTCATTTCTGTAACGATTTTTTTACGAGTTTTCAAAAAAAATTATATGAAGGGGTTGACA
>NW_023458556.1:86277416-86292807 GCF_013731165.1 Rhagoletis pomonella | reverse complement strand
CAAAAGTATCGCATCTGTGGAACTATGTCGAAAAAATTACGCTCCCAGCAAATATGCGAGTGCATTTGCTGCAAGATGCGTCTGCCCAAATATTTTCAAAGCAACTTTTGGATATCGGAAACGGTGAAGTTCTATTGATCGCACAACAAATGAGATATCATTTCCGTCCAAATTTTGTCAAATGCAACAGAGCATTCAAGACGTCATCGACAGAGTATTTCCGAACTTAGTGATCAACTACCGATATCCGGAATGGCTCCGCACACGTGCAATTTTAGCTCCGAAGAACGATGATGTTAGTAAATTAAATGGTCAAATTCAATTGAAAATTCTAGGAGAAGCAGTCGAATATAAATCGATTGAGGCAGTAATGGATAAAGATCAAGCTGTTAATTACCCAACTGAATTTCTTAATTCTTTGGAGCCACCTGGAATGCCTCCTCATTCGTTCGCGTTAAAGGTTGGATCACCAGTGATGCTTATTCGGAACTTGAATGCGCCAAAACTGTGCAACGGAACCAGTGAAAAAAAAAAATTAACACCGAATTTGATCGAGGCAACAATCATCAGCGGTATATTCAAATGGGAAGATACCACGTATACCGATGATTTCAAACGATTTACCGTTCGAATTCAAGCGGCTTCAATTCCCATTGCGTCTAACTATAAATAAAGCACAAGGGCAATCATTAACTATAGCGGGTTTGGATTTGAATGTGCTTTTCGCATGGCCAATTATACGTCGCCTGTTCACGAGTTGGGTCACCACAAAATTTATATATTTACACACCAAATAAAAAAACTTAAAATATTGTTTATCTGTTAGCATTAAGGTAAATAAAAAGGTCTTCAGTTTCAAAACTCTAAATACATGTGTCTTTCTTTGGCGTAGCAACGCGCGCCGGGTATTGCTAGTTTTCTTATAAAAATAGAGTTCATTCTATAAAAACCACCATACAAATCCACATTTCGAACTTAATGTAAAAATTATAAAAATTTAGCGAATTTTCACCAAAGTTTTACTTTTTTAAAGAATTTTTGGAAAAGTTTTTCGTATGCAGTTTTACAGCCCATGCAATTTTAGTAAAGTGCGAGTTTCATATAACTACAAAATACCGTTGATGCTTAGCAATTTTTTTGTTGACTGTGTTGTTCATTTTCTTCCATCCAAAGAATGTCCGAAAAATTTGTGTATGTGGCGGTCTTAAAATTATGCAACTGAGTGTAATACGAACTATATTTTTCTAAAAAAAATGTGTTATGAAAAATATACTTATATATATTGTTAAACCCTCACTACATTTTAAATTTTTTGATGCAATAGTATACACTAAAATAATGCTAGCTCATTTACCTTTGCAACGACACATGTATTACATTTTGTAGTGATCAATTAGTGTTAAAGCTAATTTTTAAAACTTAAAATTTCTAGTTCAATCTTAACATCTATTTTGTTTTTCATATCCGTCAAAGAGTTTTAACAATTGCAATCAGTACAAAAAGTTCTGTAGTTTTAGTTTTTCCAGAGCTAAAAATTCGGAGAAAAATCTTAAAGCTTCACTACAGCAATGTTTAAGCACTTGCATTTCTTTTCGAAGCGGCAGAAACCTCCTCGTCTACAGCTTCGATTGCATTTTCACCACTTTCTTCAACGGTTGATGTACCTTCATCCATCTGTTGAAAATCAACCTCTTTTCTATTTATTAAGAAATTATGTAAAGTGCGTGCTGCTGAAATTATCTCATTTCCAATTTCTGGCGTATGTATATCTATATATTTCTATCTCCTAAATTTTCCTTTTAGCAAACCGTTCGATAATTGAGCGACAATTACTGAGTTTTACATTGTAGTTATGTTGTTGAGTAGTTAGGTGACCATTATCACGATAGGGTGTCATCACGTTTTGCAACAAAGGGTATGCTGAATCACCCACAAGATGCAAATGTGAAGGCAGCAGTGACGATGTAGAGCAATTCAGGTTTGCGAATATTTCACTTTGCCTAAATACTCTGGCATCATGCATTCGTCCAGGCATTCCAATGAAAACATCTATAAAACGTGCTTTATGATCACAGGCACCTTTAAGGTTAATATCTATATGTTGTTTAATACTTTAATAAAAATAATAGAAACCTTGAAGAATTATGGAGTGCATCTGTTATAGAAATCCGTGGGGTTGCCGTAGGAGCTTTTATAGGAATGTGGCACCCATCGATTGCACCAAAAACTCCGGGAAAACCACGCGAGTGCCTCTGAAATATCAAAGCCTCCTTGTTGCTCTCAATTCGATTGGGGAATTTGACAAACGCTGGCAGCATAGTAGCAAGAATGACCAAGACTTCCCTGAAAACTTTGTAAGCAGTACTTTTGGCGAACCCAAAACGATCGCCCGTTGAAAGAAAACTTGCTTCGCCAAAACCCAGATAGTAAAAATCACTTTTTTTGGCAAGTCGGCAAGGTAATCACTTCTACCGGGAATACGGGTACCTATTATGCTCACTAACTCCTATAAGTTATTGAAAATGTTAAAAAATACGACTTTTCATATCACTATGGGGAACTTACATCACATGTACCACGGGACATTCTGAAGTGTTCTTTAAGTAAATCGTTAGAATATTGAGGAACTATTATTTCATAGTAGTTCTTGTTCCGGGCTTCCTTTTGTCGCCCATTACATTCTCAATTAAGTTTAAGACAACTGCTTCAGCATCTTTCATAAAAAACTCCATTATAAATTCGTTATTACCCATGCCTTTCGGTAAACTAACTATTTATTATTTTGGCGCACTTATTTATTTTCATTTGTTTACATTTATCAGCTGTTCATTTGACAACATATTCATCAAGCCGTTTCTAAGACGTAATTGTTGAGTTCAACAGTTGCCAACAGTTTCGTAACAGTTGAGCTAAACAGCTACGTCTTATGAACGCGCCCAATGTCGAGCGGCTCATCGCACCTAATGCCCTCAACTATTGTAATGTCCTCGTACGTCTTAAGTTCTGTTGTAAGTATATCTACAGCAGACATTTCCTTTAGTCACTTTCTGCAACATTCTTTCAAACTCGTTCCTTTGAACGTCCAAAGCTGCATTCACTGCGGACTGTATTAACGCTTGCAGCTCTGGAGCATTCATATCACTCATCCACACAAATCTTAATAAACTTTATTTATTTATTTAAATAAACGAGCAACCATTTACATTTTCCTTAACTAATAATTTTGTGCCTCTCGTTCTTTGTTGATATTTGTCTAGATGGTTTTATTCCTTGTTCGCTGTCTCTCCTCTTTTGTTCAGGCGGCTTTATTCCTTGTTGGCTGCCCAAGGACAAATCGTCTCTTGGTGGCTTATAATATTCCAAACAATTATTTTTTTAATTGGTTCGTAGAAATGGTATAGAATAGTTAAAAAATCAATATTTTTCTACCAGCAGGAGATTCCCAATGATAATACCCAATGGTTTATTTAACCATTTTTCATTGCAACTATAATTTATAGGTCCGCCAAAAACTCCGAAAAATGCAATGCGATGACCAATAAAAAATCATTAGTATTAAAAATGGTTAAATAAATAATTGGGTATTATTATTGAAAGTATCCTGAAGAGAACCAGAGTTTTCCGATCGAAAAATATTGACTTTCAAGAATTCTATACAATTTATACGAAAAAATTTATTTTTCCCATATAAAAATACATGGAAAACTTTGAGCGACCTCTAAATATTTTTTGATTTCAAAATAAAAAAATTGCGGTATACTTTTTTTCGATATAGAACAATCCTAGGGGGTGAGAGCATTACAATTCCGACTTTACTGTTTGTGGACCATTCTACATGTCGGCATAATCGTACTTCCACGATATTAAGGTGCCAATTTCTAAGTACGAGTGGTTGAAGTAAATACTTCCGATGGTGGTGACTGCAGGTGTTTGATACGCAATGTCAGCATAAACGGTTTCCCACGACCTTATGGAAACCGTTGCTGTTGACGCTCAGTTGAAATGGCTGGTGATAACTTGTACAAGAGATTTATGAGGGACCTAAAGATCGAACTCATTTTCCTCTGATTCTAGTGACGACTCGCTACCCATTTCCATAAGATTATCTGTGCACATTTCATTTCGCAGGAACTTCATTACTGAGGCCAATGCTAACGGATCTTTGAAATGAATCTTTTTTTAACCTCGAGTCGAGTGAAGTTGATACAGCTAGCAAGATAGTTCGATGGATGGATTTTAGTCAACTACAGAATACATATTTCTCGAAAATATTTTTACAATTAATCGACTAATCTTCTTCTTCTTCTTTTTTGGCGCTGTAACCGCCTAAGCGATTTTGGCCGAGTTCAGCAAAGCACGCCAGTTTCTCCTCTGTGCCAACTGACGCAAATTGGAAATGCCAAGTGAAGCCAAGTCCTTCTCCACCTGATCTTTCCATCGCAGTGGGGGCCTCCCTCTTCTTCTGCTACCACCAGTGGGTTCCGAGTTGAATACTTTCAGAGCTGGAGCGTCGGTGTCCATTCGAACGGCATGGCCAAGCCAGCGGAGCCGCTGTATTTTAATTCGCTGCACTATGTCCCTGTCGTTGTAAAGCTCATACAGCTCATCGTTCTATCGTCTGCGGTACTCGCCGTCGCCAACGCGTAAAGGCCCGTAAATCTTCCCCAAAATCTTTCTCTCAAACACTCCAAGAGCCGCCTCATCGGATGTTGTCTCTGTCCATGCTTCTGCGCCATATACCACCACGGGCATGATGAGTGACTTATAGACTGACTAATAATCGGTTAATTAAACACATGATACAATTAAATCGTAAATTGGACAAAAATAATATATTAATTTAATCAAATGATTAATCGCTGATGTCCCTATTTGTGTGTATATACCGGACTTTCAGATTTCAGAGTAGTGTGGCAAAAGGTATGTATTTGCATGTGTACATGCCACTTTTTACATATGGAAATGCCAGCATATCGTGTAAAGGTAAATTAGGTTTATTTCTGTAAAAAGCAGATGCATGTACATACCCAATAGAAATATTTTTATTTTCATCTGACACACAGTTATGTATAATCATCTGAGTTTAGTTTATTTCGTTTGCAAAGAACGTGTTTTTAAATAGTTAAATTAAGACTGTGAATTTCACAGACAGACGCAATTACATATGTATTAAAAAAGCCACACGTCGATTGCCGACCCACTACTTGCAGTGTATTTTAGCGATTACTTTTACAAGGCAATGTCCTAGGCGGTAGTGACCATCGGCTCTCTCTGCACTAAAGGAGTACTAAAGTAGTTACTTGCGTGATTTATGGACGCCCCCTTTCGTAGTTTTTTGCTATTCTGCTTCTGACTGGTTCGACTCTGCACTACCATATGCACTACCACGGGTTAATAGAGTAGCTAATTACCTAGGAGTCGGTGCAGTAGCGGTTCAAAAGTAGCGATTGACTCCAGCAATACTGGAGGGTATTTACAGATGCAAATACATATCGTGTTAGAACACTTAAGGAATTCATCAATATTTATTTTAAATTTATATATACAATTACTCTTTCACAGAAAGTTGATTTTTCATAAAAAATTTAGGAAAATGAGCGTGGTACCTCCCACTTATATAATATATCAGGGATGATAAATGAGTTTTTTAATTTTGTACCAAATGGCCAAAAAAAGTGTTCTAAATAAGCCGAGAAAGTACCAAGATTTAAAAGACCATACACACATAGTTATGTACATAAACATATGTTTTTAGATTTTCTGTATAAAAATCATGATATAAAATATGGCGTGTCGAAGGTGGAAAACATAAGTGCAAATCAGTTGTTTGAAAAGGCCACCAAAACACCAAGGTAATCAACAAAAGCATACAAGTTATACTTATTATCTAAGTGCTAGTAGTATCAAAAATTTTCAAAAAAAACCCGTTGCATTTAACGGAATGGAAGTTTCACAAAAATATTTTCTTTTATAGAAATAAACAAGTTAATAGCAGTGCTCTCGTACCTAAAATCTTGCAAAGTGGGGGAAATCGAGAGCGCAAAATGACACTGGAATCTGCCACTTTCTGCTGGAAAAAATTTTACCTGCGAAAACTTACAAGTAAAAAGTCTGCTGACCACACACTTGTGTTCGTGCATAAACAAAAGAAAGGAAGAATCGTTTTGTTTAGTTAATTTACTATTAATCTCTAATTTTCTAATTTCCGTGCGTCAACTATGGCTGCCGTATACAATTTTTGAACTGTACCATATTTTTCCCATAAATATACCAAAATAGATAATAATGCTGAAAGGTTCTGACCGAATTTGTCAGTTGATCGTTAAAACGAAAATGGGATAATTTTAAAGGCACATTAGTAGCTATATCTACTTAATTTTTGTGAAACAAGGAAGGGTGCTTGGAGGAGATTCTTTTATTATTGAACGCGTCATAATATGGTATCAAAAATATTTGTTAGAAAAAAACTTATTCATTCCGAGATAATTCATTTATATGTGAAAAACATTTTTCCTATACAAAAGTATTCAATAGTAAAAAATTCCAAATTGGGGACAATGCACCAAGCGGATAATAAATTGCCAAATGAACCACCTATTGCAACTGTGAAAGTTATCAGCTGTTTCGAAGACTGCAAGTTTTTGCAAATTTTGCAAACTGCTCAGAATTTTTGGTGTTGGATGATTTTATGTGGAGAATACAAAAATGCTCCTACCAAATTTACCTATCAGAAAGTCAGAATGGCTTAAGTTGCACTTTTTTACTGGTTTTGCTTTCAATAACTTTTTCTGTTATTTTAGTCTTCCCCTCAATTTTACTCGCTATGATTATTTTATTCTCTGGCTGCTAGTACTTACTGGAAAATTTTATGAATAGACCTATTATGACAGCAATTTTTTTGTTTAATTTAAGTAAGAGTTTCGTTCTTCAATAAACACCACGTATTTAAATATGGTAGAAAAATATGACTATATTTTTATGCAAAAAAATTCAAAACTCCAAGTAAATAGAGTGTGGTATTTCGACGTAATTGTGCTGCAGTACCGTATCTTGACAAAAATGTATCAAAAATGTCAATGTGGCTTCCAAAATGTACCAAAAAAGTACAATTGTACCATCAATTTCATCACTGTCATATATGCGTATCTTCACCGATATCGACCAAATTTAATATACACATTGCGCTTAGTCTGTTTAAGAATCGTCTTAAAAATTTTTAAAGATCTATAAATCTTCTTTTCAAAACATATTTGATTTTTAAAATCGGTTTAAAAATAGTACAGCTGTTAATAAATAAGTACATGAAGTTCGAACATTACTGCTGTATTTACATAAATAAAATAAAAATTAAGAGTTCAGGAACTATAAGTAACCTATTTTCATGTTGTAATTGACCCTACCTACAACCTACACTAAGTGTAGTTTCGGGTTTATTTCGTGATTTTTTTGGTAGCATGGTGTTATCTTTTGGCATTTTCGTACGCAAAACTTGCATGAAATTTGCAAGTAGGAGAAGTTGAGAGAGCAAAATTACGAGAGGAAGTCGCAAGATTTTACTGGATAAATTCTTACTTGTTACAATTTGCCAGTAACAGAAACTTTCTTACATGCTGCATCTTGAATTTTACGCAAGCAAAGGAATAAACTTTTAGATTTGTATAGTTAAAATTGCAAAAAAAAAATTAATTAAAATTTCATAAAACTAGTAACTGCTTGAAAGGTTTGCGTTTTCGTACTTTTCAGAACAGTTCTCTCATTGACAGTGACTTCTGGAAACTATGTTACTGGCAATATACTGGATATTTTTTAACTGGAGAATACACTAACTGATGTTATTTTAATGTTTGTGCTCTTCTTTAGTAATTAAAATCTGTTTTTTGTGGCATATTTTGAGCCACAGTAGAAATCACAGTGATGCGCTGAGTTGTATGACTTTGTTATAGTAGGTGGGTTAATATCCGAGAATTTGCTTTCAAAGAGAGAACTACACCACAAAAATAACGTGAATGCGAAGTTTTATCCAACAGCTAGTTAATTTGTTGTTTATTTGCAACAATTTTCTAATAACAACAACTGTTAACTGAGAGCGACTATTTAAGTCAACCGATTTAAGTCAAACAATGATTACAATATTTTTACAATTTAAGTAAATTTTAATTCTTCTTCTTCTTATTTGGCGCTGTAACAGCCTAAGCGATTTTGGTAGAGTTCAATAAAGCACGCCAGCCATTTCTCTTCTGTGCCAACTGACGCCCATTCGAAATGCCACGTTAAGCCAAGTCCTTTTCCACCTGATCTTTCCATCGCAGTGGGGTCCTCCCTCTTCCTCTGCTACCACCAGCGGGCTCCGAGTTGAATACTTTAAAGCTGAAGCGTCGGTGTCGTCTCGAACGACATGGCCAAGCCAATATTTTAATTCGCTGCACTATGTCCATGTCGTTGTTACGAAATTCTCTACTTTCTCGAAATTATAACTGTCAACAGTGGCGTGGGTGCCAAGGCGCGAATGTGCTGACTGTTTGTTTGATGACAGAAGATACTTCGTATTGTCCTCGTTTACCACCAGACCCATTTGATTTGCTTCCAACTTGGAAAAAGCAGAACAGACTTCGTGGTTTTTGTTACCGATAATGTCGATGTTTTCGCAAAAGCCAGCAATCGCTTAACAAAATTTTAATTAGTAATTTTATTTATAATAGGTTTGTTTCACACGAGCCGGCGGGATCCCGCGGGATCCCGCGGGTGCCCAAAACAGCCCAGAAAGCGTTCCTCACGCTCGAAAAATGGGTAAAAGAGAGCGAATATGTTCCACTTTTTGGTCGTAAATGTCTTATTCTTTGTGCACTTTTTTCCGGGCACAAATGTGCATAAGGCCAATTTGAAATAACAGCTGTTGTTGTTTAAATCCGAAAGAAAATTTTATAAAACACAAAAGTGGAAAATATCATAGAGTTTTTAGAAAATGTAGTTATTTGGTAATTTTATTAGCCATATAAGATAAATACACGTAAAATCATTGTTTAGAGCTGATTCGTTGATTCCGGCACGAAATGTGGTTCCTCACGCTCTGGCCACTTTTGGCACGTGTTGACGCATTTTTGACACTTGTGAGAGAGTAACTTATTTTTACGATCTAATTACCGGAGCAGCCCGGAAAGCGTGTGGAACAAAGCTAATAATTGGCATCTGGTTCAAAAATTAAGTCGATGTAGTCCCGTCGAGTGCCTCGGATGAAAAGGAATTTTCTCGAGCTAACAAAATGGCTCCAAGCTGATGGCAAGTAAGAACATTCGCATTTCTAGTCATTGTTGACGTTCATGCCATGTTCATTAGATGCCAGTCCTTCCGCAACAGTCCATCTCGGTATGTCATCGAACGGATGGCTTACCAAGTCTAAAACAGCAATTTTCGACGCAGGTCTTTCATAAGTTCCGGCTGCTGTCTTTACTGTCACGCTTCGTACTTGCCCATCAGTAGATGTCTTTACTGCGATAACTCACCCGCCAGGCCAACAGTTTCGGGGATTCTCAGGATCTGCAATGTACATAATATCATTAACTTGAATAGGGTCACGTTGTCAAACCATTTGCAGCGTCTGGTTGCAATAGGCAGATATTCTCGCACCCACCGTTTCCAAAGGTGTTGGTGATTGCTTGCGTTGCTTGACAACTGCGAAGTCCACATTACCATTTTCTTTTACTAGTGGCTTAGCACCGAAAGAGCGACCAAGCAAGAAATGGGTTTATGTTAAAGCTTCTTCGCAATCTGGCTCAACTGGCATGTAAGTTAGCGGGCGAGAATCAACATACATTTTTACCGCCAACAATGCAGCACGCAGTAGCTCTTCGGAAAGCTTCACTGCGGTAAAATTTTATAGATTACGTCTTTAATGGAATGTACCAGACGTTCCCACGCACCGCCCACATGCATATGGAGATGAAGGGATAATGAATTTCCAAGTAGTGGCTGTGGTGGTGACTGCTGCTATGATTCGATCTTAATCGCATTCCGTAACTCTCGCTCATCACCTTTGAAATTAGTTCCAATGTCGCTCCAAAACTCGAATGGAATACCACACCGTGCCATGAAATTACGCACAGCTATAATACACGACTCTGTGGACAAAGAATTTGATACAGTGAAACCCGCTCATCAATAAATGAAGAGAGTTTATAAATTGTACTTTATTTGATAATTTTTCGATAGCTTTGTAGGACCTCTATTTCCCGACCGAAACAATTGGCTTGAACAGTTCTTATAATTATACGTTGGAGATGGAAGCGATCTTTTTGACTAGTTAACCTTTCGAAACGTTAGCCAATAGCGAGCAGTGCTGATTACAGTAGCGATGACATTAAGTAACTTATTGTAGCGAGAAAATCGGTCGAACTCGATCAGAAGCATTGTGCGACGTTGATCTCCCGTTTGATGCCCTACGTACTGTGTTCGGGGCTCTTCTCTTGTTTCAGAATATCACTCATCTTCGCGTGGCCAATATGATTTATTTTCTATCACAACAGATGGTCCTTTAAGCCACCTGGTTTTGTTTGATAAATCAGGAGATTTTGTCCATTTGGTAGCATCGTCGGCCACTTTTTCGGTAGTTGGGACCCATCTCCAGCTTTCGAGATTCGCTTACCCGAAAGGCGACAAATTGACGATAGCGGCGTCGGTTAGAGCGAAGCCAAGATAGCACAGTGCGCGAGTCTGTCCAAAACGTGAGGGAAGCTATGGGTATGGTTAACGACCGGACAATACTGGATGCAAGGCGAGCACTTAGTAAGGCTGATTGTAACTCTAAGCGGGGAATCGATATTATCTTTAGCGGAGCCAAGCGTGGAGATCGACAATACCAAATTAAGTGTGCATGGCCGAAAAGTAGCACCTTGAGATTTGTATGCCTTCTACATGAGGCAGCAGACCTTTCTAGCATTGCCATTTTAAATACTGCTCCTCGGGGGACTGGTTCATCTCAAGAACACACAGCTCGCTAAGTCTCTTGAAACAGTATTTCAGCGTACATAACATAATGTCCGATCAGGCCAAGGGGTCGAAAATTGCCATAATAATACTAAGAATTTCTCGCCTAGCCGGATGTTTATACCCAGACATAAGCCTTTGGTCCTACTTCCTCTGAGATAGAGTAAATGTTAGGCAATCGCATTCCGTGAGCCACCACATACCGGGAATTTGTTTGGCAGATAAACTGCTTTCGTCGTTGAAATTTAATGATGATGCTGGCGTGCACTCTAACTTCTTAAACACGGCAGAAGAGTTGGAAACCCAGTCGCGTATACTGAAGCCAGCTCCCGAGTGAACGTAATGCACATCGCGCGCAAGTTCGATTGCCTCAATTTCGGTGCCCACCAAATCGAGCATGTCGTCCAGATAGTGGCTGCTGGTTATGATTTCTACCGCTCTGGGGTATTGTGCTTCAAACTGCTTAGCATTTTTGTTCTTCACAAATTGTGCACAGCTTCTAAATATAAACATCACGTCTCGTTGCACCGTCTTCGAGGCACTGGAATCGGTGAAACTGCTGATCTTCGGTTCACATACGCACCTTATGTAACATCTCAGCTATGTACTAAATCCGCGACGTATTGCGACCAACGCGTTCATCTGATCTGGTCCTTTAAGTAATAGTGAATTGAGAGACACTGAACCAACATTGGCTACTGCATCCCACACTAAACGTACTTTGGCGGGTTTGTTCGGGTTCATCACCGGAAAAATTGGCGGGTACCAGCAGCGCTGACATTCGAATTCAGAATCATCTAGTTTTCTTTCTTTCTGTCTTTCTGAATATAGTCCCCAAATTTTCGCTTAAGTACCGATGACATTTCTGGATACTTTGCCGCAGACAATTGGCTCTACGTAAAGCCATTGGATAGCCATTCGGCAGAAATTCGTTACTGGCCACAGTAAACAGGTTTCGAAACGATCTCCACGGCGCACAGTAAAACGTTCCAGCTGATCAAGAGCAAGCTGGTCGCTATCCATGCTTAAGTAGTTCTTCGCCGCTTGCACCAGCTCTCAGTGTTGTAATCACATGCGTGGAGTACGTGGTGAGTAAATATGAGGTCGCATGAAGAACTACTTCCTAAATTACCCTTGATCGTCCAACCAAGACGTGACTTTTTTGCAATTGTGTCGGACGCACCCCTTCACGTAATTTTAAACTGGTGCCTAAAATGCCGTTATCTACGCCAATAAGAAGACTAGGCATAGCGTCGGTGTATGAAAGCAGTGGAATTCCCTTTATAGGTGGCATACACGGTGCGTCTGACTCGCGAGTCGGTTTGGATGTGTTTGTGAAAATAACTATGTGTTAATTACACCGACATGACTCTGAGTTTTGACTGAGTTTTTCCGAGTCAAGCGATTGCGATGGCAGCAAGAGTTTTTTTTACAGTGTGGACGTTCTTAAGGGGGAAACGTTTGCTATTCCCTAGAGCAGAAATTTCAATGTCGACTCGAACAGAGTCATCTTCGAAGAGATGAGTGTCTCCTGTCCACTTGAAGCAGAGAGGCTGCGGGGTTCCCTTCAGATGGAGTGCACGTTGTAGTTCTTCGTCGATCAAGGTCAGTGATGACCCGTCGTCAAAGAATTAATAGGTAAAGAGTTGTACTCCACTGCCATACAAAGTAACAGGTAATATGGGGACCATAATGGTATATGGGGACCATAATGGTATTCTTTTCTGGGTATGTGACATCTACAGTTGAGCTATCCGAAGCATTTGGCAGATTGCTAATTCCAGGGGACTTGTTTTTATGTAATATTGAATGATGAGCAAAGGAGCAACCGTCAATGCCACAATTCTTCGTTGAACTGAATTGCTCAAATTTATGAGGCCTTAAACACCGCTTGCATAATCAGTATTCGCGCACCGTTTGTTCACATTTAATTCAGAGCATTCAGCATTTAATGCTCCACGTTTCCGCACTTCAGCCATTGTGATAGATATTTGTACTGCGTTTGCTTCTTCTGCCAATTGTAATAGCCAGTTACTAAAATTAGCAAGATTGCAAGCAGAAATCGAAAATTTTTGCATACTCCAATATGCAGGAAGGAGGCCAGGAAGCTTAGAAACTAACTCCTGCTCGTTTCAAGTTTATTTTCCTTTGGTGGTGGCACCTCGCGAATTTATTTATTATTATTTTTGAATATTTATTATTTATTATTATTTAAAATATTTTTTGTGAGCGAGAGATCTAGGTCCAAAGAATTTGAGAGTTTGTTCAGTTCAGACAGGGTTCTTTTGATTGGTGCATTACTGCCATAAAGCGTTCTACTAAAACCAATAGTAGAAACCTCGTAATTGCACAAAACTCTTGCAGGGACGTTAAACTAAACTCTGCTAAGAATATTAGGGCAGTCGACAGTGCCCGTAACAATATAAAGCATAAATGATACAGATAAAAAAAATTATTCACAGAGTCATTAGGTTGATCAATTGACAACAAGCTAAGTATGATGGGATCGGCTCGAAAAAATGAAGGGAACGCAATGCATGCCGTATAAATGTCTTCTGAACCGATTCCAGCCGATTGATATGTACTTGATGATACGGTCTCCAGATGAACGCGGCGTACTCTAATTTAGACCGGACAAAAGCAGTGTACAAGGTTTTAAAAGTATATGGATTGGAGAAACACTTACTATTGCGACGAATGAAGGCAAGTATTGAAAACAAGTTGGAAATGATATAATTAATGTGCGTGACAAAGGTAAACTTAGAGTCGAAAAAACACCGAGATCTTCTACTTCATTAAGCGAATCTAATCGAGTATTGCAAATATGGTAAGAAGTTTGGAATGGCTGCAGTAGCTTGGAGAATGGTACTTGATGACATTTCTTTATATTAAGAAAACGCATATTTCTTACACACCATATATACAACCAACAGTTGAAAAACATGATCCTATATCATTTATAAATAAAATGAAAAATAATGGGCGAAATATGCTACCTTGTGGTGCACCCGAAGTGGATATTATAGTCTGAGAGTATATTCCAGGGACCGTAAATAACAGTTACTTTTTTTCAATAAATAAACTTGGCCAGATATTTTTAAGTGGAAAATAAAAGTCTTTTCCTAATAAAAAACAAACCGCTTATCCAAATTAAACAAGTTTGGTATCAACTGAAGGAGGACTGAAGTAGCTTTAAAACTGAAATGCTTAAACGAGAAAAGCCAGTGGAAAGCCAGCTATTGAAAAATATTTCAATAACAAATGTTTGTAATTACCATAGAACCATCCTTGGGTCAGGTATATGCATTTCTTTTGTGTTAATTTATAAAAACAAATATAAATAGAAGTGGTATTTCTGTTTAAAAGCTATTTTAATTTTTTTGATTTGGATAAGCGGTTTGTTTACTACCAAGAAAGACTTTTATTTCGGATATAAAAAATATCTGGCCAAGTTTAACTGTTGAAAAAAATAAGTGCTATTTACGGTCCCTGGTATATTCCATCCAGGATAACTGAACTTTTTCTTCCACTATGATAAGACAGAATCCATTTAAGAAAGCAAGAATGAAATCCTAAATGGTTGAGTTTAGCAATTAAGACAGAATGTGAGATCCTATCAAGGGCCTTAGCAAAATCAGTGTAAATTGCGTCAACTTGGTGACGATTTTGGACCGCTTCAAAGCAATTATCAGCGAAAACTGCTAAATTACTTATTGTAGATCGACCCGAAACGAAACCGTGCTGATTCGGGCAGATCAAATGCTTAAGACTAAACCAAAGGTTAGGCTTTATCACGCATTCAAAAAGTTTTGAAACTGTAGATAATTTAGAAATATGCCACTTAACCTTAAAAAATGTAAAGTTATGTGTTTCTCTCGAAGGGCAGTTCAACCAGCTGTTTATTCAATTTCAAATTATAATCTGGAGCAGGTATCCAATTTTATCGATCTTGGTATGGGGATGTCCATATATTACGTAAGACCTTTGTGGGGGAGGGCGGGTCTAGAATTTTCTTACTTTTTCTTATATGGGTGGAGGGGGCGTCCCGTAGATTCTTACGTAATATTATTTTTCTTGTATTCTTATTCAAAATTGTTCTTTATAAAATACGAAAATTCACCCGATTAAAGTACTAAATTGCATTGAAATGGAAAATATACATTAAATACCGAGGATATTACATTTTTTTACAACTTTTGCTTTAATTTTTCTATTTTTCTAAAAAAAAACGTTATTCTTCGGTGTCTATGTCTACGTAATGAAGTTTTTAAGACTGACTAGGCATACATCCTATATTTGTTTGATGGAAATATATAGTATTTTCTAATATTTAATTGAAAAAACATGTCTAGGGGATTTTTAATCTTACGTAAGATCTGCGGCGGGGGGAGGGGGATCAATTAAATCTTAC
>NW_023458556.1:86274502-86277316 GCF_013731165.1 Rhagoletis pomonella | reverse complement strand
AGATAAAATAGTAAAACGCGACTAATTTAACTCGTAAGAAGTAAGTACATCAGTTTTATTTCCACTCTTAAAAATAGTGGAAATGGAAGCACGTTTCCAATCTTCAATGAAAATGCCTGACTCCAGAAATTTATTAAAGATACGTTTTAAGGGTTCAATTAGAGAAGGGCAGTTTTTTAACAAAACTACTGAGAGACCGTCCAAATCATTCGCGGTTGAAAATTTGATGCTTTTTATGCCTTTAACGTTGTCTTCATCTGAAAGAACTAAGAACCAAAGATTAAAAGTACTTTCGGTACAATAATCGGAAGAATGTAAACTAGCATTCACAGCATCGAGTATATCCTCATCCGAGATGAAATTAGCCGCAAACAAATCAGCAGAAAGATTGCGATGGAATTTGCTGTATTCCCATTATAAAAACCCGACCTGGGGATATCCTCAACCCCCTTTTTAGTCTTGATATAGCGCCAGAAACATTTTGGATTACTTTTTATATTAGCTTCACAGGTACCTATGTAGTTATTGTAACGAGCTTTATTTAGCTTGGCGAATTGGTTTTTGTCCGCAGTATATAACACCAAATGTTTTAGATCATTGGTTAATCTGAACTTTTTAAAAAACTTAGTTCTCAAGATCTTTAAACGCCTTAGTTCTTGAGAGAACCAAAGGAGCTTACTCGGTATGTTTTTGAAAATTGGTATATCACAGCGCACGGCAGTCCGCGCGAGTGTCGAAGGCAGCCACAGTAGCATGCTGAAATGACTCGCTTATAACTATATACACGAGATTCGGAAGTTTTTATCCAGACGTCCAATCGACATGTTTGAGGTATCGTTGGTAAGGTCTTGCAGAGTGTGTCCAGAAAATGTATTAAAGTTTCATAAACGATTATCCGAATTCTTAAAAATTAGGCTAAAGTGTTGCGAAACAAAAACCGTTTTTTTGCTTTTCCCGGTTTTAGTGGGTATGATTGTACACCCAACATATTTAGTGTTATTCTATAGGTCAATACCTTTCCAACGATACCTTATATATCGAGTTTTTTAAACTACAACTGAGGCCGCACTACTCATATAATATAATATATATCATTCATGTGATTATCAGTAGAAGGGCCTTAAAACAAGCTATCTAATGCTGTCTTTTTCGTTTATGAAATATAAATATGTCATAACGTTATCGCCTAAAAACTAAAAATCGGACTGCTGAAAATATAGATCTCGAGAATTTTCTCAAAAACTGGTCAGTCGGTTTTATTCTAAGTTTCCTCGAGCCTAGCCCGAAACCTTAGCTTATATCTGGGAAAACTCTCGTTGTGGAGATATTACGATTCAAATTGAAAAAACGTCGCTCCAAATAGCGAAAAATGGTTAAAAGTTAACATATTCGTCTAATTCGGTTACTTTAAGTTATAAACGTAACATATCCACTTTCCCACAAAAAAATGTCCATTCCCCGATGCCACCTAAACGGAAATTCCCTGCAAATCGGCGGAATTTCCCGCGAGTTGACTTCCCTGCATGCGATACATAAATAAATAAGTAAGAATTTTTTTATTTTTGCTAGTTTCTTTGTTTTCTTGTACATACATTATACATACATAAGTATACATGTATGTACGCATTCAGTGTGAATGCAATGATATCGTGGGCGGGATATTTGATGTACACAGTATTCAACTATACCCGCACTTAACCTACCTGGGAAGACGCTTACATTATTACCTACATTTGTACAATAAAATGGTATTATTTTTGGGAATCTCCTGCAGATAAGAAGAGTTTTCTGGTAGAAAAATATTGATTTTTAACTATTCTATACCATTTCTACGAAAAATTTTATTTTTCCCATATAAAAATACATGGAAAACTTTGAGCGCTTTGAGCGACCTCTAAATATTTTTTGATTTCAAAATAAAAAATAGGGTTATACTTTTTTTCGATATAGAACAATCCTAGGGGGTGAGAGCATTACAATTCCGACTTTACTGTGTTTGGACAACCGTATTGTACATACATATGTACTTATGTATGAATGCATTTATTTTACTTTATGTGCCGCTACTAATTATGTATAAATTGCCACTGAGCAAAAACGCATCAGTAAACAAGTAATTTTTAGCAAAAAAAAAACCGACTTCAACTCTCATATAAAAAAAAAAAATATATATATATATCGGATCTTAACCAGATTAGTATCGGACCACCTCTGAGATACTACCTTTCCGATGCAAAAAGAATTATCGAAATCGGTTGACGTGGTCCAAAGTTATGCGGTAACATACATAAAAAACAAAAAAAAAAAAAAAGATTCCGACGAACTGATAACCTCCTCCTTTTTTGGAAGTCGGTTAAAAAAGGCGAGTACAGCACCGTACTCGTGTTAGAAGTAAAACTTCTTAAAAAAACTTAAACTGGTCAGTCGATTTTATTCTAAGTTTCCTCAAGTCTAGCCCAAAACCTTAGCTTTCATTTGGTATATAGCTTATATCTGGGAAAACTCTTGTTGTGGAGATATTACGATTCAAATTGAAAAAATGTCGGTCCAAATAGCGACAAATGGTTAGAAATTAAAATATTCGTCTAATTTGGTTACTTTAAGTACAGAATAAACAGTATACAGAAGACGCATGTCGACTATCCAACCAATTTGAATTTATGGCACTAGCGGTAAGGCAAGCAAGGGCGCTGGCTCTGTTACTTCAGCAGTATTTTCACTAGGCTAACGCTGTTAATTCCATCGTCGCTATGACGACAAGATGTTAACTAATAGCTGAAATACAATGCCGGCGAACGGCGAACTCACCACAGC
>NW_023458556.1:86238558-86274402 GCF_013731165.1 Rhagoletis pomonella | reverse complement strand
GGTATGAAGCCTTCGGCATAGCCGAAGACAGCGCTGCTCTTACTTGTTTATTTTAATAATAGTCCTTTTGCAGTTTTTATACACCTAAATAGCACAGAAATTACGTAATTCACGTAGACATATTAATATTTCGTTCAATATTACGATTAAAATGCCAGATTTCTTGCAAATACATTAGGGGTATTTACGATCCGGTGCATACGGTCTAGCATGGTGCATAGATAGCATAAATAGCATGATTGTTGTTGTTTCATGTGTTCAAACAACAACAAAATTAGCCAATCATGCTATCTATGCACCATGCTAGACAGTATGCACCGGATCGTGAATATCCCTATTGGAATTTACAAAAGGAATTTCACTAACAATTGCGTACTTTGCGTACTTTTATACTACCATTTTCGCAACAAGGGATTGCATTCTTGCCATTTCTCTGTCCTTCGTAAATGCAACTTTTTGTAAGGGAGTGTCAAACCGCGGCTCTCAATAATTGTCTAACCTTGTATTATTGAATCATAGGTCCTAGAGGTGTCAAACTACCGATAGTCACACCATCGATAGTTTTGATAGTTTTCAGAAAAACTATCAATATTCACGATAGTCTCGAAAAAAACAAAACTATCGATAGCACTATCGATAACGCTAAATCAGCTAGGTTGCTTTGTTTTTACAGGATCATAGTGAAATAAATATTATCTTATAAAAGTTATAATCATTCAAAATCAAGTAACTGCTTAGCCAAAATACTTCTCTTTTTAGAAAGTTCAAAAACAAACACAAGTTATACAAACAAAACAGGGTTTACGATTAACACATGTATGTGTGTTGGCCTAAATGCATGCATATTTGAATATGACGTCGGCATCACACTAAATAATAAAATTATAGTTTAAAAAACTAAAACCTCCCTATTATAATTGCCATTCGTACTGTCATCAGGTATGTGACTTGAGAATAGAAATCGCTGCATCTTTTAGGCGCATCAATATTACATAGTTACATCCCGAGCTAATAAAAGGAAGGTAAAAACAAAATTTTTAATTCAAATTAAAAAATTCAGGTATTACCAACAATAGTTCGATAGTCCTACTAAACTATCGATATTTTTGATAGTATAAGAAAAAACTATCAATGAGTATTGATAGTCTAAAAAAATTGAAACTATCGATAGTGCCAACGATAGTTTGACAACTCTAATAGGTCCACCAATACATACGCGTACGAACAACAGCGGGAATTTTTTTCTACCCAACCTTCCCGAACGCGAACGATCTGGACTTGTTTATGCTTCTCGTTCGCGAACGAGAATCAATAGAAAATATTTGATACGTTGACGTTCGCGTATAAAATCGTAAATGTATGTAGGTGCGCGAGCGTTCATATATAAATATTTTCTTACCCTGCTCAGAACTCGATTCTCAAAAGGATCGACAGTACCCGATTTTTAAAAGTATCGATACTGACTACTCCAAAATGCTCAGTACTCACAAAAGAACTCAAAAGTACTCAGAACTTAAAACAACTCGAAAGTTCTCGGTATTCAAAAATAATCTGTTCCAATCATCACTTTGATACAATTACTCAGGCTCGATTCAAAGTACTCAGTATTAAGTGTCGAATAGATACTTAAAATTACTGAATTCTATTTGCATTTACCGATATTCATAAATGATTGTACTCAATTTCAAATTTCAATAATTTTCAAGTACAATACTTGAAACCTTTTTAGTTACCCAATCATATGAACATTTGAAGAAAGTACTCAGTACTCTCAAAAATACCCGATCCTTAAAAGTATCGATACCAACGGACTCGATGCTCAGAAGTACTCGATACTTTCCAACACTAATTGAAACCGTTATGAAGAATGCATGTATGTAACAGAGCAGGGTAATTTTTGATTACGATTACATTTTAATTAAGGTTTCTTAATTGTAATCCTTAAATTATATGCGAATATGTTACCATTATCATTATAATACAGTAAAACCCGCTTAAGTACCTCACGAAAAATTTCAGCTTTTTGAGGTACTTAGGCGGGTTGGGTACTTAAAAGAACCCGCTTAAGTACCTCGATGCGGTTACTTAAGCGAACATAATTATTGATGTAGTTACATCTTTTTGTTAACTTACATAAATATGTAAATCCTTGAATAAAACATGAACATTTAATGAAGTATACGTATTTATTAAAGATTTTTCAATTAAAATACAGTTCTTTCCCTAACAAATACCATGTAAATCTAAGCTTAAGATTTTATAGAACACTTAAAGAAAAAAATTCATCAAAATTTAAATTTTTTTTATCAGTTGTGTTTTTTGAGTATACAGTTTTATAGCCCAGTCAATTTTAGTGTAATAATGTGCAAGTTTCAAGTGGCTAAAAATTACCGTTGATTTTTTTATAATTTTTTTTTGCCGAAGGTGTGTAACGCTGCCACTGAGATTCAAAGCGGGTTCACTGTAGTTGTAATCTTAAAAATTTAAGGACTATGATTACTGTAATCGTAATCATGAAATCCATTTCTAAGGTGAACCCCGCACAGGCCTGTATTATTTATGAATATGTATGTACTTGGATGCGAAATAACGCGTTTTTTTAAATTGTGAAGCAGATTTGCGCTCCAATGCAACGATCATACTCATTTTAAGCCGTTTTACACAATCTTTTATCAAGATAAAAAATCCCCATACACAAATTTTGCCACTTAAATATTAAACTTATACATATCTAGCAAACAAAATCACATATGGTAAGCAATAATTTTCGCCTATGGAGACGCGTCGTTAGCTAGTCTTTAACAGGCGATTAGTTTACTCAAAAGTTTGAGGGCCAGTTGCTGAAAGCCTGATTAACACTAATCATCGGTTAACATCGTTATCGACGTTTTCCACTCCATGCATATAACACGGTGTCGGCAAAGTCGATAACGACATTTAGCCAGGGATTAGTGTCAACCAGGCTTTGGGCAACCGGCCCTAAATCATTTAAATGAAAGTTGAACGATGTTAACGCCTTTTAAATACAATGATTGTGGCCGATTACGAAATAATAATATTCTTAAAGAAATTTTTTGAAAATTTCATCAAAACTTGAAAGGGAGGACAAGGAGGACATAGAAGGACAAAATTTTGTTTCATAAAAATTATTTTTTAGCACATCTAACTATGCACATTTTATAAACTTTTTTAATATATTTTGCATAATTCTGCATATTTTTTGCATACATTTTTCACACACTTTGCATATTCTATTTGCGTACAAATCTGAGCTCTAATTATAAGGATCGATTAACCTATTTTTTGGGAACACTTTTACCTGTACTTAGATCCGAGTAATCAGTGTACATTTTGTTTTTACAAGATTGATGTTACCTGTTATTATTACAATAATACCAATAACGTCTGCTATATTTCAGCGTCAACCACAGAAGATGGCAAAAATAAAGCAGAATATCGAATATATGGATTGACCGCATTGGCATCGTTTCCTGGAAGCGGCAACACTTGGCTTCGTTATTTGTTGCAACAAGCGACAGGTAAATGGATTACTAATCAGTAGGGCTGTGCGATTATTCGATTACTCGAACAAGTTGGTTAATCAATTACTCGAGTAATCAAGACTTTGATTACTCAAAACGATGATTAATCGAGTTACTCGAAATATGATTACTCAAAAAAAATAATTTTGCTCGTTAAAAGAGTTTGCTTTGGAAAATGCTTATTTTCTTTTTTACATTCTGTATATGAAAAAAATTTTTCGTTTTAAAAACAGAAACGTTGCACACTGGGGCTTCTTCATAGAGGGCGATGCTCAAAACTCATTTTTCGAAATAATAATATCCCAACGGTTTTTACCCTCCATTCCCGCCCATCCGCACGAGGGGCGCAGTCCGCATGACGTACGGAACCAGTATTTTCAATTTTTGCGCCGAGTCACGATAGGCAGGAGTTTGTTAAGTGTCGAGATCTAAAACTGTTCAGCTACAGAAATAAATTCATCAGCCGATTTTATGTCTTTATTTTAATGATTCATTTATTGAGAGAGGACAGTATCGATTTCTTAATGCTGAAAAGCGGATCTGATATATCAAACGCGCTAGAATGAGAGTTAAAATCCTGGCATAAGCAACGGAGTGGGTCGTGCAATTCAAAATTAGTTTTACAAGCTTTCAGAAATAGGGGGGAAAAGTGTCTTGATACCCGGGAGGGAACATTAAGGCTAACTTCGCCAAGAAGAAGCGGACTTGAAATTGAGCCTGTTAGTAATTTAACTATAAAAATTGTACCAAGCATTTGCCTGCGGCTGGAAAGTGTAGGAAGATTAATAAGTTTTAATCGGCTCGTATAAGGTGGAAGGTTATATTGAGAATCCCAAGGAAATTTCTTAAAGCAAAAAGTAGGAATTGTTTTTGAATTGATTCTATCTTGTCTGAGTAAATTCGATACCTTGGATTCCAAACCACCGAACCGTATTTCACAATCGGCCTAACTAATGTCGTAAACAGGGTTTTAGTGATATAAGGGTCACAAAATGCTTTTGACCATCGTTTCACAAATGCAAGTACACCTTTACCCTTGTTGACTGACACATTAATATGAAGATTAAAATTAAGCTTAGGATCCGTTGTGATACCAAGGTCCACAAAATTGTATACCTATTCCTGGTTATGGTTATCTACTGTATAAGAAGCGGGATGAACAGCTCTTCGCGGGAACCTCATTACTTTACATTTCTTAAGATTTAGAGGCATAAGATTTACTTGACACCAGTAAGCCATGCTGTCTAAGTCTGATTGTAGCAAAGACCTTTCTTTAATTGAAACGTACGATTTATAAAGCTTTACATTATCTGCATACATTAGAATTTTGGAAAATTGTATATCTGTAGAAATATCGTTTATAAAAAGCAGGAACAGAACCGGGCCTAGGTGGCTACCTTGAGCGACTTCTGAAGTAACATCAATGACGTCAGAGATAGCATTTTTAAACATTACCCTTTGTGATCTATCATAGAGGTATGAAGAGATCCAACGTAGGAAATTAGGTGGAAGACCTAGAAGATCAAGTTTGTAGATGAGCAACGAGTGGCACACTTTGTCAAATGCTTTACTGAAATCAGTATATATAACATCAACAGATTTGCTTTCACTAAATGCTTTTGAGATATAGGATGTTAATTCAAGTAAATTTGTAGAAGTTGATTTGCCTTTGCAAAATCAATGTTGACTATATGAAATGCTCGAAGAGATAGAATGCGTCAACTGATTTGTTATAATTGCTTCAAATAATTTAGGAATTGCAGAAAGCTTAGCTATTCCCCGGTAGTTCTCCACTGAAGATCTGCTACCGCTTTTATGTAACGGGGTTATGAACGATTCCGTCCATATAGTTGGAAAAACGCCCTCTTTAAGAGATAAATTAAATAACGCCGTTAACGGCTCATAGAGATAATCAGAACAATTTATAATATATATTATAAAGTTGGTATTTAAGATAAAAACTATATACAAGCAGAGTCATAACAAAGTAGCAAATCTCGTGTATAAACATTGGGTTCCGAACTACTACCAGCTGCCGCGTACAACAGCTCAAAGTTAACTTTTCAGTCAGAAATTTTGTTTCCCGTTATCGAAAGCGAGTTCATATGTGTTATTAAAGGCTGTCTTATTATGTTTAAGGTTACTATTAGTTTAGAAGGAACTATGTCGTTGAATAAGCAGTGTGTGCTGATTGTTTTACAACTTTACATCATTACATAATTTCAATGGTTCCGAGATATAAAGAAAACAATTTAATAAACAATTTTTTTTCATAGTGAATTTTTAAATTCGTTTTTTTTCCAAAATGCGCAAGGTTCTTTTCCGAATCTTTTTTTTGTTATAACCGCAAGCCTTTATATATAAGTAAACTTAAAAGATTTGCACAAGAACGTTACGCATTTTTGAGAAAAATAAGTTTTAACGTGAACTTATTAATTTTTGTCAGGCACATTTTGTCATTATTTTATCAAAAATATGTTCCAAGTGGGAGTGTTTTAAGGAAAATTCAAACTAAATGGAAGATAATGGTATATACCGCATGTATTTATTCTTTATTTCAATACTGTTAACTTTTATTCCAGACGGAACCCTTTTATCCATTAAAAATCGGGATTTGTGTGAAATATTTTTTAAAAGCCCGTCTAAATTACTACAATGCAAGTTCAGAGATATGGAACAATATATTTCAAGCCAAACCAGCTGCCCAGCTTCGGAAAGAAAGAAGTTGCAAATATGTTTGCGCAATTTCAAGAGCTACATTACCTTAAAATGGATCAGATGCGGTAGACACAAAAATAGATTTTATGAATCGGAAAAAGCGTGGTTAGAAAAAGCTTGTTATTTTGTGGTGTATCAGATACCTAAAGGAGGAAGGCCCACAAAAGACTTTGGGGAATTTAGTGACCAGTCAAAATATAGGAAAACTGCCTAGCTTCGTCAAGATTATTCCCACGAACAATTAACGTTCGCAGCACAAATGAGCCTGCTAGCTAGCGGAAAGCGCAGTGAAGCCAAACAAGTTCTGGACACTATTAATCCCCCATCTGAAGAAACTTCTCTGAACTGCCACATGTTTTTTTCGAATCGCGAAATAAAGATTTCAAAGCGTATCGTGAACGTTTTAGTCGAAAAACTTCAAGCAAAGCTAACCTTGAAGATGTATTTCATCGTCTCTTTTATTTTTCCGATCCTCATATTACGAGTTTAAGACCTTTACAAACAGTAAAAAGAAAATCATTTGATCCAGAAGTAAAAGACATGCTTTTAGAAGAGAATTTTGAATATACACAACCTGAATCTGATGATTATATAGACGAATAAAATATTTATCGTGCCTTGTACCGTTTTGTTATTGTTTCTATTTTAAGTAATCTTTATGGCCCGTTACCATAATTCCAATTATCAATGTGCAATGAATTAGTTTTTCAGTGTCTAGAACACGAAGTGACTTATTGGAAATAGTGGATGATCTGGGTTTATTATTTTTCCCTAAATATCTACATATTTTTCAATTTAACAAGAAAAAAAATTTGTTGAACAGTGTTAGTACACAAAATAATATTATATTTCCATTTTGGATGTGTCTTCGTAGTTTTCAGGGGAAAAATCCGGTTACAGACTTTTAAGCACCAACTTGTATGAAGCGGCCCCATTGTGCGTTGTTTTCAAAGTATCAAGGAACTTTAACTACTTTATACATATGTAAAGAGTTGAAATGTTGATTACTCATTTTACTCGAAATGTTGATTAATCATAAAGCAAATTACTCAAATATTTTTTTTTTTTTGGTTAATCAAAAATCTTGATTACTCGAGTAACTGAACTTTTGAGTAATCATAATTTCCAATTAATCGAATAATTGAGTTATTTACTTTATGATTAATTAAAATTTTGAGTAATCAATTAATCGCACAGCCCTACTAATCAGTATTAGGCTATTCCGTAGTTGTTATTCCGTAGAGTGAAACTTCACTACATCGTCATATAATTTCAAAGGTTGGCAAAGCACCACAAGCAAATATAGAGCAAGAGCAACTGTTAGCAAAAACCAAAACCTTGGTCGAAATATCCAATATATCTGACTCATGAACCAAAACCGAACCAAAATGTATCATCTCGATAAACGAGCTTTCGTTTTCTCATCAGCGCATTAGTTTCTCGAATCGATAGATTGTTGCTTACCCGATGCCAGAGAACTTAGATAGATAGAGAAAGTGCAAACTTAATGTGACCAACTATGTCATATCTCAAAGAAGTACAGCTTAGGTTCGGTTAAGTTAACGCCGCGAGCCGATTACGGAATTTCGAATGCGGCTAATTTCGATCTCTGAGAGCCAATATGCTTCCAACATAGCCTCGCGATGATTGGGCAGTCTAAAAGAAGGTGTGGAGATGATTCCATTTCATCTTCCTCTTGAAAGCTGATACAAAAGAATCAGTTGAAATTCCTAGTCTCACCGCATGAATACCAATCGCGCAATAGCCTGTCAGAACCACCATCACTAGCCCTTGAGAGGTAACGTGTTTTAAAGTGCCCTATAAAAACATTTGCTTCAGCAGAGAAACGTCTTCATTTCATTTTTTATGTTGCAAAAGGACTCGGTTTTCCTCATCCTAATATCCGCAGGCGCTGTGTTCTACACATGTATGTTAAGCGTCAGTGTGAGTGTGGTTCCTAATGCTCCGCTAATTCATGTTTTACAAGTGTGGCCTTCTCTAGTGAGTTCCACCTAACCAGGACTCCTTGAAACAATATCGACTTTAATCTGTTTTCCCAGAGCTTATGAATTAATTTGGGCGAGAGACCCCACCTTTTACCGATAGCTCCCCTACAGCAATGCAAGGCAGCCGACACATTTCCAACCCCTTCCTCAATGTTAGGCTTCCACGACGGCCGCCGTTGATCGCCCCTAGTTACGTGGTTCAGGTAACCTTGAGCCAGATCAAAAAGGGTGTATAGAAATCGTACCTTAACCAAAAGTTCCACATCATCTACATAGGCGATCACCCGACAGCCCACTTTTTCCAGTTCCTCTATAAGGTCGTTTGCAACCGCAATCCAGAGCAAGGGAGAGAGAACACCACCTTGTGGAGTGCTCCGATTGACTCTGCAGACGCTGTAGATAAGCCTTATTAAGTTGGTTTCCACCCCCAGATTATGAATATACTTTACTATTGCCTCTGGAGTGACATTGTTGAAGGCCCCCTCGATATCGAAGAAGGTCCCTACTCCATAATATTCATGCGTGAAGGCTTCCTCTGACCACTTCACCGACCTTTTCTTGCAATAACCATATTCAGCTCTTGAAAGACAGTCACAAGGAATCGCGTTTCTTAAACATGAGAACCTTCTCCCGCCTTCGGGATGAACGCAACACTGGCCACCCTCCAAGCCTTTGGGATGTACCCGGTCCTCAGGTAGTTCGCATAAATAGGATCCAACCAATTGCACGACACCTTTAGAGCCTTTTGCAGCTGCGCAGGTATGATGCCATCGGTCCCCGGCGACTTTAATGGTTTGAACGAATTTATCGCCCAGGCCATGTGATGATCGTCCAAAAGATCGAAGGACAGGACCTGGGGAGAGAATCTGTGACCAGTTAGCGACAATTTTCGAATCGCTTTCGCACTTTTTGACGCAAAAACATTTATATAATACGTCAAAAAGTGCGATAGCGATCCGAAAATTATAACTAACTGGTTACAGAATCCCGCTCCTGAAGTACAAAATATCCCAAAGAAGTACATTTGACTGTACTTCGAAGTACGAAGTACAAGAGCGAAAAAAGAAGTACTGTACTTCCGAAAGAAGTACGGTTGGTCACATTATGCAAACTGCAAGTGGAAACTATTCGCAGACGAAAAATTAACAGCGTTAGAAAAGTTCAACTCGGAATGTAGAAATGCTTGTTAACAGACAGAAATTCTGTTCAATTTAATGTTGATAACATAGTAAAATGTTGAGCAACATAAAATCTGCTCTTCTTCGTGTTGCGAGCAAATAAACAAAAATATGGCAAATCTTCATATAATTTTCATTAATTTGTAATTTTTATTAAATTTTTTTAATTGTTCTCCTTTTGTGAAGATGCAAATACAATTTAAAGCAGTGATGGGCACACCTAAATACTTTTGTACTTAAAGTACCACTTTGGGTACTAAATACACAAATACTTATTATTTGGAGATGACTAAATATTCAAGTAAAAAGAACTTAAATACCCAACTACTATTTACTTAGGAATTTAGGAGCTGGTAAGTACCCAAGTAAAAAATACTTAGGTATTTAGGAGCTACTAATTACCCAAGTAAAAAATATTTAGGTATTTAGGAGTTATTAGATATTAAAGTAAGAAAAACTTGAGTATTCAGGAGCTGCTAGATACCAAAGTACAAAAAATGATAGTATCTAGCAGGCGCTAAATACTCTGGTCCAAAGTACTCAGGTACCTTGGGGATGCATAATACTTTCACTAAAGTACCAAGGTATTTAGTCGATGGCTAAATACTTTCAAACTAAATCTATATATATAACGGATCTTAACCAGATTAGTATGGGACACCTCTGAGACACTACCTTTCCGATGCAAAAAGAATTATCGAAATCGGTTGACGTGGTCCAAAGTTATGCGGTAAAATACATAAAAAAAAAAGAAATATTCCGACGAACTGATAACCTCCTCCTTTTTTGGAAGTCGGTTAAAAATGAAATGTCTTTCGTATGTCGGCGCTGCCTGACCAAACGGTTGAACCGATTTCAATTCTGTAAAAAGCACATTTTTGAACCTTCTGTGCGGAAGGTTCTTTGATGTAAATAAATTTGAAATTTTTTGTTGTTGTTGCCGAAAAATGAAGAAAGATGAGACGTCACGATTTCACAATTTCACAGAGTTTTCCGTATATTGAATGTCACTAAACTACTAAACGGCTGGACCGATTTCGTTCATATTTGGAACATATTTCAGCACCTTGAAGGGAAATATTTCGGCTAAAAATTTAATCGCTAGGTGGCGCTGGGGTCGGGATATTCATAAAAATTGCATTTACTTGCTGATTTGGCTCATATTTAGAAAACAATTTAGCCAATTTAAAAGAAATATTTGGGCTTGAAACTTACACGATAGGTGGCCCTGTGGCCGTGACATCCCTAAAAATTATTTTATGCTAAGAGAAGGATATATCTACTATATATTTGTGGAAGTATGTATGTGCCAGGTTGCAGCCTAAACGGACAGACGGAATCGAACAAAATTTTGACAGAGTATTGCCATGACACCTGGGCCTATAATAGGGCAAAAAAAATGGGATTCGGCAAGGGGGCGTGGCACCTCCCATAGGCGTGAATTTTTGAATCAGCCATAACTTCGAAACTATAAGTCACATGAACTTGAAAATTGGTATGCAGTCATATATATGGTAGGTGCTTACAGTAGAGTATATATAAATGACTTTGTAAAAGTGGGCGTGGCACATCCCATAGGCGTGAAATTTGTTATCAATCATAACTTCGGAACCATAAGTCACATGAACTTGAAATTTGGTATACAGTCAAATATATGGTAGGTGCTTATAGTATGGTATAAATAAATGAGTTTTTAGAAGTGGGCGTGGCACATCCAATAGGCGTGGAATATTTTATCAGCTATAAATCCGAAACTATAAGTCATATGAACTTGAAATTTGTTATTCAGTCATACATATGGTAGGTGCTATAGTAGTGTATATAAAAATGAGGTGGTAAAAGTGGGCGTGGCACATCCCACAGGAATATTTTATCAGCTATAACCCTGGAACTATAAGCCACATGAACTTGAAATTTGGTATGCAGACATAACTATGGTAGGTGCTTACAGTAAAGTATATATAAAGGGGTTTGTAAAATGATGCGTGGCACATCCCATAGGCGTGGAAATTTTTATCAAATATTACTTGGGAACCATAAGTTCCCAGAACTTGAAATTTGGTGTGCAGGCATATCTACGGTAGGCGCTTTAGGTAAGGCATATATAACTGAGTGGACATCCGATAGGCGTGGTAAATTCGGAATCATATGTTACGTGAAATTGAAATTTGGTACGCAGACGTATATATCTATAGTAGATGCTTATAGTAGGCTATATATAAGTGAGTCTGTAAAAGGGGGAGCGGCACGTCCCATGGACCTGGAATGTTTTATCAGCTATAACTCCGGAGCTATAAGTCGCTTGAACTTGAAATTTCGTACGCAGCCATTTTAATGGTAGGTACTTATATTAGGGTATATAGAAATGAGTTTCGAAAAGAGTGCATGGCACATCCAATAGGCATAGAATTTTTTATCAGCTATAACTTCGGAACTATAAGTCCCACGAACTTGAAATTTAGTATGCAGATATATCAATAGTAGGTGCTTATATATGAATGGGTTTGTAAAAGGGGCGTGGCACATCCCATAGGCGCGGAAAATTTTATCAGCTATAATTTCAAAACCATAAGTCAAATGAAATTGAAATTTGGTACGCAAACGTATCTATGGTAGGTGCTTATAGTAGGGTATCTTAATATATAAATATCCCGTGACACTGTGTTCGTTTACGCTAATCCCCGATACCGCTTAACCGATTTCAATGAAATTTTGTGGGTGTGTATTGTTGGTTCCAACTTAAAAGGTAGGATAGTTGTAAACACGAGAAAAAATATTTTTTTTCATCGATTTTTTGCTATGCTTCTCGCATCGTGCTTATCTAAATAATCTATATATATAAAAATGAAATGTTTTTCGTATGACCGCGATGCCTGACCAAACGGCTGAACCGATTTAAATTCTGTCAAAAGTACTGTTTTGCACCTTCTGTGAAGAATGCTGAGACGTCACGAATTCACAATTTCATAGAGTTTTCCGTATATTGTATGTCACTAAACTACCAAACGGCTGGACCGATTTCGTTCATATTTGGAACATATGTCAACAACTTGAAGGGAAATATTCCTACCAACAATTTGCTTGCTAGGTGGCGCTAGGGTCGGAACATTCCTAAAACTGCATTTTCTTGCCGATCTGGCTCATATTTAGAATACAATTTAGCCGATTGGAAACAAATATTTTAACTTAAAACTTACACGATAGGTGGCCCTGTGGCCGAGATATCGCCAAAAGTTATTTTACGCTAAGAGAAGGATAGATATCTACTATACATTTGTGGCAGCATGTATGTATGTATGTTTTTTTTTTTTTTTTTTTTGGGGGGACGCCTGGGGAGAGGGGACACCCCTGAGTACTACTTTACCGGCATAGTAATATGCACGACTTGCAGCCTCACAGCTACGCCTGCGTACTAAAACCTCTCCACTAACCACTCTCCCCGCGGCACTGCCATTTAAGGTATTACCTCGCGGGGCTGGTTGGCCAGCAGGCTCGCTACGTTATTTAACCGGTTCTAGCTTGTTCAGATCGCCTTAGATCTTTAAGAATTCCAGAGATATGTGCGCACATTTTAAGCCAGTTCTCTGCTGATTCTAACATGTAGTCTACAATGTTGTTACTCTGTAGTATATTTCGGGTTTCAGGGGCATAGCGAGGGCAAAAGAATACTATGTGTTCCGCGTTTTCAGCAAGGCCCGTGCAAGTCGGACAGTGTGGGGAATCTCCATGCCCAAATCTTTTTAGATACTCTCGGTAGGGGCCATGTACCGAAAGAAACTGTGTCAAGTAGTAGTTTAAATCTCTGTGGGCTCTTTACAGCCAGTTTTTAATGCATGGAATAAGCTTATGGGTCCACCTACCCTTTTCCGATTCATCCCAACGCTTTTGCCAGATCTCCATAGAGCGACATCTTTCCTGCTCTATAACTTCTTTTCGGTTTAAACTGGTACTTCCCGCAGATACCCGCTTATACACTCTTTGCATCTCGTTTGCCAGGATATCTACGGGAATCAGTCCGGCAATTACGAAGGATGCTTCGTCAGATATGGTTCGGAATCCACAAATAGTCCTTAGTGCGCTTAGGCGATACACAGATGTGAGTATCTTCGCATGATATTTTAGGCTCATTGCTTCAGCCCAAATTGGAGCATCGTAGAGTAAGACTGAGCTGACCACTCTACTAAGCAATACCCTTCTACTATGTTTGGGACCGCCGATATTTGGCATCATTCTAGATAAGCATGCCTGTAAATTCGATGCTTTCTTTGCTGCATACTCCAGGTGGACCTTAAAGTTTAAACGGCCATCAATCATTACCCCCAAATATTTGATTGCGGGCATTGATATTATAGTTTCTGATCCAACACTGAGTCTTATTGTCTCTATGGCCTTTCTGCTACTTATCAATACTGCCTCTGTTTTGTGATCAGCGAGTTCTAGATATCTTGATGATAGCCATGCCTTCACTCTCTTTATAGCTTCGCTGGCTTTCCTTTCAATATCCTGTATATGCTTCGCTACTATTACTACAGCTATGTCGTCTGCGAATCCTATTATTTTTGCCCGAGGAGGCAAATCGATGCATAGAACCTCGTCGTACATTAAGTTCGACAGGAGAGGCCGGGGAACGGATCCTTGGGGTACCCCCGCGGAAACACTGTACGCCTCTATTCCTCTGTCGCTCCGGTACTTTAGTTCCCGTTCGGAGAGATAGCACCTAATTATTCTGATAATGTAATTCGGGGCCTCCATTTTGATTAGGGTTTCCATTATGTGCTGCCAGCTCGCAGTGTTAAATGCGTTTTTCACATCTAGCGTTATAACAGCACAGTATTCCTTTTTGCCTCCACGCCACCTTTTCCCTTCGATGGCCTCTTTGGCTATGTCAACCACTGATTTAATAGCATCTATTGTTGGACGAGATTTCCTGAAGCCAAACTGGTGTGGCGACAGAAAGCGTCTCTCTTCTGCTTACTGTTGCAAATAATATTTTCGAGGATTTTTCCCAGTGTGTCCAATAGGCATATGGGCCGATAGGACGAGGGTTCCCCAGATTGCTTATTTCCCTTTGGTATTAGGACTAGGTTTTGGACCTTCCATCTTTTCGTGAAAATGCCCTCATTAAGACAAGTCTGAAACACATTTACAAATAAATCTGGCCTCATTTTAATTGCAGCTTTTAAAGCCTTGTTGGGTATTCCGTCTGGCCCAGGGGCTTTTCCGTCTTGGATCTTCTTGCATGCGGACTCTAATTCGTTAACCGTAATAACTGGGACATCAACAATTTCGTATCGTGTACAGTTTGGTACGATTTCTTCCCTTTGTAGAAATAGAGTCGTTATTATATCGCGCAGCCTTTCTGGGCACGTGATACTCGGTGCTTTCTTGCCCTTAGTTTTTGCCATTACTACTCCATAGGCCGTGCCCCACGGGTTTACATCCGCTTCTTCGCATATTTTCTTAAAGCTTTCACGTTTGCTTACTTTTATGGCGTTTTTTAAGCTCTTCCTCGCCGTTCTTAGAGATTGTAGGTTTTCGTTGAAGTCTGGCCTCCCTCTGCTACGCTGCATTCTGCGTCTAGCACTCAGACACTGACGTATAAGTATTTTTATATCGTTATTCCACCAATAGCATGGGGAATTTTGTTTCCTCACCACTCTTCGAGGCATAGCAGCATCACAGGCGCATGCGAGGTTACGAACCAGGTGGTCAACCTCGCTCTCTACCGAGCCAGCTTTGTGTTGGAACTCTTCCATCATGCAGGCTAGGACCTCTCCATCTAACATACTGTCTTTCCATTTTGGGCCTCTCAGATTTGGCATCTGTTTGGGTCGCCTCAGAGTTATATCCATTATTATTGCCTGATGGTCGCTGTGGGTATACTCCTCACTAACTCTCCAATTAATTTTTTGGGCCAAGGAGTTACTCGCCAGCGTTATGTCAATAATTGACCCAGTTCCCATTTTGCGGAAGGTGTATGTGGACCCGCTTTTTACTATTGATACGCCGAGTTGGGCAAAAGTTTCAAGCAGCAGCTCGCCTCTTTTATTTGTTAGTCTGCTACCCCATTCTGTTGCCCACGCATTGAAGTCACCGGCGATAATTAGCGGGGATTTCCCGTTTGCTTCTTCAGCAATGCTACGCAGCATAAGGGTATACTCTTCTTTTGTAAGGCTAGGTCTTGCATAACAACTAAAAATGCTAATTCTGTTTACCTCAGCTCGAACGAAACCTTCACCCATGCTGTGCCTTCCTTGAAATGCGAGTCCACCGCAGAGCCATATAGCTGCACCCTGTTTACTATCGCAAACCCACGCACAGTCATCTTTACACCTATAAGGTTCGCTTATAATCGCCATATCTCCCTGAAGATCCCTTACTGTTTGTGATAGAAGATCTTGCGCTGCTTCACAGTGATTGAGGTTTATTTGGACTATTCTCATTTTTTCCTGTTTGTAAGAGCTTTCTTAAAAACTGGGCATCTATAACGGCCTGTAATATGGTCTATGTTCTCTCTCTTTTCCGCTCTACACAGAATACACTGTGGATTATTTTTACAATCTTTAGCGAAGTGCCCCTCAGTGCCACACTTTCTGCACTGATTCGACCGGTCAAATGTGCTACCGCAATTACGGGACATGTGGCCATACTGAAGGCATTTAAAGCATTTTTTCGGCTGGACCCTTTCGCGGATGCGACAGTTAACCCATCCTACCTTTACTTTCCCAAGCTGTATAAGTTTCTTAGCTTTTGGAGCAGGTAAGCTAATAGTAGCTGTTTGAGTGCCAGCATAAGCAGGGCGCAGACCAGTTATATCTGAACTCTCAATACCTTCAAGACCAGGCAATGATTTAGTAGCATTGTATACCTCTTCTTTGGTTGTAACCTCATCGATGTCTTTACATTCTACCAGGATTCGGTGAGTAAATGTCTTTACCGAAGCATCGTCCCCTAGGGTAGCACTGTATGTATGTATGTATGTGCCAGGTTGCAATCTAAACGGACGACAGAATAGAACAAAATTTTGACAGAGTATTGCCATGACACCTGGGCCTATAATAGGGTGAAACAAATTGGGATCCGACAAGGGGGCGTGGCACCTCCCATAGGCGTGAAATTTTTAATCAGCCATAACTTCCTGACCATAAGTCACATGAACTTGAAAATTGGTATGCATACATGTCAATGGTAGATGTTTATAGGCAGGTATATATAAAAGAGTTTGTAAAAGGGGGCGTGGCACATCCCATAGGCGTGGAGTTTTTTATTAGCTATAACTTCGGAACCATAAGTCACACGAACTTGAAATTTGGTATGCGGACATATCAATGGTAGGTGCTTATAGTAAGATATAAATGGCTATGTAAAAGGGGGCTTGGCACATCCCATATTCGTGGAAATTTTATCAGCTACAAATTCAAAACTATAAGTCACATGAAATTGAAATTTGGTACGCAGACGAATCTATACATGAGTTTGTAAAAACGGGCGTGGAACACTCCACAGGCGTGAACCTTTTTATCAGCTATAACTTCGGAAATATAAGTCCCAAGAACTTGCACTTTGGTATGCGGGTATATCTATGGTATTCGCTTATATTAAGGTATATATAAATGAGTTTATAAAAAGCGGCGGTGCACATCCCATAGGCGTGGAGTATTTTACCAACTATAACTGCGGAACCATATGTCACATCAACTTAAAATTTGAAGTGAAGACATATCTACAGCAGGGGCCTATAGTAAGGTATATATATAAATGATGATTTTATAAAAGGGGGCGTGGCACATCCCATAGCCGTGGAAATTTTTATCAGCTATAACTTCGGAACCATATGTCACATGAAATTGAAATTTAGTATGTAGACGTACCTACGGTAGATGCTTATAGTAAGGTATATATAAATGAGTTTTTGAAAGGGGCGTGGCACATTCCACAGGCGTGAAATATGATGAACTTTGGTATGAATACATATCCATGGTAGGTGCTTATAGGAAAGTTTGTAAACATGAGTTTGTAAAAGGGAACGTGGAGCATAGGCGTGGAATTTTTAATCAGCCATAAATTGGGAACCATAATTCACATGAACTTGAAATTTGGTATGCAGACATACATATATATGGGAGTTGTTTAGAGTAAAGTATATATAAATGAGTTTTTAAAAGGGGGATACACATTAGGGCTGATGATTTCATCCGGGTAATGAGCTACCCGGGTACCCGGGTAGCGGGTGAAGCCCTACCCGGGTATTGAATTACCCGGGTACCCGGGTATTTTATAACCCGGGTAGACCCGGGTAGACCGGGTACCCGGGCAGTATGGTAATTACCCGGGTACCCGGGCACCCGAAAAAATGTGGAGAGGTGAAAATTAAACGCATTTACGATCATATAACGCAAACGAACGTACATAGGGAAAATCTATAAGAATCTTCCGTACCATATGGGGAAATATTATAATATACAACACATACATTGCACTTGACAAATCCGTCATTCATCACACAAGCGTACTTCCAAACCCAGCTTGTTTTAGGCATGTCTAAAATATTAATATTTACGAAGTTGGTAATGCACGTACAGATATCGGATCGGTAACAAATAAAATTATTGAGACACACCCACCTGCGAATCTAAACGATGACCGACAGTTGAGGCAATTTTTGTGTTGGAATGAAAAAAATTTTAAAATTTCTTCCACAATTATTTCACAACAATACGTTCATCAACCTACTTCTCGTATTAAGGAAACTTCATTAAATAATTGTGATTTTAAAAGCTTTAAATATTATGAGAAAAGAAACTATAATTTGAACAAGCTGATACAATAAAAGTACAAAATCTTTAGGTGAATGAATAGCATAAGGCTTTGTTACCTTACTTTTTGTACCAGAAGTGGCCTACCACAGGGTTTAGTTCTTATATAATTCCCAATGAGAACGTTCTCGTCAGTTTTGTTCTCATTTTGGTTTTGGTTTTGACGCGTTCTTGGGAACAAAACTACGACAATGGCATTTAGTTTCGATCATACATTTCGTTCTCAGTCCCTGTTTTAAAATATTAATATTTAATATTCTTTAAAATATACATACATACATACATATGTACACATGCATGTATGTATATGCATTTACAAAAATTAGAAGTTTGAATTTAAGTACAGAAACTAATGTTTTAATTTACTTTTCTTGTCTCCGTCTACTCAGGCAAGCGGTTAGGTGTACATAGTCGCGTACACTCTAGCCATAAAAAAATAATTATAAAAAAAAATTTTCTCACTGAAAAAATATTTATCCTCACCAAAAAGATTATACAAGAAGCTTTATGTCGCATTACCCGGGTATTTTTCGTTTAACCGGCACCAACATATGTATATTACCCGGGTACCCGGGCAAATCGGGTAATACCCGACTACCCGGGTAATAAAAGCCCCGGGTAATACCCGGGTAACCGGGTACCCGGGTATCATCAGCCCTAATACATATGTATTCATCAATTATGTATATCACTCGGATATTTGTCTTATAGTCTTTAGAGCATTTCGGAACGGAAAGATTAAATCGTTTTTTTTTTTTATCCCGCGATGCTGTTAAATGAACAAGTAATTTTTAGAAAAAAAAACCGACTTCAATTCCCATATAAAAAAAAATATATATATATATATCGCATGATCCACTGATCGGATCTCAACCAGATTAGTATGGGACCACCTCTGAGACACTACCTTTCCGATGCAAAAAGATTATCGAAATCGGTTGACGTGGTCCAAAGTTATGCGGTAACATACATAAAAAAAAAAAAAAAGATTCCGACGAACTGATAACCTCCTCCTTTTTTGGAAGTCGGTTAAAAATGTTCATTCATAATGAACAAATCCCCTTCCGAAATAAGCATTCTACCGGAAAAGTGCAGCTATTCTAAAACAGCTAAGCAAACAGGCAGATAAACGGAATGTATAGTTTGTCTCTTTTAATTTATGCTGAATTGAATATTTGTACTACAGTTTTATATTTTGATTTGTTTACCCCGAACTACGTCGGGTGCTCTGCTAGTACTGTATAATTTAGGAGAAATTTAGAGAATTAACACCTCACCTTACACTCACATCAACTTAATTTACCATAACTTACTTCACCTCTCCTCAAATCAACTCACCTCATACAAACTCACCACACCTCACCTAAACTCACCACACCTCCTACTGCTACACCAAAATCCACCAAATCTTAACTCACCACAGTTGAACTCATCACACACGTTCTCACCACACCTCACCTAAACTCACTACACCTCAATTTGGGAACCGTTTGGGGATTTGAGAGATTCTTCAGACTAAATCAGGATTTTCAAGACTATTTCGGGGTTTTCGGGATTTTCGAAGCTATTTCGTAATCCTTTGGGGCTTCCCGGAAACTTTGTTTGAGATTTTCGGGGTTCTCGGCACTAATATCGGGATTTTCGAGACAACTTCCAAAATATTTAGGGATTTTCGGGATTTTTGGGAATACTGGACTATTTTTGGATTTTCAGGAATAATTTCAAGTTTATGGGACTTTCCGGACCTTATCGGGATTTTTGCGACTATCGGGATTCTCGGAACTAATATTGGAATTTTCGGGAGTATTTTGCGATTCTCGGAAATAATTTCGAAATTTTTGGGACTCCGGGACTATTTTTCGATTTTTGGGACTTATATCGCACTTTTGGGACTATTTCCAGATTTTTGGGGCTTATTTTGGATTTATGGTGCTTTCGGGATTCTCGATAATAATTTCGAGACTTTTGGGACTTTCGGGGCTATTTAGGGATTTTTGGGACTAATTTCGGATTTTTGGGACTCTTGGGACTGTTTCGGGATTATCGGGAGTAATTTAGGTATTTTTGGGACTTTCGGGATTATTTCCAGATTTTTGGGACTAATTTAGGATTATTGGAACTTTCGGGTCTATTTCGAGATTGCCGGGAGTAATTTCGGGATTTTTTGGACTTTAAGGACGGTTTCCAGATTTTTGGGACTATTTCGGGATTCTTAGGAATAATTTCGGATTTTTGGGACTTTCGGGAGTGGTTATGGATTTTTGGGACTTACGGGACTATTTCACGATTTTTGGGACTTTCGGGAACACTTCGTAATTCTCGGAACTGATTTTGCGATTTTTGGGACTTTTGGGGCTTTCGGGAGAATATTGATTTTTTGGGACTTCTTTTGGATTTTTGAGACTTTCGGAACCATTTCGGGTTTTCAGCAGTATTTCGGGATTTTTGGACTAAAAATTGGTGAAGCGGTTACCAAGATATACACATGTATCCATAAGTGGGCGTGGCTACGCCCATTTTCCAAAAATTTATAATATTCTTATTTCTCGTCTAAAAGTTATTGTAAATACCAATTTTGAGTGAATAATCTTCAGTAGTTACTAAAATATCGCAGTTTTCGTATTTCTGAAAATTACCGTTATATGGGAGGTAGGCGTGGTTATTGTCCGATTTTTCCCATTTTCAATACCATCCGTCCTACGGCCGAAATAAGTATACGTACCAAGTTTCGTTAAGATATCTTAATGTTTACTCGAGTTATCGTGTGCACAGACGGACGGACAGACGGACGGACGGACGGACGAACGGACGGACAGACAGCCACCGCTTAATCGATTTCTCTTTTCATTCTGATCATTTATGTATACATTTGTCTATATCTATCTCGATTCGTTTTGCCTGTTACAAACAAACAACCGTTATGTGAACAAAGTTATAATACCCTTGTGCACAAGTGCGCTCGGGTATAAAAAGCTCACACCCCAGTATTCTAAGTTCTCTCCCAATGTGCATAAACAAAAGTTCTATCTCAACGAACGAGACCCCAAGCTCCACACCAATAAACGAAAACAAAACCTCTGTTCCAAAGAACTGTTACTCAAATATGCCAAAACTAAATTTGAAAAACTCCCTTTCCCAAAGAAAAACAAAATACAACATGGAAAAATCAAAGAACTTCCCTCAATGCACGAAACTCACAATATCTCAAATCTCTCAGGAAAGAGCACCTGTCGCGGAAAATCCCGGCCTAGCAGGGCGACTATCGTCAATGGAAATTAAGGCGTACTCAAACTTACATATGATTAGCTACCTTTAGGTAAAAGAAAATGTGTAAAATTAATCGTTCGCTACACCTCCCCGAAGACGGACCTCTAATCGCTCTCGTATATATTAATTGTAAATTTAATAATTCCAAATAATTAAAGAAGTTAAAAACCTTAAAACCCTCTTTTATTTCAACGGAAATAAACTATAATTATTTTGCTTATTCGCCAAAGCGCAAACACTTTGTATGACGAGAGAGGACTTTACTTCTCAACTGCCTACTCAGCCCAAAGCAGCACTTGTTGGCAAGAGTGATTCTCCGTTGGATTTCAAGGCTGACATTATTATTGGTGTTAATGCTGGTTCTCAAATAAACAAAGTCGTATACTTTTTCAAACTTGTAACTGTCAACAGTAACGTGGGTGCCAAGACGCGTATGCTCTGACTGTTTGGGTGATGACAGGAGATACTTCGTTTTGTCCTCTATCTAATCCCGAGAAGGCAGAACAGACGTAGCCCTTGTTCCTTACCGATAATATCGATGTCGTCGTCATACGCCAGCAATTGTAGCGGTCCAGTTCTGCGGCTCTTATTATCTTCTCCAACATCAGATTAAAGAAATCACACGAAAGGGAATCCCCTCGTCTGAAACTTCGTTTGATATCAAACGGCTCGGAGAGGTCCTTCCCTATTCTGACAGAGCTGGTGGTATTGCTCAACGTCATTTTACACAGCCGTATTAGTTTCAGCAAATTCAGACATCGCGGCATAAAGGCAATTTCTCTTCGTGCTGTCGAAAGCGGCTTTGAAAACGACGAACAGATGGTGTGTGTCGAAGATTTGGCGTATTGTGAATACCTGATCTATGGTGGATTTTCCAGCCCTAAAGCCACACTGATAAGGTCCAATCAGTTCGTTGACGGTGGTCTTCAGTCTTTCACACAATACCCCCGATAAGACCTTATAACCTATGCTTAGAAAGCTGATTTCGCGGTAGTTGGCGCGTATGGCGGGGTCGCCTTTCTTGTGGATTGGGCAGAGCACACTTAAATTCCAGTCCTCGGGCATGCGTTCATCTGACCATATTCTGCATACGAGCAGATGCATGCACCTCATCAGCTCCTCGCCGCCGTACTTGAATAGCTCGGCTAGCAGGCCATCAGCTCCAGCAGCTTTGTTTTTTTTCAGTCGCGCAATCGCTATTCGTACCTCGTCATAGTCAGGCGGTGGGACAGCTATTCCATCATCATCGACTGGGGACTCGGGTTCGTCCTTTTCACTACTTTCAGCGCTGCTACCATACAGTAGGTTGTAAAAGTGTTCCCTCCACAATTTAAGTATATTCTGGACATCGGCCACTAGGTCGCCATTGTTGTTCTTACAGGAGTTCGCCCCGGTCTTGAAACCTTCCGTAAGTCGCCTAACCCTCTGGTAGAATTTTCGGGCGTTCTTCCTGTCGGCCAGCATCTCTAGCTCTTCGCACTCACGTATTTCGGCATCTGTCTTCTTATTGCGGCAAATACGTCTCGCTTCCTTCTTCAGTTCCCTATAAGGGTCCCACATGCCTCGCGTTGCGCCCGATCGCAGCGTGGCCCTATAGGGTGCGTATTTTTTTCTGCGGCTTCTTGACATTCCTCATGGTACCAGTTCTTCTTTCGGGCTCGCTGAAATCCCACTACTTCTTTGGCGGCGGTACTTAATGATCGGGAAATGTGGTTTCACTGCTCGCGTATGTCGGATTGTTGAAGAGTGCTCTCAGAGAGCAGGTGTGTGAGTCGAGTGGCAAATAAATTGACCGTCTGTTGTGATTGCAGTTTTTCGACGTTAAGCTTTCCTTGCATTGTTGGGCGCACATTTTTTACTGCGCAGAGGCAGGTGCGTATCTTGGCTACAACAAGATAGTGGTCCGAGTCGATGTTTGGCACTCGGAGTGTACGTACGTCTAAAACGCTTGAAGCATGCCTTCCGTTTATCACAACATGATCGATTTGGTTTCTCATTTTCCGATCTGGAGACAGCCATGTAGCTTGGTGGATGTGCTTTTGCTGGAACCAAGTACTACATATCATCATGTTTCGGGCCCCGGTGTAGTTGATCAGCCTCAGTCCGTTATCGGACGTTTCGTCGTCGAGGCTGTGGCGCCAAAGATCCCTTCCTTGCCCATCTTGGCAGTTTTGACATCATATCGGAGGCAGCGCTCATATGTACGTTCCAAGCGCTCAAAGAAGAGATGCTTGGACGCCTCATCCTTCTCTTCCGCCGGGGTATGGGCGCAGATGAGCGAGATGTTGAAAAATCTAGCTTTGATGCGGATTGTGGCTAGACGTTCGTCAACCGAGGTGAACGCCAGTACTCGGCGACGGAGTGTCCCTCCTACCACGAATCCAACACCGAATTTGCGCTCCTTTACGTGGCAACTTTAGTAGACGTCGCAAGGCTTTACGCTTACATTGCCCCGTCCATCCTTCTTCATTTCTTGGATGGCGGTGATGCCAGCCTTTGTCTTCCCGAGGACATCAACCAGCCGGCAGAGCCACCTTCCCCATTAAGGGTCCGGATATTCTAGGTACATACCCTTAAATCATAGTCCTTTATACTTTTGCCGTGGTCGTCATCAATAAAAGGGGGTCCCATCCGAGGCTGTTTGTTCTTTTTCATTGGGCGGGGTTTTAACGTGGCGGGACCCAAACCCCGCGCATGCGAAGTTTTACGCCTTCTCACTTTAGCTCGCTCCCAAACGGGTGTGTGGTTGCCACCCAGAGGATACGTGGATATAAATATCCGGACATTGTGATCTGCGATTTGAACCGTACGCACAAGAATCGCTTCTGGCCACTCCCAGGTTGATGGCAGTTAAAAGTTTTCCACATCTGCGCACGGAACCATCCTCAACCACTGATTCTAAAAATTTTTAAATATGTATACTGGCTAATTTTGGATCATTCATTTGAAAAATCACATCACCAAATTTGTAAAGCTTTTAGATTTTCGATCATTCAGGGTCCTTTATAATGGTCAGCGATATCCTAGCAATTGAAAAAAGAAAGTGATCTCAACTATTTTTTCGTGAAATATATTTCAAAACTATTAGTAATATCTAATACCTTTTCCGAATCTCAATTCTAAGGAAAATTGGTTACTATTTTTCAATAGATTATATTGCCCACTATCGATTTTTCTGCCACTTTTTACTTTTTGTGACAAACACGTTCAACTGCAACTGCAGTTTGCACTTAAATTTGATATATACCTTAATTCTGTAGCTGCTACAGATCGCGCTAACTAAGTCGTATGAATGAGCAATTATATATATGTATGTAGATGATAAGGGTTAAGTCGAGTTTCGCCCATGTGGAGCACAGCCAAGTTTTTACCCTTTTTAGCACACTACACACACGACCTTTCAATTGTACAAATTTGTAACTACACGGCAGAGCTAAGTGAAATTGTAAGGCACGTTTTACTACCGGGTAAAGAATTTTTCTTTCAGCTGCCATTCCTTAGTATTGTATACCTACATGGAAGGTAAACTTCAAAGGTTAGGAGGTGCTCGAGAATAAGAAGTTTGCTAGTTGTAGGTGCTAATGCTAATGATGAATTAAATGTAGCTGTCCAATATATATGAAAAAATAGTGAGTTCCGATATTTGGCCAGGAAATGTGGTCGTGCGCCCTTTTCGTTTTTCAAAAAAAACCGAGTCAGCAATCCAACCTACTTAGCTTCATATCAACATGACAATAAAAGCTTAAACATTTATTCTCATAACGCCTCCGGAATTAGAACAAAATGCGACGATTTGCGCTCGCTTAGTGCACATTTTCGTAATTATTGAGACTTGGCTCAATATTCAATTTTTCGATGCTGAATTATTTGACTTGAAGTTGTATGATGTCTTTCGCCCGTGCCCCGTGCTTCCCGTCGTGGGCTCAATGCGTCGCTTATTGTACTGGAGTTCAATGACTTTATTGGACCAACTATGTGTGCGGCTCCAATGTGTTTCTGGGATGTTCTATTTATGCGCATCATATATTCCTCCTGCTAGCAATGAGGCTGTCTATAAAGCACATATCGATAACGTAATGACGCTTCACAACAAAATTGGAGAACACCAGCTGTGCGTACTAGGGGATTTTAATCTAAACAATATCTCCTGGACCCATTTAGACAATAATATTTATCTTAATCCGACTAATCTAGCCAGCCCCTGAGAGACTTTTTTCATTGACAACTTTTTGGGTTGTGGTTTGTCATAGATAAATTGCTTTTACAATAAACAGAATCGTCTATTAGACCTTATTTTTATTAGCCACAATGTAATATTCAAGTTGCATATTGCTCCATCTTGTTTATCGAAGCCAAACATGCATCATTCTCCATTAAAGCTCGAGGCTGAATTTTTTGAGCACTTCGAGTGCCCTAATTATAATCAGAAAATCTCTTTTAACTATAAACTTTGCGACTTTTCATTTTTAGACACAATTTTCGCTGATATTAATTGGGATGATATGCTTGGCACTGGTGATGCTGCTTCTTGCTACTATGTGTTCAAAAATATAATTCTTGATTGCTGTAAAGATAATCAAATAAAACACCTCTTTGAGGTAAAATTTTCTAGTGACGAAAGCTGAACAAGAAACACAAAATGTATGATATCAATTTCGTGACGAAAATTATACGCATTTTTTAACTGCCCTGGAAACTGACGCAAAATAGTTTTATTCATACGAATCGTCGCTAAAGTTCTGATTGTTTTGTGTTGTGTTTCTAAGAGTAGATAGAACTTCGCAACGCGTTGCAACATTCCGAATAAATAACACTACTTTGCGTCAGTTTCCAGGGCAGTTAAAAAAATTCATATAATTTTGGTCGCGAAATTGATATCACAAATTTTGTGTTTCTAGTTCAGCTTTCGGCACTCGAAAATTTTACCTCAAAGAGGTGTTTTATTTGATATCAATTATTTTGGGATAGCAAATTTAAAATCAACGAAAAGCCAAACAAAAATCTAAATGTTTTATTTTTCCCAAATAAATTCCTTAAAACCCTATCTAAATCTAAATGATTTATTCAAATATTTAACACTGAATTAAATTCCGTTGAAACATACTATAATTTTTCTAATCCAGAATAAATCGACAAAGAATGATCATATCCTTCGCATACAAAAAAAAAATGCGTGTTTAACGCCGTAGAAGTGAAACTTCTTAAAAAAAGGTGTGTTTACGGTTCGGCAAACCGTTAGGCGATTGAGTTACATACATAGGTTTGGTTAGAAATCAAAAAAATAATTTCATTTCATCTTATTAATTTTCTGATATACATATAATTTATTTATTCATTTTCCGGTAACACCACCTTATATGAATTCGCGCTTCTAGCAGGTAATGGAAGAAATTGTATGTTTAACAAATAAATGAAAATGTTTATAATGCAATCAATAGATCCTTACGAATTCGCCATTACCAAGGCACTAAGTAACGTACGCACTTTTGTTTGCAAAATGCATTTGATTAAGTTGAAAGAAGACAAATTCCTTTGTTCGGCATTTATTCTTACTCGCTTTCTATCTTCCAAGGCGAATTCATATATTCTTATCACGAATTCATATATTCATGTGGTAGCAAGAGTATAAAAACATAAAATTACCTTATAAACTAAAAGCATAAGTATCACATGTATGCGAAGTCCAATTCGCGAAATCATTTCATCGATCTGAGTAAAAACTAAGTGCATAAACTCTATTTCGCGTTAATTGAAATCATGAAATGGTGTTCATTCATTCTGTTTCTACACAAACGCATGCAATGATTTCATGAATTGGCCTACGCATAATGGTAGTAAATGACAGAATGAATTACAACAAACACATCCTTTTGACATAATGCAAGCCGAAAACGTTGGTTCAAATCAATCCGCAATCAAGTTGGACGTTTTACCCACAAACATTGCAATTTTGCGAGCAGTCTCATTGTAAAATCTCATTTTTACAATTTCATAGTTTCGGCTTACATTTATAAAATTCAACGAAAGCAGGTACCTATTTCGGCTGAGTTATCCATTTTCGGTTATTTAGTGTACAAAATAAACGCAAATTAAATGAGTTTATGCAACATGGCCATTAATATAGCGATAAGTTGTAAAACTTGCCAGAAAATCCAAATTTTTTGGTCTTTCATACAACCATGACATAAATTCATTCAACAGGCCCACAAACGGTGCAATCTAGAGCAAAACAACACCAAGTACATGGTAAGCCGGGGTGTATCAATTTTGAGTAAATTAGCGTACTTAAATTTCGAAATATTGAAGTTTCAAGCATTTCTGAAATTTACCGTTATATGAAAAGCGGCCGTAATTTTAGTCCGATTTCAATCATTTTCAACGTTTTGGTTTTATGTAGCAAGCACAATAACCATACCGAGTTTAGTACAAATTGGTAGAACGGTTACCGAGATACATATATGTGATCATAAGTGGGCGGTGCCACGCCCATTTTCCAAAATTTTATCATAAGCGTATTTCTTGGTAAAGAATTGTTGGAAGCATCAATTTTGTATTAATTAGCTTTAATATTTACGAATTTATCGAAGATATTGTATTTGTCTAAATTGCCGTTATATGGGATGTGGGCGTGGTTATTGTCTGATTTTAAAAATTTTCGGCCAAATTTTGTGCCCAGGCCAACAACCGTGCCAGGTTTGGAAGAAATTGGTGCATCGGTTACCAAGTTATACACATGTAACCATAAGTGGGCGTGGCTCCGCCCATTTTCCAAAAATTTTAAATATTCTTATTTTTCGTCTAAAACTTATTGCAAATATCAATTTTGAGTGAATAATCTTCAGTAGTTACTAAAATATCGCAGTTTTTGTATTTCTGAAAATTACTGTTATATGGGAAGTGGGCGTGGTTATAGTCCGATTTCGCCCATTTTCAATACCAACCTACCTTGGATAAATGGAAACCTACATACCAAATTTCGTTAAGATATCTCAATTTTTGCTTGAGTTATCGTGTACACAGACGGACGGACAGACAGACATGGCTTAATCGACTTCTCTATTCATTCTGAGCATTTATGTATACATTTGTCTATATCTATATCGATTCGTTTTGGCTGTTACAAACAACCGTTATGTGAACAAAGTTAATATACCCTTGTGCACAAGTGCGCTCGGGTATAAAAATTACACGCACAATGACAAACATGAACAAACGTACAACAAACACATAAAATTTGACAATCAGTACAGTTCGCATTTATATCAACGAGCAGCTTATGTACATACATACAAATATATATACAACCATTCAAACATATGTACATACATGAAAACATTGCTGTTCATAAGTACATACATATGCCCATCAGTACATCAACGAAGCTCGTTTGCTTCATCATAAATATATCCATACAAACATATGTACATACAGGGTGTCCCAGAAGTAACGTGCCAAACTTTAGGGGAAGGTAGGTGGGGGGGTGAGCTCCCTGATAAACAAAAAATTTTCAGGCAAAAGTGTATTTACATTTTTTCGAATTTAAAAAAAATCGTGCCTTTTCATGTGTTTTCTTTAACTGCAACTACAGACCGGGCAATACTTAGTAAATTTTTTATGTAAAATACTTCCGGATAGTTGCCTCTCCATACTCAAATGCAATGTAGTTAAAATATATTAAGGAACCATCATAAAATTAGGACTATTTCTGGATTTTTAACTTTCTGATATTTTCTTCCCCAACTTTGACTCTCGGGTGAAAAAAAAATGTACTGAGCTATAACTTTACATTACATAAAAAAATTGCTCATTTCATAAAGATTTCAGAACACACTTACTGTTTCGAATAGAAAAAGAAAGTTATAGCCGCTTTTGTGGGTAAAGGACTGAGACACGCTAGAATGTATTTAATAGATTTAAATTGAATTTGCTCTTGTTACCGTCAAATGACATGCTAAATAGTACAAAGGTACATAATTACTTGCTTCTGACATTATTTTGTGTTACTTACCGGAATTAGTGAAAGTGGATTTTGTGAAATTGGACCCTTCGAACATTGTGTTATTAATACTATGACAGAGAACACGCAGTATACGTCGCATGAATATGCGGATATTCACCTAATTTACGGTGAAGCTTGCTGTAATGCCAGAGCTGCTCAAAGACTCTATGCAGAGCGATACCCCAATCGTCGACATCCGGGTTGTGAAGTATTCGCCCGGACCCATAGAGAAATATATGAAGTTAAGTGATTTTTACATTGTTTGCTTGCTTGTTAACTATCAGTTTTCACTTTTTTAAGGTCGCATACCTGGAAGGCGTGGCGGCGAAACAGGACGTCCTGCATCGGTAGATGTTGAAGCTGTGTTATAGGAAGTGGAACTAGGTCCATCGACTTCAGTGAGAATGATGGAAAGACTGACGGGAATACCTAAAACTACAGTTCACAAAGCTTTACAAGACCATCGATTTCATCCATACCACATACAACGTGTTCAGGCTCTACAAGAAAGAGATTACCTGTCGAGAGTTAGATTTTGCCGTGAAATGTTGCGAATGCATGAATCAGACCCCAACTTTTTTAATAAAATAATTTGGAGCGATGAATCATCATGCAAACGTGATGGTTATTTTAATTTACATAACCTTCACAGTTGGCAGATAGACAATCCTCACGAAATGAGAGAAGATCGTTCGCAGTACCGGTACAAAATAAATTTATGGTGCGGTATTTTTAATTATCAGATATTGGGACCTGTGGAACTGCCGCCAACGCTCAACTCTCACAGTTATTTAGAGTTCCTTCAGGAAAGGCTTCCAACTCTTTTGGAAGATGTACCCTTAAACCTGCGGCGAAGACTATGGCTGCAAAATGACGGGTGCCCTGCTCACTACGCGCGTGAAGTAAGAGCTCATTTAGACGAAACTTATCCTCGCCGATGGATTGGACGATGCGGGCCAATCACGTGGCCCGCTCGATCGCCAGACCTGAATCCATTAGATTTTTTCTACTGGGGCTGTCTTAAGGACAAAATTTATTCAAAAACAATTCAAAACGAAGAGCATTTGCGGGAACAAATAAATGCAGCTGCTGCTGAGATAGCCCAATTGAGTTTAAGATCTCTAAAAGCGTCTTTTCTTAAAAGGTGCCGAGCTTGTATTAGAGTAGAAGGTCGCCAATTTGAGCATATTTTATCACTAAATGAATAAATTTTTCTTCAAACAACTCATGTATATCTTATTTCACGTGAACCCATCCTTCACACAAAATATTGATAGATATAGCCCTTGTTATAGACTCTAGTCCGAATTCCGGTAAGTAACATAAAATAATGTCAGAAGCAAGTAATTATGTACCTTTGTACTATTTAGCATGTCATTTGACGGTAACAAGAGCAAATTCAATTTAAATCTATTAAATACATTCTAGCGTGTCTCAGTCCTTTACCCACAAAAGCGGCTATAACTTTTTTTTGCATTACAACGCTTTTATCAACTTGCAATGTTGTGTTCCAGAAACTTTCAATGTTGTGGATCCAGAAGCTTTCAATGTTGTGTGTCCGACACCAAAGCAAAGCTTTGAAAAGCTCCTATAAAAAAGCATAGTGAATAGGGCGAGGTAGATGACATCTAGATGTCGCCCTATGTACTACGTTTGCTACACCGGAAATAGACGACACGCCATTTCTTTAAATAGAAGCCGTCATCGATTCGCCACTTCGCTGCTTGCTAAGTTTAAGTTCCGGTCGCTTAACGAAAAATTTTGCATGTGAAAGCAACAACAAAGTTAGCTAGCACGGATAGACGATAGCGAGTTTGGTTGTACCTCATTGAGTTCGTTCGTTTCGCCACTTTCTAACTGTTGGCGAATCGATGACGGCTAAAATTAGTTTGACTATTGTCAACTAAATCGAATGCTTTGTAAGTGAAGTGACTTGTGGACCACTTGAGGTATAGGTGGACCAGTTGGTAACCACTTTGGGACCAGTCTGGGACTAGTCCGAAACACTTACCTTCGGCCCAGTTGGGGACCAGTTGGTCTTTTTAAGCTCCTGTGGCCGTTTTAAGGGTAATTCTTGGGCTCCTGCACTGCCGCTCGGGGTTTCTGCCTTCTACGAAGGTAATTTTGGGCCGGGTTGCCTGTTTTGGCGGATTGTTGTGCTGTGTGCCGCGTATTACGTGTACCGGGTACCACTTTCTCGAGCGAATTGCTCTGGGGAACCTGTTGTGTGAGTTGCTGGCTTTTTGGCTAGACCTTGAGGAGGGTTTATACACGCATATCGGCGGAAATAGACGACACGCCATTTATTTAAATAAAATTAATTGGTGCTCGTTTGTATGTACATACATATGTAAATGCATGTGTGTGCACCTTTCTATTAATATCGTTGAATTATTTTAATATCTATTGCAAAATTTGATTCAGACAGGACTAAAAAGTAGAAAATAAATAATATAAAAAAAACTTTTTAATATACAACGCTTTTATAAATGGACTAAAAAGTAGAAAATAATACTTCTCAGTCCCATAGAATTTGTTTTGATAACTTTTGATTTTGAAATTTTAGCAAAAGTCATTATAAACAATCTATGAAATTGAAAATGAAAAGCGTGGGGCGCATGTAATACACTTGAATTGATATGAAAAGTAATATATGAATGTATGCATGTGGGTATATGAATAACGACCGCTTAAAATCGATTTCAAAGTTCTACTTTCGCTGTAGAAATTTTAGGTCTACGTTATGTAGTTTGACTATTGTCAATTAAATCGAATGCTTTGTATTGCATGCGCTCCACGTTTTTCATTTTCAATTTCATAGATTGTTTATAATGACTTTTGCTAAAATTTCAAAATCAAAAGTTATCAAAACAAATTCTATGGGACTGAGAAGTATTATTTTCTACTTTTTAGTCCATTTATAAAAGCGTTGTATATTAAAAAGTTTTTTTATATTATTTATTTTCTATTCGAAACAGTAAGTGTGGCACCTTTCTGAAATCTTTATTAACCAATTTGTTTATGTAATGTAAAGTTATAGCTCAGTACATTTTTTTTCACCCGAGATAGTTCAAAATCCAGAAATAGTCCTAATATTATGATGGTTCGTTAATATATTTTAACTACATTGCATTTGGGTATGGAGAGGCAACTATCTGGAAGTATTTTACATAAAAAATTTACTAAGTATTGCCCGGTTTGTAGTTGCAGTTAAAGAAAACACATAAAAAGGCACGATTTTTTTTAAATTCGAAAAAATTTAAATATTTCAAAAACGGTGACACTTTTACCTGAAAATTTTTTGTTTATCAGTGAGCATAGTGAGTATACAGAAGACGCACCACATACACATTTATTTTTCTTCGGCGGACGTAATATTACAACCCGGACCAGAGCAGGAAGTTAACATTACGACCACTATGAATAACATGGCGACCCGGAACAGAGCAGAGGAGTTAACATCATGTCCACTGTGAATAATAGCTCTGATCCAGTACTCCATGAACTTACAGGTTTTTCCACGAACTTGCAGGAAGTTACAGAAAAAATGATCCCGTACTCCAAATTCCTCCAAAATCCTGTAAATGAGAGCGATTTTTGGAGAGTTGTGTACAGAATGAAGTTGCAAGATTTTACCCGAACTTTTCTTCTGGTAAAATCATGAAAAGTGTCAAGTGATCACTGGTTGACGCTTTTACAGGAAAAATGCTTTTTTTCACGATCCAGAAAATAAAGGTCGCGCCATTCGCGGACCGCTCACTCTCTTTTCGTCGATTTGACAGCATCCACCTAATCGCTGACGTCATAAAATACTTTTGTTTACATTCCCTGTTGCCAACTTCATGCTTTTCGCATATTCAAAACGCGAAAATTTTTGAGTTTGGTGCTTGGCGCGTTTTTGGTGCTTTTGTTTTTAATTTGAAGATACCAAATTAGAAAATCTTAAAAAAATGGAAGCAAAATTCATAGCAATCGTAAGTGTGGTAAGCAACTTTACAAAAATTTAAACAAAATCATGGCACAGTGACAATCATAAGCGACAACAAAATATGTGACAGCACCTTCAATCATGCCAGAAGAAATCAACCGTCGTGCAAGAAACATTGATTTTTATTAATTTGAATCGGCATCCTTACAATAAAATTATGTATGCATATAAAGTCTATAAAATACACCAATAAAAATTTGGTGCTTTTTCAAATTCAAAATTTGGCAATACTGCCTTTTTCCGATGCTTCCTCTTTTTCTTGTCGAGTTCGTCTTGCTCTCTCATTCTGGTATTTATTGACGTCACGGCCAGTTGCTCTCAGCTCGATTGGCGCAATCTTGTATTCTATCATTCTTGGCTTTTTTTGTTCCCGTACTTTTTGTTGCTACTCACTTTTTACTCTCACTACAGACATTTTTACAGGATTTTGCACGAAAAGTATTGGATCAGAGCTAATATGAAGTTAACATCTCGCCATAAACACACATCGTGATCAGCGTTGCCGCGAGCTTGAAAAAAATATATCAGTTGCCAAGCAGAAAAAGTATCAAAAGCAAACAAAACTGTTGTTTGTTAAACTATTATTTAAAAAACAAATAATAAATAAAATTTTATAATTAAATCCACAGTTATAAAAAAAAATTTTATTTCTTGCTTCTGTCTGCTTATTTGCATAATGAAAAAAACAAACTTATAGGGCCCCTAAACCACACAAAATCCTTGCGCAGCACGAGACTTGTACAAGTCAATATTGTGGAATTTACTACAGCATAAAATTGCGCAGACCTTACTCAACGTTGCTCAAGTAAATATGTGCAAGAAATATGAATGTGCGTTGTATATTTTGATAGCTTCAGCTTTAAAATGTAAAAAAAAAAACTAAATTTAAAAAAATATTTTTTTTCTACGCTTTTACCCATATTTTACAGCACGATCTGGACACCAAAATCAAAACTAGGCTAAAAATTTCGCAGTGGTCGCCATACGAAGCACAAATTATTGTACAATAACACAAGCATTGCGTAATGTTTTGTGTTTCCGGGTTGTGTTTCCCTTATAACAGTTACCAAATCAACTTATAAATATATATATAAATTGTGAGACTTCAAATAACAAGAAAAAAAATATTTGCCTTTAGACTAGTAGTACTATTCATAGTTTTCAAAAACTCATTTCTGCCAGCCGAAAGTATCAAAATACGGCAATTGGGAACAAAAAAGTATCAGATATTACAATTTAGAAAAACAGTATTAAAAAATATACAATTGTACCAAAACGGCAACGCTGATCGTGATGGAAAACGAAGTTATGCTTGAAATACAATACCGGCGAACGGCAAACTTCGCCGAATTGGGCGATGCTGTCGTTCACCGTTCGCCCAACTATTTCGCCTACTTAAACAGAATTAGAGCGGTAGCGAAAACAGCTGATCCCATTTGGTCGCCTTTATAATTTGGGTGACCATATTTAGAAAAAACTAAACCATATTTAGAAATGAGGAAATGATAACAAATATAAATGTAAAACAAAGAAAGATTATTATAAATAATTTGTTTCAAGCCAGATTTAACGAATCCACAACTATATTTTTCAAACAACAAAAAAAAAATCGTGTTTAGGTTGTTTTCTTTTTAAACTTTGAAAGCACAAAACAAATACGGCCACCTTTGGCACGCACAGCTGTCATCGCCCAGCAGAGCGATAGAAATAAATCTATCGCCATGAAACGCCGCCAAGCGAACTTCGCATTTCGCTTTGGCTGTGTTCAATTTCATATGCTTGCGGGTGTTCTAATTTTGACAGCGCGAATTTCGCTGTGGTGAGTTCGCCGTTCGCCGGCATTGTATTTCAGCTATTAGTTAACATCTTGTCGTCATAGCGACGATGGAATTAACAGCGTTAGCCTAGTGAAAATACTGCTGAAGTAACAGAGCCAGCGCCCTTGCTTGCCTTACCGCTAGTGCCATAAATTCAAATTGGTTGGATAGTCGACATGCGTCTTCTGTATACTGTTTATTCTGTACTTAAAGTAACCAAATTAGACGAATATTTTAATTTCTAACCATTTGTCGCTATTTGGACCGACATTTTTTCAATTTGAATCGTAATATCTCCACAACAAGAGTTTTCCCAGATATAAGCTATATACCAAATGAAAGCTAAGGTTTTGGGCTAGACTTGAGGAAACTTAGAATAAAATCGACTGACCAGTTTAAGTTTTTTTAAGAAGTTTTACTTCTAACACGAGTACGGTGCTGTACTCGCCTTTTTTAACCGACTTCCAAAAAAGGAGGAGGTTATCAGTTCGTCGGAATCTTTTTTTTTTTTTT
>NW_023458556.1:86158215-86208558 GCF_013731165.1 Rhagoletis pomonella | reverse complement strand
ACATTTCTTACAATCATTCAAACAAATTTAATTTCAAATTGAAAAAAACGTTTCTTTGAAAATAATGTAAAATCGCGCCCGGAAGAACCGAAAAGATTGAAAAATCATGATACTTTTTTTTTTCGTCTGGCGATTTTAAAACTGGTTCGGAACTATAGAATTTAGAACTATTTCGGAACTATCGCAAAAGGGATGCAGCGGGGGGCAATTGACACTTCCTAGGACATCGCCTTGTTAAATTTGCCAGTTGTTTGTATGCAAAAGAGATTTATCGCGAACCAGTGCTGGGTCTAAACGTACTACAGGCGCACGAGTTCAGAACTAGAGATTTTCCCCACAGGGTCACACGAATCATGCATGCATGTACGTACATACACACGCAACACACTTTAGTATCGATACGAAAAACAATTTCGTTACCGCACAATAAGTTTTGTTGTATTTAGCCTCTTCCCATACTTCACGATCTGCAGGATTTGCAGGTTTTACAGGAACAGCTGTTTTCGACTTTAATATGCCTTATGTGAACCTGGCGTACGGGAACGACTTTGGACTAAATCCTGCAAATCGTAGACGTTCTGGAACGCACTAATTGATTCACGATGATGGTGCATATACGGAACATACGAGTAACGAGATTATTATGTGAGTAACTATTTGGTACTTCGAGTCAGGGGTTGTATTCGTTACTGAGTAACGGTTTGCTACAGCTCTACTTGTAATTGCCATCTAGCAAAGCAACAACAATTTATAAATAAAATTATGCTTTAAAAAACTAAAACCTCACCATTAGGCGCATCAATATTACATAGTTACAGCCCGAGCCTAATAAAAGGGAGGTAAATAATAAAAAAGCAAATGCTTGGCTGTTGTCGCTGTACTAACAGTTTTTCAAACCCTGATAATTTCTATAGATATTCGCACGATACGAATAATTTTTACGGTATTTTTCCCGTGACAAATAAAAAGTTTTTGACAATTGGAAGAAATACAACTTCGAAAGTCTTTTTAAACGATTTTTCATTTTGCTACGTTAAGGTGTTCTTACACGATATGTATTTGCATGTGTACATGCCACTTTTTACATATGGAATTGCCAACATATCTTGTAAAAGCAAATTAGATTTGTTTCTGTACAAAGCAGATGCACGTACATACGAAATAGAAATGTTTCTATTTTCATCTGACACACAGATAGAATCATCTGAGTTTAGTTTATTTCGTTTTCAAAGAACGTATTTTTAAATAGTTAAATAAAGACTGTGAATTTGACAGCCATACGCAATTACATATGTATTGAAAAAGTCACATTTACAGATGCAATTACATATCGTGTAAGAACACCTTTAGTGCAGTTGCCGAGAAAGTTATGGATACATATACATATACACAAAAATTACTCGTTTAAGGTAATTAGAATAAGGGGCAAAATTTCCCGCAAGGCCGCCCATCAGAAAATTCTGGATCCGCCGCTTCTCGAGCTTCAACTCAGCCGTCGATATCTAAAAAAGTTCCCATATAGATAAATGCGGAAACAAGGAGTAACTTACAAGCATAACGCTTAGGCTGTAGTTCCCTTTACGGTTGTAGTAAAAGTGCGCGTTTTGTGGTGGAGCAATTATTCTTACGTGGGTGCCATCAATATACCCCACAACTCCCGGAATGCCATGTTTAACGTAAAAGGCTCGTGCGATATTCCTGTTTTCCTCCTCGCTTTCGCTCACCTTTATCCACTGCGGGCACAAATGGTGCTCAAAAACAGTCAGCATTTCCGTCAATACTTTGCTGAAACTAGATTGCGCCAACGACACATCGCAGTCTTTACCCACACCCGTCTGGTACCCACCTTCAGCCAAAGATCTTAATCACCCGCTCAGTTTTGCGATGGGAGATATCGCAAATGCCTTCTTTGGTGCCTCCGTATTTGCTGTCAATACGTCCAACAAATATTGGAATCCCGGCTTGTTAAGTCGGTAATACTTTTCAAATCTATGTATGAATGTAATTATTTAAAAATGTAGATATAGAGTAATGCCAAAATCGGGCAATAAAGGGGTAATGACTTGTTCATCCATTTGGACCAATAAGCTAGCAATCAGTGAAATTTTTTAGTTTTTCCAAAAACTGAATTGATTCCTCGCTTAGCGATACATTTTTGTAGTACTGGGTGAAAATTTGTAACTTACAAAGATTGCGGCAACTCGAAGGGATTTACGGCATCACGCAATTTTCGTCGTTCGACCCTCTGCGCCATCAACCGTTCCTCTACCACTAAGCGAAACGCGATGGAATGCATTGTTTTAGTTGTGATGAGCACTTCCAAAACTGACCGTTGTCCTACAAAGGATTAAGCTTTAATTTAGCACTAATGTTTAAATTTCCGGAGCACTAGTTTATTAATAATGTGGGTTCCAAAATTAACAGTGGCAACTGGACCTAGCAAAGGGTACTCTTATCCTATTAGCCCAATTATTTCGGGTTATTACAAGAAAACACGCGATCTAAATTAAAATCTTTCAACTTACCCGTGTAGTTAAAAGATTGAGCTTTAATTTAAAACACAGATACGAAATTTCCGCGCACTACTTTATTAACAACTTTAATCTGAAATGTTCTGTGTGAAACATTTATGTGAAATACACTTTTTTGTGTAAAACACGCAAATTAAATGACGGGAGTTGAGCTGTCAAAATAACTGTCAAACAGCTCTTCGAAAGTTCGAATTTCCTGCTCCCAAATTTTCGGGGAAAATGCTGCTCCCTGGCAGTTTCGAATAGGAGGAAGATTTTATTCTCGATACAATATTACGATGGAATTGAAAAAAGCTTACATTACTGACAAACAAGACGATAATGACATATGCGCTATGCGTTTTTGTATCGGGGCTAAAGAAACCCCTGAGTGGCGTCTTATTTGCATCGCGCCCAAAGGATTTACCTTCCGCCTTAGCCTTGGTTCAGGAAGTTGAGTCAAATCACGAGGGGTATATGTTTGCGATGAATTATGCGAGAAGTTCTGAAAGTAGAGCTCAAACGCAGGAATCTAATATGCGTAGTCAAACGCAGAATAAACTTAATAATAAAAATATTTCTAATGTACCGCCTCAGGGTAAAAATCCTTATTATACCCGGCGTCAGGACTCAAATAACCTACAACCGGTAAAAAAAATGTCCAGCAAAACGCTAGTAATAATAATAATACCCGCATTTTTTTGTAAGCGAGCGACAAAAGAACGCTCAACTCGGATAAAATTTCCTTTTAGCTATTTAAGAAACCCTGCTGGTAGCTGGCAAGAAACATGTGATTAGTTCAACGGGATTTAGACACAAAAAACCATATAAATTAGTAATTATGCGAGGTATTTGCGTAATATATATACTTATTTAAAATATAAATCATGTATATACGAAAACAAAAATTTCCCTCTCCACTTTCCCATTAACAATTCACAATAGAGCAGTTTTTTCACTTAACAACACTACTCTTCAGGTCGCGTATGTTTTAACCAACCTGGCTGACCTCGGATAAATAGCCGAGTTTGTGTTGTTGCTTTGCGTGTATATCGTCATTTAAGCGAGTGTTCTTTTGTAGCTCGGTTGCAAAAGAATGGGCCTAATAATAATAACTTAAACCAAGGACACAAAAGACGATATGGTTCCGAAAGGAATTCAGGACTAAGACGACAGAGAATCAATAAAATTTCAGAGGAAAACTATAAAGATAATGAAGGAAATTCGGACTAGAAAAAGTTAGCGGAGTCGGAAGTAGCTGAGACAGAAGCCTCCGATATAGAGTCCATACATTTTTTAGAGGAAGGTCCCTGCTGCCGTTTCTACAACAGACAATAGCAGGGAGGTCTTTTAAATTTCTAATAGACACTGGGGCTTCTAATAATTACATTAAGCCTCTAAAAGGAATAGGAAACGATGTACCAGTTGACGAGCCTTTTCAAGTAAAATCAATACACGGATTCAATAATATTAAACATAAATAGTATATTCATAACAGTGTTGCTATTCGAGATTTTTAAATTATACTAACTTAACGACAAAAACTGTAACTTTTTGAGCTTAATTGTACTTTTCGCCATTCCGTCAATACATTACCTCCCGTTTTCCTTCAACCAAACATACACTAAGGGTACTCATTTAAAAGCGCAAAACTCTCGCAAACTGGACAAACTGTGGAATTTTAAACCCTCGCAAATGAAATGTCAAAATTTGTATGGAAAGCCATTTGCACAAAAAGGGAAACTTTGCGCGGCAATTTTGTAGCGCAACTTTGCGCAGTGTGCTGTGCAACCCTCAATCAGCTATTTTGTTTACATTTATTTTGGTTTGTGCTCAACGCTTTTTCGAAATAACTGCGGTAAGGCTTAAATATTTACTCAAATTTGAGTTTCAATTGTTCAACTTTATAAATTATGTATAGTCAAATAATTAAATGTCAGAAATTGCATAAAATATAAAATTGTTCTCATGAAACACATGGCGCAAAGTTGCCCAATTGCCCAAATATGAATCTTCCGCGTATATATGAGAACCCTTACTATTTTTTGTCTACTACAGTGAGTTTATCTTTCAGTTCATTGTACTGCTTCAGTTGGTGTAAACTTAATTTAACGTAACTTATCATTGAGATCTCTCCAACTAGCCCATAAAGTCATAGCCACTTTTCTGAGAGAGTCCCGCTAGGTTAAACCAAGTTTCATTAAGTTTACGGTTTAACTTAAGTATACACAAATAAATTCTTAAATTGTTTCCACATTTTTAAAAGTACACCCGCGATAAAATTCTACGGTCACCCAGTTTGAGCTATATATTTAATTTTTTCATATAAAATAAAATGCCAACATTCCTTATATGGTGGAAGGAGCGCAACACCATCAACAAAAAAAAAAAACAAAAATCATTGGTATTTTTTGGACATTTCAAACTTGCACCTTTTAATGAATTAATGGCATTCAAAAATGTTTACCAAACAAATTTTTACGAATTCTGAATAAAAACTGTGAAATTTTGTTGATTTTTTCAATCTTTGAATTTGTGATTTATTTCGTTTTGTTAGAAAATGACCTAAAATTATAAAAGAAATAGCCTAACTCGGGTAACTGTATAATTTTGTCGCGGGATGTATATTCAGATATGAAGACAATAACGACAAAAAATTAATACAGAAGATAGATCAGTTTATATAAGGGAAAATAAATCATATAAAATGAGATCAGTAACACTAAAAGGAGGTTCACAATTTTTAGTTTCAACGCATGAAATTTATGTAAAATCGTTTACTTTCAACCCCCGAGTTATTCAATTACTTAATTTTCTGCAGGATCGTCATTAGGTAAACCGCATTTCCAAAGATTTTTTCAAAATAAATAGCGATGAGGGATATTTCACCCACCGGTGATAAAAAAATTGCAATAACCACAACACTCAACACTAATATTACCATTCACAGTCACATTTACTTTTAAAATTACAAATAAATAAATAAAATTTAAAATTAAAATTCGTTTCGTACCAAATATGAAATGTAGGTATGTTCATTTACTTAAACGCAAACGGATTAATAATCAAAGTGCTGGCAGAGATTTCAACGTTTTGCACAAAAAGTATGTCTGATGTTGAAATTGTACTTAAAATCGGTAAATTGTACTTTAGTACTGTTTAAAACTAATTGTACTGAAAAAAGTACAATTGTACTTAAAATATCAACACTGATTCATAATTGTACCCACATCCAATGGGAGAGTGTCTGATTTTGTTAACAGCGAGATAATAAATATACTAAAAATGGAATTATCCACGTATCCAGGTCCCCTTTCAATAACCCCATATAGGTTGTTGATAAAAAGGTAGTGACGAGTTGAACAACAAGAAAAGACGTCTAGTGATAGACTTTCGAAAGATCAATCAAAACAGTCGATGACAAATACCCCATTCCCAATGTCATCTGTGTAAGGCAAAATATTTTACAACCCTCGATTTAAAGTCAGGGTTTCATCAAATTGAACTCGCGAAGCGGGACCGTGAAAAAACTGAATTTTCAGTAAATAATGGGAAGTACGATTTTTGTGGGCTACCATTTGGACTAAGAAATTAGCCAAGCATTTTTCAGAGGGCCATCGACGATGCCCTTCGTGAACAAATAGGCAAAACTTGTTACGTCTACGTCGATGACGTAATATTTTTTTCTGAAAATGAAGCGGTCCACGTAAAACACATTGACTGGGTTCTGCGTAATCTGTATGACGCAATCATTAGGGTCTCACGTGAAAAGTCTAATTTTTTTTAAAAACAACTGTAGAAAACCTCGGATTCACAGTATCAAGAGGGGGAATCAAGGCAAGTCCGACTAACGTGCAAGCCATGCGGGATTATAGCGAGCCTTCTGCTTTGTTCGGAGTAGGATCCTTTTTAGGCCTAGCCAGTTACTATCGCTGTTTAATTAAGGATTTTGCTTCAATAGCAAAACCACTATCTGACATCCTGAAAGGTGAAAATGGTAAAGTTAGTGCTCAGTAGTCCAAGAAAATTAAAGTTAAACTTAACGAAAGGGAACTACAAGCCTTTGATAAATTGAAAGAAATATTGATGTCGGAAGATGTCATGCTGCTTTATCCAGACGTTGGGAAACCTTTCGATCTAACGAAAAATGCTTCGTCACATGGTCTAGGAGCAGTTTTGTCTCAGAATGAAAGGCCTATAACGATGATTTCCAGAACACTGAAAGATAAAGCGTTGCACTTCGAAACCAATGAAAGAGAATTGTTGGCCATAGTATGGGCCTTAAAAAATCTCCGAAACTACCTTTACGGAGTTAAAAATCTCAATATTTACACCGACCATCAGCCTCTCTCAATTACGGTTTCAGACCGAAATCCAAATGCGAAAATTAAAAGCTGGTTCAGAAACAGAAACAGAGTCAATCTTTCTGAAACAGAGTCAATCCGAAATGTACCCTGCAGGGAAAGCTACCAGTTGTGAACCAGAATGCTACCAGTCTGCGTTTCAGACCAACTAGTTCACGTTGTATCCTTTTTCAGTGTTAGCAACTGGTATTTTTAACATGGCGGTGTCATAGGAGATGTCAATTGTCCGCTCCTGCATCAGCACACTACCAGTAGAAATGCTAGTAGCATCATACCAGCTGACGGGATCGACTGCCTATTCATCCCCCGTGAAAAGTATAAGTATGTAATTTTGCTCGCGGCGCTGCAACAGTGGCAATGGTCGACAGAGTAAAGCTTTGGCACGCCAAATCAAGAAATCCGAGTTCGAATCTCAGTGAGCGAATCTTTTATTTTATTTTTTCTTTTACTTTTTTATTTATATCTCTTGTTGTAATTTTTAAATTTATTGTTTTAAAAAGAACAATAAATTATTTATTTTCATTTTTTTATGTTATTTGAGTACCCTGCAGGGAAAGCTACTAGTTGTGAACTAGAATTCTACCAGTTTGCGTTTCAGCCCAACTAGTTCACGTTCTATCCTTTTTCAATGTTAGCGACTGGTATTTTTAACATTGCGATGTCCTACGAGATGTCAATTGTCAAGCTATGCATCAGCATCTCTAGTAGAAATACTAGTAGCATCATACCAGTTGATGAGATAGTCTGCCAATTCATCCCCTATGAAAAGCATTAGTATGCCTTTTTGCTCGCGGCGCTCCAACAGTCGCAATGGCCGACAGAGCAAAGTACTCGCGTGGTATGCCTGAGGTACCCGGTTCAAGCCCTGGCGTAGGGAAAATTTTTTAATTTTATTTTTTTTTATAATTCTTTTATTTATATTTTTTATTTCGGTTTATGTATGTTATTCTTAGATTTAATAAAAAAAATATTTTTTAATATAGTTTTTATGGCACAAGTATTTCTTCCCATATATTTGTGTCTTTTTTTTTGCAATGCAACTAATTACAAGTTTTCTCGATACAACAATCATACGATGTAACCAAACAATGAATCGACTATATCATGTCTATGTTATCTCAATCGATTTTCAGGTGAAGGAAAATTTAGAAACATGAAAATTTCAAAATGCGATATCTCAGCGAAAAAAAATGATATTTGAGCAACAAAACGCCATTTGAAAGAAGAAGACTTGTACTTAAAGATGCCAGCCTATTATTTTGGTGAAAGAAAACATCTGCAAGGCTACATAACCTCAAATATGGGCAAAAACGGTGTTTTTTGCACATTTAAGTTAGGATAACCAGGAAACCAGAGCTGATAGAGTAATTCTGAGGCCAGATTTGGATTCAGCGCATCATAAACCTTCGGAAATATATAGTCTGGTTTCTGGGTCTGAATGTTGGTTAAATTTTGTCGGCCTGTGTAATAGTTCATGAACTGGAATTTGTGCATACTGGTTCAGCTTTTCACTGCAGGGTAGTTAAACCGGACGTTGTTAACGCAATTCATTGCCGGTATTAGCGCACATCCAACATAATCTCGTTGAGTTGTTTCCAACAACAAAATTCTGGTATGCTAAGATATTCGTAACAGATATTTTCGATAAAAACGAATAAAAGGAAATTGTAATTTCGGAGCATAATCGAGCGCATAGAGCTGCTCAAGAAAATTTATCTACTTAGTCTTATACCCTTTTGTTGTTCCTTCTTCCAGTTGAATTGAAATAAAAGAGAACACATTAAATTAAGGCTCTGCGTTTTTAACACGGAATTATCAACATTTTTAAATTGCATAAATTTTTAAGGCAATGGCACTCGATTGGTACATTTGTACAGATTAGTACATATTTATGTTGGGCTATTGGTACAAAATAAAAAAATGGGGAATGTTTTTGTATTCAAAAGATTGGTACAATACAGCGATGTTATATGTATGTATTGCAAAATTTCAAAAAATTAATTTTCGTGATAGGGGTAAAGAAAAATATTTGGGATACGATTTGCACCCAATTTTTGGCAAATACCCAATCGTGTGACACTGCCTTTAAACTTGTATTTATACGGATCATGTTAAAGAATGAACTATAAAAAACTAACCAAAATTAAATAATAACAAAAATAATATTTTAAAACTTGTGAAAATTTGGTGCGGCTATAATTTTTTCGACTACTGTACATTAGACTGGATCACCAAAAAAAGTTGCGGTATATTTTAAGACTTCTACCAAAATATTTCGGAAAAATATTAAGACTTACGTGAGCTGGACCGGTTTGAAAATACCTCTAAAAATTGTTTTTTTTTATGAATAAAAATATTTTTTTAAAGGATTTTTTGGAAAAAATCCCTTCAAATGACAAAACAGTTTAAGCTTAAAAATATTAAAAAATTGTATCAACCGAATCATAATAATGAGATTTCTGATGCTGTTTTTTAACGTTTTTCAAAGATTTGTGTAAGAAAAACATGAATGACTGCTCCAAAACTTTACCGATATAGACTTATGAGGTATCAGTGGAAAGGTATTTTCTCACCCTTTTTATTTCTTTGCAACAAAACTCATTCACGTCCCATTTTTTTCTTTATTCAATACCAACAAATTTTAATTCAACATGGAATGACACTCCTTTACCTTACCTTCCTCTTTCATACTTTGAATGAGCTTATTCGCAAATAAATTAAAAGGGTGAGAAAAGACCTTACATCATAAGTCTAAATTGATAAGGTTTTAGCTGAGTTGTTTAAGTTTTTCCTAAACAAGTCTTTGAAAAAGTGCAAAAACAGCATCTAAAATCTCATTATTATGATTCCGTAAACAATTTTTTTATAATATTTTTATGCAAACTTTTTAAGCTCAAACTGTTTAGTCATCTGAGGTAATTTTTTCAAAAAATATTAAAAAAAAACTGTTTTTATCAAGGAATGAAACCGAAACCCAAACCGAAACCGTAACCGTTTAAAACCGTTTCTTTTTTCAAAACCGAAACCGAAACCGTAACCGTTATCTTGACCTGAAAAGGAACGATACCGAAACCATTTCAATCACAGGTTTCAATCGGTTTCCAGAAATTTACAAAAATAATAAATAAAAATTTCTTTGAAATAAATGATTTATTTAACCAAAATCAGCAACATTTTGCTAAAATTCTTGTTAAGTAGTAAATAAGTATGGCAAGGTAACTTTTCGCAAAAATCTGCTGATGACTTTGTTGTTGTGAATCGATAATCGATTAATTATATTTAAGTAGTTTCTTTCCCGTACGCAATGCGAGATCCCGCGTGTGCCCAAAATAGCCCAGAAATCATGCCTGTACTCAACAAAATGGGTAATAGCGAAAATTCGAGCGTATTCGATCGTAAGTGTATTCATCTTCCTGCCCGAAATAGCCCGAAATTTTCTCCGAGTAAAAATGTATAAAGTGTCAAAGTGCATATCAGCTGTATTGTGTTTACATGTTGCCTGCATTTACTTGGTGCTTTTAAGGAAAAGTGAATGGCCTGTTGATGTATTTTCAATCTATGTACTTAAAATCAAATTTGTGAAACCAAAATTCAATTTCCAAGTGTTTGCATTTAATACCATGTTCTGACCGACAACCAAAACATTTTTCCTTCATTTTCTTTTCATTTACAACCTTTAACTTTCATTCTTATTTTGCTTTGGCCAGGCAATTAACAATAAATCCGAAATGGCGTATTAAAGATGATAAAATATGACTTCCACTTCGATAAATAATCGAAAAAAAAGTTTTAGCAACGAAAACATGTTTCCGATGTCGGTCAGAACATGGTATAAGTGACAAAAACAAGAACAACGTGAATCAGTTGTTTCTCGACTTGTGGGCACGAAATGTGGGTTTTTGCGTTTCCGTACTTCTGAACTTTGTTCCATTTTTGAAAGAAAATGTTTCTCTTATTCTCTAATTACCAAATCCGGTCCGGATTGTTAGGGAAAGAACCTAGTGTTGATATTATCAGTGAACTGTAATTTTCGATTTTCTTTCCTCAACGTTTAAGACATTGTGATTTAAATAATATCAACAAAATTTCTGTGAAAAACCGAAACCGGAACGAAACCGAAACCAAAACCGAAATAAATTTTGAAGAACGAAACCAAAACCGAAACCGAAACACTTGGCAAAACCGAAACCCAAACCGGAACGTTATTTTGAATCGGTTTCATTCCTTGGTTTTTATTAATAAGAAAACTCAATTTTTGGAGTTATTTTCAAATCGGTCTAGCTCACGTAAATCTCAATATTTTTTCGAGATATTTTAGTGGAAGTCTTGAAATGTAATAGATTTTATAATTCCAGTGGAAAAACAGTACCGATTTTTTTGTATGGGGAGTGATGCAGTCTACTGTACATATGTTGACTATGATTAATCGGCCGTGCTATCATAGTAGCACAATGCCACTAAGTGCATTTTAAAATTTTCAGGCAATAGCCTCATGCGCTTATCGATTATATTTTTTGTTGTTTGTGTGAAATATATTATTTTTTTCAGTATTTTTCTTTTAACCAAACTATGTTAAAATAAAAGTAAAAAAAAAAAACAAGTAAGAAAGTCTAAGTTCGGGCGGAGCCGAACATTAAATACCCGGCGCAAGTATTAAATATATGATTTTCACCTTTCCGAGAGCTACCGCTTCATGGTAAGCCGAGGTGTATCAATTTTGAGTAAATTAGCGTCCTTAAACTTCGAAATATTGAAGTTTCAAGCATTTCTGAAATTTACCGTTATATGAAAAGCGGCCGTAATTTTGGTCCGATTTCAATAGTTTCAACGTTTTGCTTTTATGTGGCAAGCACAATAACCATACCGAGTTTGGTACAAATTGGTAGAACGGCTACCGAGATCATAAGTGGGCGGTTCCACGCCCATTTTCCAAAAATTTATCATAAGCGTATTTCTTGATAAAGAATTGTTCCAAAAGTCAATTTTGAATAAATTAGCTTTAATATTTACTGATTTATCGAAGATTTCGTATTTCTCCAAATTACCGTTATATGGGATGTGGGCATGGTTATTGTCAGATTTTTAAAATTTTCGGCCATTTGGTATGGAAGAAATTTGTTAAGCGGTTACCAAGATATACACATGCCATAAGTGGGCGTGGCTACGCCCATTTTAAAAAATTTATATTATTCTTATTTTTCGTCTAAAAGTTATTGTAAATATCAATTTTGAGTGAAGTCTCTTCAATAGTTACTAAAATATCGCAGTTTTCGTATTTCTGAAAAATACCGTTATATGGGAGGTAGGCGTGGTTATTGTCCGATTTTGCCCATTTTCAATACCATCCGTCCTACGCCCGAAAAAGTGCACGTACCAAGTTTCGTTAAGATATCTCAATTTTTACTCGAGTTATCGTGTGCGCAGACGGACGGACAGACAGTCACCGCTTAATCGATTTCACTTTTCATGCTGATCATTTATGTATACATTTGTCTATATCTATCTCGATTCGTTTTGCCTGTTACAAACAACCGTTATGTGAACGAAGTTATAATACCCTTGTGCACAAGTGCGCTCGGGTATAAAAATATTTTGCCAGAACATGAATGAAGCATCTTTAAATTCCGGAACTATAGGATCAATTTTGTTAAACCATTTTTATGTGCACATAGTCAACGCCCCACCCTTATACAACACCCGAACGGACAGGTAGAGAGATACATAGCACCTTGTTGGAAATCGCAAGGTGTCCCAAACTCGAAAGAAAAATTAAGGACACAGTTGAACTAACAATACAAGTGACAATAGAATATAATACGACCATGCACTCGGTCACTGACCAGAAACCAGTTGATATAAAACACTCAGCCACAGATGAGTTCAGAGAATAAATAAAAAATAAAGTGAAAACGGCTCAAGAGGTTCAGTTACAGAAACACGATCAGTCAAGACGAGATAGAGCTTTTGAAGTAGGGGAAAAGGTATTAGTAAAAACGAGCAAAAGATAAGCAAATAAACTTACGCCGCTATGCGCAGAGGAGAGAATAGAAGCTGACTTGGGGACAGCCGTAAAAGGGAGGGAGGTCCATCAGCACAACTTAAGATAGATAAAAATAAAATACATAGTGGAGAAAAACATTTTCCAGGATCTTATTTGTGATGATCTCACTAATGTCAACTACGGCAACTAGGCTCGCCGATTACACTCACTCGAAATATATTCCGGTTTTAGACGAAGTCGTTATCCTTTGGCAGGACTACGGATACTTCAGGCATACAACTAACTTAGCTGCATATTCTAAAATTGTGGATGAGACAATACGATTGGCTAAAGGTTTTCAACAAGAACACCTGAGGAAATTTGCGGAATTAGACACCCAACATTTGGAAACACTACTGACAGCTATAAGAGTGCATCATACACCAGCAAAAAGCTTGAATTTCTTAGGAATCGCCTTGAAAGTAATAGCCGGCGCACCAGATTTCGATGACTTCTAACATGTGAAACTTAGGCAATCTCAACTCAGTGAGTCAAATAATAGGCAAATTGTAATAAATACAAAAATTCTAAATCAATTTAATAAATTAACAAATAGGGTGAATAGCATGTTAGCAAACATGAAAGAAGAGTAAATTGAAAACTCGCACCTTTATGAAATTTTAAGGACAAGAAACAGAATTTTAATAATTGAAATACAAAATTTGATGCTTGCGATACCACTTGCCAAAATTAATATTATAAATTCTGCAATTCTTGATGATAACGATTTAAAGCTGATAGTAAACGAGCAATTCGCTAATATTAGTGCAACAGAATTGATGGATGTATCTAGTGTTAAGATTTTGCAAAATGAAGATGTAAGTATTTTTCCCGTCTCGCATAATGGAATAGTGCTGTACCTTGCTGAGGGCAACATATTATTGCAGAGCAACAATAAGAACAACATTTTGTAGGAATTCAATTAAAATAGACGTGTGCTCAGCAGTTGCATTCCAGATAAAAGCACATTGCAGTATTCAACCTGATCATCGAAATTCCGTAGTAGTGATCGACGAAGGCATCATTATAATAAATGACCGACCAGCAAACGAGAGGGAAGCAGATGGTACAGTAAAGACCATATCTGGTACGCACTTGCTCACATTCGACAACCAGGTTTGGATCAATGAAATCATGTTTGTGAATCGTAATACTTTTCCAAGAAGGCAGCCAGGCATAGCAACGTCGCCTCTTTTAAACATTACTGATCACCAGAAAATACTCAGCCTGCCGTTTTTGCGTCGAAAATTTGCACTAAATAAATGAAGTAAAAGCAAAGATAGCATCCCTGTCATGCGGCATAATACTCTCGATCTTTACGATTTGCTACGTCATCATTAAGCTGGAAAGAACACTTTTTGATAAAACCAAAAAAAAATAGCGAGATCTCCAAAACGTCACAAAAACCTAAGATTGACCGAGGACGGTCGTCACTTACGGGGGGAGGATTTATCGCCAGCCACTTCAACTGAGCGTCAACAGCAACGGTTCCCATAAAGTCGTGGGAAACCATTTATGCTGGCATTGTGTGTCGAACAGCTACAGTAACCAGCATCGGAAGCATTTACTTCAACCACTCTCAGGCCGTGGTTATGCCCCCAATTTTAATAGGCAATCAAAAGAGAAAAATTTCGGTGATTGGTGAGAAGTGGTTACGCTCTATTTGCTGATTGGCGAGCACAGGATTGCTTCTTAAGAAATGCCTTTTTCCATTTCATACAATTTCGCACACAATGGCCGCACTGAAGTAAAAATGCAACTAAAAATGCATCAAAATTGAAGCCGGAAAATGAAAAATGGAAGAACAACTTAATATTTTTTCTTTCTTTAATATTTAATTTTTATAATGATAGTTTTTTTAATATCTACTTTATAATAATAATAATAAAAAAATATTTTTTACTATTCTAATATTTAATACTAACACTTTTTCGCAAAATAGCGTATTGCCACCCTGAAAAATTGGCGTGCTGGCTGTTCGGTTCACCCAGCAAATCGTGCTGGCTGTTCGATTTCGAAAATTCTCTCACTCCGTGCTGTGCAAAACAACAATTGCACAGTGATTGCCAATCGAAATTGGTGACGTAACCACGGCCTTACTTAGCAGATGGCGCCTTAATGTCGTGGGAGTACGAATATGCTGACATGCAGAATCAGCATAGAAGGTCAGTGCTGACAGTTTAGTATTTTTGAGGCTAGATCTAGCTTTTTTCTTTGCCGTTTAGCTTCGAAATTTAGGATATATCTTCGTGGATTTTTTGTAGCCTTTTCATATTTTCAAACTAGCATTTTTTTAAGACAATCCTCCACAATATTTGTAATAGCACTAAATTATTGTTTAGGAAAACCCAGTAAATCTAGTTTATGTATAAGGAGCTCATGATTTACAGAGTCAAATGCTTTACTAAAATCAGTGTAGATCACGTCAGTCCATCCATTAATCCATTAATTACTAAAGAAGTAAACTCAAGCAAGTTGGGTAGGCGTTGATGTTCGACGTACAAAACCATGCTGACAAGGTGATAACAAAGAACTGCACAGGTGCTGAAGTTGGCAGGTAATAATCTGTTCAAAAGTTTTAGGAATAGCTGAAAGCTTAGTTATGCCCCTATATTTTGCAAAATTTGACGTGCTACCCTTTTTATGTAGAGGTATAATAAAAGATTGCTTCCAAATTGATGGAAATGACGCTGATTCTAGTGATAATTTAAATAGTTTTAGCACACAACTAGGAACACCATCAGGACCCGGAGAAAATATCGAATTCAACGCTTGAAGACTACGCAAAATAATATTATTATCAATAACAGGATTGAGAATGCAGTTAGAATGAGCTAAATTATACGGATAGTGAGCAGATCGAAAACTTTTAGGTGAATAGGTCGATTTAAAGAATTCTGCAAATAAGTCCGCAATAGTGTAATCAGAACCAGCATTCTTGCATCCAAAAGAAAATGCAGAAGGAAATCCAGCAGTTTTCCCCTTGGAATTAACAAAACTATAAAATTTTCTCGGATTGTTGAAAAATTTGATTTTACAGCGGGCTAAGTAGTCATTATAACATTGCTGATTTAGACAATAAAGGTTAGAACGAGCGACCAAATAGTTCGAAAAGGCAGCAGTTGCTCCAGATTTCCTAAAACGCTTATAGAGCCTAGATTTGATGTTTTTAAGCCTCACAAGTTGTCTAGAGAACCAAGGCGGCTTACACGTTCCAACACTAACATAACAAAGAGGGACGCGGCTGTCAAAGAAGCAATCAAGTGACCTGTAAAATATGGAAGTTGCTATTGCAGGCGTAAAGATCAGACCAGTCGTGGTGAGCAATCATTTTATTAAGCTTAATAAAGTTTGCTCTATGAAAAAATCGAGAACGAGGTTTACGTTCTACTCTTAATACACCAGTAACCAGTGGCTGGGCAATATCAAGTACTATCTCCAGCGTAGGATGTAGAGGATCCTCTGGAAGGGATAAAGAGAAATTTGAGTGAGAGCAATACCCGCCAAATCGTCCACAAATACCAAGTCCAGCATCTTGTTTTTGCAATTTAATACGTTCTTAACCTGTACGAGACATGTATCTAGCAGACATCGAAGAAAGTCATGCTGAGGGGTGGGAGTCAAAGAGTTTGAGTCACTAATATTAATCCAGCTTATTGATGGCAAATAGAAGTCACCAAGAACTACTAAGCGCTCTTTATCGCAAATGAGAATATAAATTTTGTATGGCTGAGTTGTGATGATTATAAACATTCATATCAGATTGAGGCGGAATATACGAACAAGAAATAAATGCGGAATGAAAGCTTTACTGCTATAAATTCAATATCAGACACATTGTCCAAAAGCAACATATCAGATGAAAGGCTCGAGTCCACGGCAATAAGCACACCTCCTGCTCTAGAGTTACGATCATGCCTATAAACTACAAATTTGCTTGAAAATAGCTCGGAATTAAAATTATCAGACTTTAGCCAAGTCTCCGTAAAAACGATCACTAGCTGTAAATGCAAAGCTATTAAGAAAAAAAGAATTTAATTTGGATCGTAACCCACGAACATTTTGGTAATGAATAATAAGACTGAACGAATTAGAATTAAAGTCTGTAATGTTCCTACGATATTGCCTTTTGAGTTTTTTGACTTCTTTACTGCTGGAGGTTCAATATTTGATTTTCTTTTATACAGATGTACCACAGAATGTTCAGGCCAAAAAGAAAGATCAAGTACTCTATCAACATATGCGTCAGGAACTGATATTTTAAAAGAAGAAATGTCTCTCTTATATTTAAAGTTAAAATATAAACTTCGATATTGGTAGTAGGTGTAAGATAAAGCTTAGAGCGCACGTAATGAATGATATCTGCTTCAGTCAACGATGCATGAAGCCTTGATACAAAAACGGTCCTACGAGGCGCGACGGCAGTCACCTCTCTAGGAACAACAGGTGGAATTCCAGATGTTGTAAACGAAGACATTGTCAGTTGAGGGGCTGCGGGCACGTTAACAATTCTAGGATCGTAAGCCGCAATATCGATGCTATCTCATTGGTGGTAGCGGCAACACTTGTAACATTAGAGGCTACCTAAGAGCGAGTAGATGTAGTTATTGGAGTTTGAGAAACAAGCGGTGAGCCTAATGAGATTGTCGTAGGTATCAATGCAATTTGGTTGGAGGTAGCGGCAGCACTAATTTCACTAGAGACTAACAAAGTGTCCGTAGATGCAGTTGTCGGAATTACAGTAGGAACTTCCTTAGCAATATATGTCGCGGGAGTATTCAAACCAGTCAGCGAAATAGATTCCACAGGCATAAGAGGAGAGCTTTGCACCATACTTGATAACATATAAGAACTTGTCTGAATTTCTAGATTGTACTTCTTTCGTTTCGGCGATTCGCAGATTACTTTCAGTTTTTTAAAGTGAGCTTCTATGGCCTTAAATCGTTCTTGAAGATCGCGGAATTCAAATAAAATATTATTGAACTCCTTCTGAGTTTGCCTTATAAAAGCACACATATCGTTTTCTATGGTGTGGCAATTTAGTCCAATTTAGTCCAATTTTATTAGTTATTAGATCACCACACGACCACCAATATGTCCCATGCCGGTGCAGGCGACGTGAGCCATATTATCACAAAGCCAACAGCTGACATATGTATCACCTCTGGTTATTTTCTTTTGGTTGGTACACTTCTTAAAAAAAACAATGCAACATAATGAACCAATAGGCCGAATAAGGGTTAGCAAGAATAAAAAGTGCGAAGCAGAATAAATTTTCGTTTGTAATTTGTTATTTGCTTTGTGTATGCAAAATATACAACAAATATACAACACCAACAAAACAGAGCTATGCGAAATCCAATGCGGTCAGCGATCAGTAAACACAGCAGAATGTGAAAAAGCACACAAAGATCAGCAAATAGCAACAACTGTTGCACAGTTTATGTAAATTTTTTATAGACTGCTATTATCACACTTTTAAATGAGTAAATCGCATTAAAAGCAGAGATGCTCAACAAACTATATGAATCGACTTCGTTTTGTTGATGCGCTAAAATAACTTATCAAAATAATTTCGTTTCGTTTCAGAGCTGAATTAACGAAACAAAACTCAATCGTTAACGTTGAAACGAAATGAATCATCAACCGTTAACATCGAAACAAAATAAATCAACGAAAAGTTGTTGTTGTATGCCATTGCCAGCTCACTATTAACACCTAGCACCTAAATGCATGCTACAGCTTCAGCATTAACGATTGTATTTTTTTTCGTTAAAAACCAAAATTATTTTGATAATTACCTAAACGATAAAAAACTGAATCGTTTCAACAGAAACGATTGCTTTTTTTGGTAAACGCTAAAATTAACGTTACGATGCATCCTTGATTAAAAGCCACTGTCTTAATCATTTATGAATGTGGTTACAAGTAAATTATTAAGGCTGGTTTTCATTAGGTCAAAATCATTGGCGCATATTCATAGTCATATTTAGTACTCAACTAAGTCGAAACTATTCTAAGTCACAACTAAAGCTATTCATAGTCGCCTTAGTTTCGACTTTTCAGGCTAAGTACCAACTTTAAATTTAGTTTCGGCTGCAGCTGCAACTAAGTCGTAACTAGGAAGAAGTATTTTATCAAATTAAGGGAAAACAGACGAAATGTGTAAAAATTAAGTTGATAAAGGGTGATTTTGATAATATTGAATAATCTCCAATTAAAATTTACAAAGATCGATCCATTTTAATCGGAAGATGAAATTAAATGCGTATTACAATTCGAATAAAGCTACATCACAATTTTATAATTGGAATAATTTAGATAAATTTTCAAATAATAAGCCAGTTTCAAGCTAGTTCTTTTAAAGTAAATTTGTGCATAACATCTAGATATCTACTATTTGTATGTTTCACAGCATGCTTTCGATAAACATCGACTTCACATCACTGCGGTTGTTCTGGCTATTTCACACAGTTAACAAGAAAATTATACCTTATTCTTTTGCATAATCATGCAATGAAAATAAAAATTACATAAACGGATGATCAAACTTGACATTATTTAATAAAAATGTAATTTTTCCAAAATATCGTAAAGAAAAATCGATACATTTTCACACTCGTTTTGCTATATCGTAAACTAAGTCGAAACTACTTAGTAGAAGTCTGAAATGCGACTATGAATAGAGGTAAATTTTAAGTTGGTACTTAAATTTAAGTTGCAAATTTGTTAGTTTCGACTTCGTTGCTGGACTATGAATACGCGCCATTGACATCAAAAACTGCCTTCATCTGATAGCTGTTCATTTGATGTCAAATGCGTTTTCATTACATTTTAAAAACTGACCAAATGTCGATACCGCAGTGCATGTCAAAGACTGTCGTCAAATTTCGGTGTCAGATGATTGACATTCCATTTTCATTACTGATGTCAAATGTGATGTCAAATTTTTACAAAAAGTGTAGAATACTGACCTTTTAGCTATAGAAAAACCAAAAATGTAATTGAATAGAGATCTTCATGCTGATTTTAACCTTACCAAAATTATTTAGCGCAAGTAAGAAATTAAGAAGATATAGTAGGTTAAGTTAAATTTTTCGATATTTTGAAATATCAATATCTTATGAACTACATAACCGATTAAACAACTACAAACATCAAAATAAAGATGATTAGTTTATCTTTCGGTTGATGTACATAATTTTTCTGATTTTTTATATTTTGGAGTCAGAAATACAAAAAAACCAAAAAATTTAATTTTTTCATTCAATTACCTTTTTTGAAGAAAATTGCATAATTAATGTTACAGAAATTTATATTATTTAGAAAGTACAAGTTATTACCTTATATAAAAAGGTTTGTTATAGGGCAAAATTTAACGAAAGTAGTGGAAATAATCGAAATAGTATATATATTTTCTTTAAATATCGCTTACCAAAAATTTGTTTTAAAAAATGGTTATAGTAAATACGTCGTAAAAAAGCTATTAAAATTATCTTTGAATTGGATTCAATACTTTTCTAATCGGTCAAGTCGTTTCCGAGATATTTAACAAATAAAAAATAGGAAAGCTGAAGTTTAACCTGTTATATTTTCTGTGTTTTTTACTTGCCCCAAATAATTTGGATATGGTTAAAATCAGCGTGAAAAGTTCTATCGTTCTGCATTTTTGGTTTTTTTGTAGCTAAACGGTCCGTATTGTAGCTAGAATCAGCTGTTCGCATGGCAAAAGAAATCAAAATTGCCAACATGTTGGCAAATACATTTTGGTTGTCAAATGCTGCCACATCAGCGGCGAGGTCCGTTTACATTTGGATGTCATTTTATATGACCGTGTGTGGTGATATATGACAACAAACGCAAATGACACCAGATCACAACCAGTTTTCATTATTTTGACAACATTTGGCGTCAAATATGACCTAATGAAAACCAGGCTTTAGTAATATATTTATGAATGATTAATGAGGCTTCAAGCGAATCGAAAATAGATTAAATAAACGCAGCGCATATAGGAACACGACCACGCTACTTGACAGCTGTATCCTTCATATTTTATGGAATTTTTGTATGGATTTTTGGAGTGTTTTTTTTCGTATTGTAAAAATTTGCCTGTTTCACACATATCTAATAGGTTTCCACTGTGTTGTAGTGGTAAGCAGTGCGCGCTTCCACTCCGAAATACCTGAGTTCAAGCCCTGATCAAAGCAACATCGCAAAAAGATATAGAGAAAAAGGTTTTTTCTTAACAGCGGTCGTCCCTCGGCAGGCAGTGGCAAACCTCTGAGACTATTTTTTCCAGCTTCTCATAAAAATACAATCGCCGTTCGGAGTCGGCGTAAAACTGTAGGTCCCTCCGCTTTGTGTGACAACATCAAGGCGCACTCCACAAATAGGAGGAGAATTATTATTAATAGTTTTTCTTATAATTACAGAACCCTCTGTTTTTTTATAAAAAACAGCTTGTCTATTTTTCACCCGATTTTACAAATCAAACATGAGAAATGGATTTATAGGCCTTTAAACATACGTATAACAATCTATTGGTAGACTTCGATTGTTGGGTGTTTTTTGTAGCGTAAAATTAAAAAAACCCTAACTTTCTTTCTAAATTTAACCATCGCTTCAAACATTATACTGTTACTCGGTAGAGTCGACAACCCAACTGATAAGTTTTGTTACATGTACATAAACTAAGATCACACTGCTTGTTAAAAAACTCTAGTGAGAAAAATAATAAGGTTGTCTGTGAAGAAATCAAAAAATAGGACTAATAGAAATATGTGTTTCTTTATTTTATGTTATTAAAAGTACGATGCCTGTGTATATATGGGAGGTTTATAAAGATTAATCGATTATACCTTTTGCCTTTCAAGTGCTTATTTAAATAGTTTATACGGAAATGCATGCTGCACTTAAAAAATAGCTTTTTCACATTTATTGGAAGGTATATTTCATGGCTGTGGGATAATAATTTTTCGGAGAAGTTTGTGGTGCCAGAAATTACTTCGCCTTTAAATATTTGAAATATCCAACTTATTCAGCATAACCTGCACCGCTGGTGAAAATTCAAACGCCAAGTTTTAGAAAAAAACAATTTTTCACAAAAATTTAAACGGAAAATAAAAAAAAACAATGTTACAAGCAAATAATAAATGGCCAAATTGCCCCCAAAATATATGCAAATACTTCCAAAGAAGCAACATCTAAAACGTTCAACGAATAAAGGCAACATTGTGAAATATAAGGCAGCCGAATGTCAGAAAATGAACAGAGAATGCTGCCGTATTACTTCACCTGTTTAATGAGCCATGGGTCAGACCTATGTACAGCTTTTTAATTACTATTTGAGCATCGATTCTCTTTATAGGAAGACGTTGAACATTTCTGCTGCAAATCCCTATTGAAGGAGCCTACTCTTTGACTTTGAATAGCAAAAGAAGAGGGGCGTACGGGACAGTTTTAGCAAAAAAGTTTTTAGCCAAGGTTTCAATGAATATCCCCATGGAACAAATATTGCCCGACAAGTAAATAAAATAACTTTTTTTTTGATATATTTTCTAAAAATAAATTTTCCAAACAGCTTCATTTGAAATCAAAATCATCAAAACCAAATCACGAAAAAGTGGTTTAAACTGTGCACACTTCTTTCATGTCTAGTAGTTTTTTTAAGATTGGTCCACAAAATAATAATACAGAAAGAAACAAACGATCAAGTAGAAGTGGGAATTTGCACAACTGCCCATTTATAGCTCGGTTATATAGCTTGAGAAATAATAGGTTTAAAGACACTTTTATCAAAGTTGATAAATCTGACTTTGAACCAGTTTTGTTACACAACTACTCTTATGTGGGGCAAAAAATATTTACTTAAATTTGTAATTTTATTTGCCAAATAAACATTCGCATTCGCAAAAGCTCCACATTGATTATTGCGAATGCGAAAGCGAATGTTAAAATTAATGCGGAAGCTCCGCGGTTGTGAATGCGACATGTACATGTCGTTGAATTGTTTTTGAAATACAGTATCATGACTTCGGGAACCCATCAAACATGCCTTCAGCAACAAATCAAACGGATTTCAGCAACAAATTAACTGCGGTGTCTTGCCTTCGCCAACAGTGTTGCCAGAACTTTTCAGGGCGACCGGCTAGATTGGACAAAAAAACGGCTAAAAACGGCTTAAATGTTTCAACCAGAATTAATTTTTTTTAAATACATAAACTACAATTAGAAAGACTAGTCAATCCATTGAATTTTTTTTGGTTAATAAAGATTATTTATACATAGCTAAGCTGTAAACCACTTTATTTTTGTTTAACAAAGGAAACTGTCGTTATACGTAGCTGAGCTTTACATCAGAAGTCATGTTTGTATTACTTAAATATAAAAAACAGAGATAAATTACAAACATATGGCGTTTTCTTTTCTACTAACCAATTTTGCCTTCTTATAAATATTGGATCATTTTCAGTAGGTTGCGTTTTGTCCCGCAAAATGGCTATATTAGCTGAAAGTATGGCACTTTTGCTTAGTCGGAGGGCAATATTTTGAGAAATGAACACGTAAAGCTGTGAAAGCAGAAGGCATTGACATTCGTTGTTGTTGCCGACCACTTCACTTTTAACAAGTTTATGACATTTAACTAAAATCATGCCACCAGATTCACTAGCAGAAAAATTGTTGTTTCTTAAAAAAGTAGAAAAATTTGAGAATTTGAAGTTAGTGAAGTTGGATGAAAATATTAAAAGTGTTGCGCGTTTCCAAACTGCCAGAATTCGGTACACCTGAGCAAACGTTCGAATATAAAGTTTTTTGCTTTTCCGAGGTAGGGTACGTAGGTTGATAACAAATTGCTGACGCAAAATATCTTTAAACCTCTGAAAGATGTACCATTATCCGTGGAACAGGAAAGAGGTCGATTTAAAATGGTGCCTGCAACTTGTAACAGTACCAATTTTTGGATTCTCGGATTTGGATTCTGATAAAGATGTGGTGCTGCTAAAAATATATATACAAAAATATAAGCACGAAACTATGTATTTGTCACAAGAGTTATCCACATAAAATGAAAACTACTGCAGTTTTATTTTATGAAATTAAAAAAGTATGTTTGCACCATGTATTGTCTTCCCAGAGAGTTTTGCTCCACATCGAAATTCGTGCTCTTTTATTTTCTAAGTGTAGCGAATAAAACTTCACACTTAAATTTAAGACATTCATAACAAAAATTTTATGCAGAAAATTCCCGCTACGTTCTCCCAAATATAAACTGGGACGCAAAATTGAAGCAAGTTTTGCCTATTTTTCTTTAGTTTATTTAATATTTATTATTTTTTATGAATATGTAGCACATTACTTAACAAACAACATATACTACAAACAGATTTCACACTTGGTGTAAAAATTATGACAATTCTGCAAAATTTCAGCAAAACTTGTAACTTTTTAATCTGCTAAAATGACGCGTCCCGGTCTATGTGTATTTGGGTCACTCGCTTAAAACAAAAAACATTGAAATCGGCTCACTATCTGATTGTTTTTCAATTTTATTTAACACAGTCCGACATGAAAATTTTCTCAGAGATAAGACTAGCCATTTCTAATAGATTCTGGAGCACTAAATTTGTAAACATAAAAACTTGTATATTTGAATTTTAATAAAATAAGGCGAAGAGCAAAATCGGCTAAAAACGGCAAATTTTTTTTTGCAAAACGGCTAACAAATCGGCTGCCGGCTAAATCGAATTTTTTCCCGCTGTTTGCTGTCGCAACGGGCTAATTCTAGCCGGAAAACGGCTAAAATGGCAACGCTGTTCGCCAACCGTCCAAATGAGCTCTCATGCTTTCGGCAACCGTCCATATGCAGTATCGTGCTTTCGGCAATCAATCAAATACGGCGGTTGCTGGTTTCGTGCACGTTCACTCGGAATACTGGTTTGTCGAAGTCAACATCAGTATGAGCTGTTATAAGTATCGTTCTCTTGCGGTGGCTGTATTTGCAAGCACTGCACGCTATGCGTTGGTGTTCGTTCATCCCCCGTTTTTAATGTTTAAAGTCACAAAAACAGCATCGTTTTTCAATCTCTGACATGCATGATTTTATAGCCCCATACAATGAATGCAAATTTACAAACCGTTTCATTGAATAAAACTTATTTCAGGTATTTTAACTGGTAGTGTTTACAAGGATTATGGACTACTGAAAACAGGATTTCCAGCGGAAAATATTCGTAATAACTCGGTATTATTGGTAAAAACACACGAATTCGGCCCGAAAGCCTGGGAACCTTTTACTAAGGCAATTTTACTAGTACGCGACCCAGAAAAGGCAATTTTGGCAGAATTTAATAGACAAAGTGGCGGTCACATTGGATTTGCATCTCCCGATCGTTATAAAAGAACTAAAGGAAAGTGTAAGTATTGCTACAATAACTGTTCTTATTCAAATTGTACGTCGCCCATCAACAAGCGGAAATATCCAATCGATTTTAAACCAACCGCCAAATAACCTAAGCGACATATTTTTTTTATTTTCTTTTGATGCAGAAATGCATCTAGACGCTCTAGGAATATTTCTGCATCACTGTAAATATCGCTTACGTTACGTTTTGGCGGTTAGTGCTCGATATATTCGATTCCGACGAAATGAAATTAAATAAAATGTTAATGATTCCGGGGTACTGATTAGATTTCAACAGTTCGGTGCAATACGAAAACAAAACGGATGAGTTCACTTTGCGATAGTACACTACAGTACTTTAGTAGTTACAGACGAAACAACAAACGAAATGAATAGTGCAGAGAAAAATATATGTATGTATGTAGTACATGTTTTTTAATTGAATTGGATATGAAAATTTACAGAAAAAAATTTTTTTCACGTAATTGAAACGTTTGCATACATATAAAACGTACCCTATGGTACAATTGTCAGAAACGAAAAGCAAACGTTTCTCGTTGGGGAAAATGACAGTGAATCTTACGAATTGTTTCTGACTATGTACAAAACTGTACAAAACCACAAATGATATGATGCTCGATGAGCAAATGGGAACTGTTTTGTACAGTTTATTTTCGTACCCTGCCAAGTTGAAAAATTTTATAATTTTTCATAATTTTTTTTCGAATACAAAGGATATGATCATTCTTTTTCGCTTTATTCCGTATTCGAAAAACTATATGTTTCAATGGCCTCATCGATTTGAATACATAATTTAGATTTAGATAATATTTTTAGAAATTTATTTGGGAAAAATAAAACGTTTAGATTATTTATTGTTTTTATTTTCGTCGATTTTAAATTTGCTACCCCAAAATAATTGATATCAAATAAAATAACTCTTTGAGGTAAAATTTTCGAGTGACGAAAGCTGAACTAGAAACACAAAATTTGTGATATCAATTTCGTGACGAAAATTATACGCATTTTTTAATTGCCTTTGAAACGTACGGAAAATCTTTTTTTATTTATTCCGAAAGTTGCGAAATTCCTTCTACTGCTAGAAACACAAAATAAACAGAACTTTTGCAACGAATCGTATGAATGAAAAAAATTTTCCGTACGTTTCCAAGGCAGTTAAAAAATGCGTATAATTTTCGTTACGAAATTGATATCATAAATTTTGTGTTTAAAGTTCAGCTTTCGTCACTCGAAAATTTTACCTCAAAGAGGTGTTTTATTTGATTTTTAGTTTTCAGGCGATAACGTTATGGATTTTTAACTTTTTGATATTTTCTTCCCCAACTTTGACTATCTCGGGTGAAAAAAATGTACTGAGCTATAACTTTACATTACATAAAAAAATTGCTCATTTAATAAAGAACTTACTGTTTTGAATAGAAAAAAAAAGTTATAGCCGCTTTTGTGGGTAAAGGACTGAGACACGCTAGAATGTATTTAATAGATTTAAATTGAATTTGCTCTTGTTACCGTCAAATGACATGCTAAATAGTACAAATGAGTATTAAATGAGCAATTTTTTTATGTAATGTAAAGTTATAGCTCAGTACATTTTTTTTTCACCCGAGATAGTCAAATTTGGGGAAGAAAACATCAAAAAGTTAAAAATCCAGAAATAGTCCTAATTTTATGATGGTTCCTTAATATATTTTAACTACATTGCATTTGAGTATGGAGAGGCAACTATCTGGAAGTATTTTACATAAAAAATTTATTAAGTATTGCCCGGTTTGTAGTTGCAGTTAAAGAAAACACATGAAAAGGCACGATTTTTTTTAAATTCGAAAAAAAATTTAAATATTTCAAAAACGGTGCCACTTTTACCTGAAAATTTTTTGTTTATCAGGGAGCTCACCCCCCCACCTACCTTCCCCTAAAGTTTGGCACGTTATTTCTGGGACACCCTGTATAAGGTATCGTTTGAAAGGTATCGGCCTATAGAATAACACTGAATATGTTGGGTGTATCCACATGCCCCCTTAAACCGGCAAAAGCAAAAAAACGTTTTTTGTTTCGAAACACTTTAGCCTAATTTTTAAGATTCCGGTTAATCGTTTATGAAGCTTGAATACATTTGATGGACACACTCTGCAAGACCTTTCGAACGATATCTCAAACATGTCGATTGGACGTCTGGATACAAACTTCCAAATCTCTTGTATATATAAGTGAGTCATTTCAGCATGCTACTGTTACTGTATATATGTTATATAATTTATAATATAAATTGCTATAAAAGGTGTCTGGACATAGAACATAGTAAGTTGATAAAAGCGTTGTAAAAATAAATTAACGTAAAAGAATATTTTTTTAAACCAAGGTTTGGGTTAATATGTACAATCAGGGGAATAAAATAATATAATGTAAAACGATTTTTTAGTAAGAAACTTTTGTTAAAGCTGCACAAAAATGAATAAAATAAAATAAAATGGTGAAAGGAATTACTCAAACTCTAATGAAAATTTCTAACAATTTGTATTGATTTAGTACTTCGTTTTTAAAAAGCTTGTCGGTGAATTCAACGTACATGCATAATTTGTTATATGTACATACATACATAAATATGTATGCAGATATGTAACTGCCTGTTCAATATTCGCGCGACAAACTTTTCAATCAATATAAATTGTTAGTAATTTTCATTAGAGTTTGAGTAATTCCTTTCACCGTTTGGCTTTTTATAACTTTGACGAAAGCTTAACTTATTTTATTTTATTAATTTTAGTGCATTTTTAAAAAAAGTTTCTTGCTAAAAAATCCTTTTACATTATTTTATTTTATGCCTTTAATTTTACATGTTAAATAAAAGCTTGTTTTTAAAAAAATATTTTTTCCCTTTCTCTATACTCAATCTTCTTTACTCAATTCAGTTTTAAAAATTTCGCTCTCCATTTTTGCGATACTGCCACCTAAGCCGTTTCACTAAAAAAAAAAAAACAAAGGTGGAAACCGGTTTGGAAAAATCGCTTCAATCAAACTAATCAGTACCCGGAAACGGAATAGTAACGTACAATATAGTTTATTTTCGTACACTGCAACTTGGTACCAACTTTGGATACAATCAGTGATCGAATTCTGTGTTGTAGAATCTGGAAAAAAATGTGGTAGATATCTGGGTTTGGATCAAACTTTGTACAAAAATTTAAAAAAAATTCTGCAAGGTTTCACCTAAATTGTAAAACTTTTTAATTAAACTCTAAAAAGAATTTATTTTGGTATAATAAAGTGCAAGATTGAGTTGCTAAAAATTGCGTTGCGTTTTGGCAATTTTTTTCCTTGAAAGTATAAAGCAGTTCCATCCATATCAAGATATTTTTCGAACATTTTTTAAGAGATTTCAGCAACCTTGCGGAGTGCTGCCAGCTTTTTTTTATCACATCACGAAGTAGCGAACAAATGTGGCACGTTCCAGAAACAGCTAATTGGGATCTGCCGATTTTGACAGTTCTCAAGTGAAAGTAAACAACGCCTCAGAAACTTTAGATGCACTTAAATTTACTTATATTTTATCAAAAATCGCCGTTTTGTAACATTTTCGCTATTAATCCTTTTTACAAATGATATCTTTTGCAATTTAACACAATAAAACCACGTTTCCTGTCGAGAAATTGATTACTGAGAAAATTTACTATTGTACAGTTTATTTTATCTTCCCGAACAAGCCGAATGCTTTGTTTACTTCTATTTACTTGAGAAATTTCGTCGTCGCCGGGAATGCGGAATCTAGTATCATATCATTCTTGTTACCATATAGTGTTTAGTGTTGAACAATTTTTGCTCTTAAAATTAAGAAAATCATGTCGAGCAAAAATTAAACTACTCAAAACGCGAATATGTGGTAGATTTCAGAACTTGAGTGGTAGATGTGGTAGATGCTCAAATAAGTGGCAGATCTACCACAATGTGGTAGAAGTCCGATCACTGGATACAATAAACAACTGCATTCTTCTGATTGTCTCGTAGTTTAATTTTATTAAGATTTCAACAGGGTGTGGGGCGTACACATGTGTTTTTTTTAAGAAGTTTTACTTCTATAACGTGTACGGTGTTGCACTCGTGCTATTAAACTAATGCTTTTTTCTAAAGTTGTTTTGATCAGTGGCAATTTATGCATATGTATGTAAGTAGTAGCGTCGCATTGGGTGAACTAAATGCATTCCTATTTACATATTTATGTACAAATATAGGTAATATTGTATGCGTCTTCCCAGGTAGGTTAAGTGCGGGTGATAAACCCATGTAGCATAGTTAAATACTATGTACATACTAGGGATGTCAATCCCGGGATTTCGGGATTCCGGTCTTTTCTAAGTCCCGAATATCCCGGGATTAGTCGATTTAAACCCCGGGATTGCTGGAAACAATTTTTTTGTTAGCCAATTAAATTTTTATCACAAATATCCCCTCAAGGGCAAATTAAGAATTTTTTGCAACCCTTAATGCTATAATTTCTTTAAGATCGCATTACCATCAAAAGAAGGAATAATTTTGCTGTGTTAACTTTTTTATTATTACTTAAATATACTGATAATATCTAAAATTGATCTCAAACAGTGATTCAAAAAATTGTATATAGTTACATAGGCAGTTACTGCTGTACCAAATACAGTCACTTACAAAAATATTTTACATCGATTTTTTTTTGCAATATTCAAAATATTTTTCATGGTATTTTTTTGTTAATTAAAAAAAATATATAGCTCATTTTACAACAAAAATCATGTAAATCAAAATTTCACACTTTAGAGAAAGTTGGTTTAAGTTCACCAAATTATCATAAAAATATCAAACTTTTTAATCATAATTAAAAAAAAAAAAATCTATTATGCAGTTTTATAGCCCATTCAATTTAATACAATAAAGTGCAATTTGAAAGTTGCTAAAAACTCCCTTGATTTTTGAATTTTTTTTACTGACGATGTTGGGCATTTTTTTCCTTATAACGAATTATTTTGTAGAAAATGTAGCAATGTCAACGGGAAGTTTTCGCAACTTCAAAATTGCACATACATATATATTTTTTTAAATTAACAAAAAAAAATACCATGAAAAATATTCTGAATATTGCAAAAAAAAATCTATGCAAAATATTTCTGTGAGTGACCGTATATGCATCTGTACTTGTAGTACAAAAACTATATTATACTGGCATGATCTGCAAATCGTACGATTTCAAATCGGTGCGATTTGCAAAGTATTGTTGTATATTTTTAATCAAATTATTAAATGTTTCAAATGAAAACTGCTAGAAGCACATCATTTACGTTATGTCCATCGATTTAGCGCCAAATTTTTCCCTCTTTGTTATATATCCTCCGAAATAGATTTTGTAAATCGCACAGATTTGAAATCGTACGATTTGCAAAAAAGTTGTAAAAAATTAGAACTTTTAAAATATGTACATTAGGGTGGACAAATTGTTTGGACGAAAGTTTTTCGACGAATCGTATGGTAATTTCGGTTTCTCCAGATAATTGTAAGAGAAAATGTAGAAGAAACTATAAGTCGGAAATGAGTCTCTAGCCTGCGCACTTAAAAAAAAAATTTACTTGTTCTCAAATTTTTTCGTTAATGCCGGTTTTACAAAGTGTTCTCCTTTTGTTTCAACTATGTTATAGATACAAAATGCCTATATTTTAGGTTATACAATTTTTAGTTAATTTACGATATTTACCGTCCAAAATCCGTGTAAAAATTATAAACTCACCACATATTGACAAGTTTTGAAAATATATTTCTTTATCATTTAATACTAATTTTTTTTTTTGTAAAGATATGGTTTACTCTTTAAAAAAAATCGTATAAATCTAAGTTTCAAACTTTGGGCAATATTAAAAAAAAACTTTTGTAAAAATGTAAACCTTTTTAGAAGATTTTGAGTATGCAGTTTTGAGTTACATTTAATCTTATTAAAATAAAGTGCAATTAGCAAAGATTTAACGTCGATTTTTATAATTTTTTTGTTGAAAAAAAGTAATTTTTGGATGGAAGAGGTACTGTCAGCAAAAAAAAATTTGCAAAAATCAACGGTATAGAGTTTTTGTTCTAAAGATAAAATAACCGGTTCTTTTTAATGTTTGTTAATCTTCTAAGTTAAAAATTCACAAAACAAATGTATTTCCTAAAGGTGAAAACGTGCCAAGCGTATTTATTCAAAATCTAGTTTTTGGTGCAGAATGACAGATAATGCGAAACTACATCGATTTTTCGTCACTCCTGAACAACTTCAAGAAATGGACTTGGCACATTTTCATCTTTGGGTAACGATTTGCTTTTTAAAAATGGTTTATACAAATAAAGGAAATGTAAGAAATTTAAATACAGACATTTTATATACAAAACTTTTAAGAAAAGGTTAAAAAACTAATATCGTGAAAAAGTAATTCTTTAATTTCAAACTCAATTCCGAGCCATGGTTTCTTTTATACTCTCACTTAGAATTACATATCTGCAGAATCAGGAAATACCATGCGATTTATTAAAATCAAAAATAATCCAGCCTAATATACAGAAATTCATATACATATATTTATATTTTACATATGCTATTTAATCGACAATAAAGTCAAACATTTTAGTGACGAATGGATTTTAAACAAAGAATTCAAACCCTGGCTGCTTAAACAAGTCAAGTAAATAAAGTATGTTCGACAATTCTTTGTTTAGAAGAAACTGCCAAAAGCAACGCGATTTTTTACCAACTTCAAACTGGCACTTAGTTATACAACAGTGTCAACTTGTTATTTTCATGTTTTTTTTTATAAAAAACTGGCAGACCCGGCGAACTTCGTCCCGCCCAAAATTATTTTTTTGTAGTGAAATATTTTGGTAGAACCATTTTCACCAACAATTCACGTTCACGATTTCTAGGGATACATTTATCTGCTAATACATATTACGGTTTGGTGGTTGTCAGAAAAGATATATATCATCATTCCCATCTGTCCTAGAAACTATATGGTATAGATAGTTGGTGGCAATTTAAATATTGGTGAGTATCGTTGTTCCACACACACTTATTTCAGTCGAAATATCTTAAAGCTCTTATCAAAGAGCGCAATGGTTCAGATGGTAGACATAATGCTGGTCATTTGAGATTGACCCCTGGACAACTCAATCCTGGTGTATCCGAATGAAGCACGCAAATCACGTTCATTGGGCCAATCGCAACACACGGGAGCTCGGCATACTCGGTGGTACAGCACGTCGATGTAATCGGAGATTCACGGCACTTTTTCTCACTTGACGCTTTTTAGTAACAACTCGACCAGCGTCACCCGGCGGCTGTTTTTTGCAATAGTATTGCACTTACCGTTACCATTACATAAGTATCTCGAATATAAGCCAGATCGGATCATAACTAAGATTTTAACAATAACACGACTCCAGCGCCACCTGGTAGGTTAAACTGGGAATCTGAACAACTACGAAGAGACCTTACTCACACCGAAAAAAAATTCGTTAAAATCGATTCACTCACAAACACGAACGAAGTATTATATGTATATACACCTTCAGTACCTTTGGGAAGACGCCGCGCCCCCTTCTTAAATATCCCCAATTTTATCTAAGAGTATGAGATTGATTTCGTATATCTCTATACTACTATATGTTCGAATACTCAACCATGAACACTTCCAGGAATGAGCATTACGAAAAATTCGGTTTATCTGAGTAGAGTAGAGTATTTGACTACAATGAACACATCCAGAAATAGGCCACGTTCGAGGCACGTAATAACAGCGGCAATACTGCACCGTTGATGAAAGTTTGCAAAACTGTTGCAAGTTCCCAACTGATAAAACGTTGGAATTTCACACCGAACGTGATACTTTAATAATGCGCGCAATACTGCGGTTGTGATTGCGACTCGAACAACCCCATATGCAGTATAAAAACTCGATTTATATGAGAGGTGCCACGCCTGTTTTCCAATAACATAAATTTTTTCATGAGTATGCGTTTAATTTCGAATGGGAGGTGCCACGGCCCCTTTTCCAATAGCTCCAATTTTTCTCTGCGATTGATTTCATATATATTCCTACCAAGATCCAGTACTCATCATGAACACTTCTAGAGATATGCAGTATGAAAAATTTGATTTTTATCAGGGACGTGAACCGGATGAAAAATTTGGTCGGTTCGGTTCTACAGACAGAAAGACACAAAATGAAATAAAAACGAAGCAAATCCGTTGAGCCGTTCTTGAGTGATGCGATAAGACATAAAAGCAATCCATTTTTTTATATAAACTTTTTTTACGAATGGTGGTAACCCTATCCAAATTTTTTACCGAATTAATTTTGTTATGCGTTCTCAGTGAAATGGCATTATTGCGGCTTATTTGTAATATTTTTTTTCTGATATTGCAAATATCTGGCAACATCATTTTACCAGTTTTCTCTTTACAAACCTTCTACAGATAGAAAGACACAAAATGAAAGAAAAACGAAGCAAATCCGTTGAGCCGTTCTTGAGTGATGCGATAACACACGAACAGCAATTCATTTTTAACCGACTTCCAAAAAAGGAGGAGGTTATCAGTTCGTCGGAATCTTTTTTTTTTTTGTTTTATGTATGTTACCGCATAACTTTGGACCATGTCAACCGATTTCGATAATTCTTTTTGCATCGGAAAGGTAGTGTCTTAGAGGTGGTCCCATACTAATCTGGTTGAGATCCGATCAGTGGATCATGAGATATATATATATATATTTTTTTTATATGGGAGTTGAAGTCGGTTTTTTTTTGCTAAAATTTACTTGTTATATATAAAGATTCGCGAACAAATTTAAGTAAAGTAAGTTACATCAGTACATTGTGAAAAATTCGCGCCAAATACATATGTATATAGAATAATTTATAATTTGGTGTGATTTTTATTTCAACTTTAATTTATGTTTTCAATTGTTAAAAAGTATTAACATCGATATTTCGTATTATCGAAGCTTTTATCTATGAAATTTTATATTGTTTTCTTATTTTAAATAGAAACATTTCAAAAATATAGTATTGAAATTGATGTCCCGGTTTCCGGAACGCAAAAGTTGGCATCCGTGTTTCCAAGACATGTACGAAGTGATTAGCACAGCTGCATCCTTCAACTTGCCAGCTCGCGGGAAATTCCCCGATTTGCAGGGAATTTCGGTTTAAGTGGCGATCCGGGAATGGGAACTTTTTTCGAGGAACTGGGTAGTTATTTTTATATCTTAAAGTAACCAAATTAGACGAATATGTTAATTTTTAACCATTTGACCCTATTTGGAGCGAAATTTCATTAATTTGAATCGCAATATCTCCACAACAAGAGTTTTCTCAGATATAAGCTATATACCAAAGAAAGCTAAGGTTTTGTGCTAGACTTGAGGAAACCTAGAATAAAATCGACTGACCAGTTTTTGAGAAAATGCCCGAAATGTATATTTTCAGCAGCCCGATTTTTAGTTTTCAGGCGATAACGTTATGAGATATTTATGTTTCATAAACACAAAATACAGCGTTAGATAGCTTGTTTTAAGACCCTTCAACAGATATTCACCTTCACCAATGACATGGACTGAGTAGTGCGGCCTCAGTGGTAGTTTAAAAAATTGCCCTTTTTCGAATTTCAGGCAGCAGCCACGCCCACAAAGGCATACGAATCAAAACATCCTGGAACAAAACCTTCTTAGTTTTTTTTGTACTTTAATTCCTGAAAGTTTGGAAAAAAAATTAAATGAAGGTACGTACAGGCGCCACATACATACCAAAGCATCTCGTAGTGGAGACAGGAACCAAAACACATTTACCTCTATATCTTTCCAACTAGTAGCCGGAACTTAATATATAAGGTATCGTTTGAAAGGTATCGGCCTATAGAATAACACTGAATATGTTGGGTGTATCCACATGCCCCCTTAAACCAGCAAAAGCAAAAAATGTTTTTTGTTTCGCAATACTTTAGCCAAATTTTTAAGAATCCGGTTGATCGTTTATGAAGCTTGAATACATTTGCTGGACACACTCTGCAAGACCTTTCCAACGTATCTCAAGCATGTCGATTGGACGTCTGGATAAAAACTTCCAAAACTTGTTTATATATAGTATAAGCGAGTCATTTCAGCATGCTACTGTTACTGTGGCTGCTTTCGTCACGCGCGTGCACTGCCGTGCGCTGTGATCGGGCTGCTGAAAATATACATTTCGGGCATTTTCACAAAAACTTGTCAGTCGATTTTATTCTAGGTTTCCTCAAGTCTAGCACAAAACCATAGCTTTCATTTGGTATTCAAATTGAAAAAATGTCGCTCCAAAAAGGGTCAAATGGTTAAAAATTAACATATTCGTATAATTTGGTTACTTTAAGATATAAAAATAACATACCCAGTTCCTGGAAAAAAAGTGCCCATACTCCGATTGCCACTTAAACCGAAATTCCCTGCAAATCGCGGAATTTTCGGCGAGTTGGCAAGTTGAAGGATGCAGCTGTGCTAATCACTTCGTACACTTACGTGTAATTTAGAGTTTGTTTCAGTCACATGCCGAAATTGTAACATTTTCCCCATTTTAAAAGTGGGTATGTACATAGTATTTAACTATGCTACGTGGGTTTATCACCCGCACTTAACCTACCTGGGAAGACGCGTAGAATATTACCTATATTTGTACATAAATATGTATGTATGAATGTATTTAGTTCACCCAATGTGCCGCTACTACTTACATACATATGTATTAGACTGGTGCACAAGTGGCTTGGTTTCGCATAAGCAACAACATGCATAGGTGCATGTGATACTGTTTGTTATGACTTACAGCAATGTAAGCGTCAGGGATTGGCATTGGTTGAACGTCAACTGTTTCATACTCAATCAATACTGCTGCTTTGTATGACTGAGCAACGGCGTTGACTTAGTAGTATCGATACCTAAACGAAATTAGAGGATGAAAAATTATATGTTTCAATGGACACATCGATTTGAATACATCATTTAGATAACATTTTTAGCACTTTATTTGAGAAAAATAAGACATTTAGATTATTGTTTGTATTGTCGTCGATTTTAAATTTGCTACCCCAAAATAATTGATATCAAATAAAACACCTCTTTGAGGTAAAATTTTCGAGTGACGAAAGCTGAACTAGAAACACAAAATTTATGATATCAATTTCAACTTGAAAAAGTACGGAAAATCTTTTTTATTTATTCGGAACGTTGCGAAATTCCGTCTACTGCTAGAAACACAAAATAAAAAACAGAACTTTTGCAATGATTCGTATGAAAAAAAAAAATTTGCCGTACGTTTACAAGGCAGTTAAAAAATGCGTATAATTTTCGTCACGAAATTGATATCATAAATTTTGTGTTTCTAGTTCAGCTTTCGTCACTCGAAAATTTTACTTCAAAGAAGTGTTTTATTTGATAACAACCTACCCTAGACATCAACCTCGTCGGTAGGTATCATATCAGTCTGGGTTCGAATCGTCACATACGATATCGTATTATTCGTCAGGTAAAAACACATTTTTCGATATGACATACGTGAACGTACTCTTTACCAGTGTTTCCGTTTTGATCCAAACGGATCAAAATGATACGTTTTTCATCGAATTTTTAAAAGATACTTTTATTTTTAGCTTAGTATAATTTGTGATCGGTACATTTTATTTCACAAACAAGTTGAGGGTAACTCTTCCCATCTTAAGACTTTTATGATTTTGAGGCAACATATTAAGTTTGTTTTCTTTCACTGAACATACCACTTTTAATCTGCATATGGCATCACTGCTAGCTACAGACAATTAGCCTGTTCCCGTACTCCAGAATATTTTTATTTATTTATTTATTTATTTAGTCTACAGAAAAATGTTTTGTTACAGACAAATGAGAATAGAACATTTAGATATTTAAGTATGTGTGATATATTACAGAGTAGACTGATTATACATATTAATTTGTAATAATATCTAATAATAATAATAATAATAATAATAATATAAAATAGCAGGTTTGGTAGCTGGCGAGGCCTAGTCTTCAGTCTACTTTTGTGTGCGGCGGGCGGAAAGTCCTAGTTTCCGCTCCACTCTGCGGACAGGCTGTTGATCATGGTCGGTAAGGCCGGCTGTCCGATCCATGTTCCCGAAGACATTACTTTGTATGTGTGGCAGGCGGCAAGCTCTAGTTTCCACTCCGCGCTATGAACAAGCTGTTGATCATGGTCGGAAAAAACGAGTTTCCGATCCATGTTCCCGAAGTCATTACTTTGAATGTGTGGCAGGCGGAAAGCTCTAGTTTCAGCTCCGCGCTGTGGTTAAGCTGTTCATCATGGTCGGAAAGAACGAGTTTCCGATCCTTGTTCACGAAGTCATTACTTTGAGTGTGTGGCAGGCGGAAAGCTCTAGTTTCCGCTCCGCGCTGTGAACAAGCTGTTGATCATGGTCGGAAAGGCCGAGTTTCCGATCCATGCTCGTATTGTCTTACGCGGTCGCGAAAATATACGAAGCCGATTACAATTGTACTAAGCAGTCATAGATATTGTGTGATTTATCGTTCCCGGTTAAAGATATTAATTAATTTAGTTACAAAAAAGTGATTCAGATATGTCGAAGCATTCATAATGTTTTCTACAATCTTGGCATAACCATCGTAAGGCATCATGCATTTCAAACTTTGATTTACAAATGCTCAACACAACCGTGGCGCAGTCGGGAAAGTATGCGAGTCGACCACGTTTACCTCATAAACTGAACAGAAATACAGTTCACCAGCTGAACAAATAAGGTGCAATGCAAGGGTTTACTTGTTATTTATTCAAAATATCAAGTAAGGTTTTCTTAATGGTAAAAAGTGAGTCGGAGGTGTCAAAATAATCGTAATGCTAATTAAAGTCCTGGTATAGGCAACGCAAAGCATAATGCATTTCAAAATTTGTTCTACAAATAGTTAGCTTAATGGGCTTGTAATGTTTAGAAGGTCTAGAAGGAATAAAAAACGTGATCTGGTTCAGTAGAAAGGGACTATTGACCAACCCGTTCAAGATCTTAATCATGAACAAGACCCCGAGCATCTCTCTACGGCTGTGAAGCGTTGGCAAATTTATGAGTTTCAAGCGGCTTTTGTACGGTGGGAGATTTAGGGCCTTATTCTGTATCACGAACGATAGGTAAATCGAACGATTCGTCTGCAGACGACAACCTATCTGATTGCGATTTTAAACTCTATCGGTCGTCTTCGTCTTGCTTTTCATACATTACGGTGCAATGGTCTCGGTTGCGTTTAAACCGGCTAAAATGCCGCCGGACTAATTTTTGAATCATTCCTTTGCAGACGAATCGTTCGTGTTGTCTATCGTTCGTGATACAGAATAAGGCTGTTAATGTCGAATCCCAAGGCAAATTGTTTAATGCGAATAATAAGAATTGTTGCTGTACCGACTCGAGTCTGTCAGAATGCATTTCTAGGGTTCCATACGACGGACCCGTATTCTATGATCGGCCTGACTAGGAAGGTGAAGAGAGCTTTAGTGACATAAGGATCTCTGAATTCTTTAGCCCAATGTTTGATGAAAGCCAAGACGCCCTTGGCTCTATTAACACAAGTGTTTACATGGGACTTGAATTCAAGCTTAGGATCCATGGTTACGTCTAGATCGATGAAATTAGTTACCTGATCAACACTATGTTCACAAATGCGTTAGTTATATGATTGAAAGGGTCTTCTAGAGAAACACATAAATTTACACTTTTTCAAGTTAAGTGACATAGAATTTACTTCGCACCATTTAAACACATTACTAAGGTCCACTTGTAATTGTTCCCTGTCTCCTGGAGCACCAATGAACTTAAATAACTTAACGTCGTCTGCGTACATTAAGCAATTCGAATACTTCAAAATATTTGGAAAATCGTTGATGAATAAAAAAAGCAGAAGGGTACCAAGGTGGCTACCTTGAGATACACCTGACGTCACATGAATTACACGAGATAAACATTTTTTAAAGATAACCCTCTGTTTCCTGCCAATGAAATAAGAAGAAAGCCAGCGCAGCAGGATTGGAGGGAAACCAATTTTATCAAGTTTGTATATTAGAATTGAATGAGATACTTTATCAAATGCCTTGCTGAAATCAGTGTAAATGACATCAGTTTGATAATTACTTTTGAAACCATTGTTCACATTTGTAGTGAATTCAAGAAGGTTTGATACAGTTGATTTACCTTTACAAAAGCCGTGTTGTGATACATCGATAACGGGCGTTATGGAATAAAATAGATAGTTCTTCCGTAACGATTTCTTCAAATACTTTAGGAATGGCACACAGCTTAGCGATTCCCATATAATTTTCAATATTCGACCTGCTTCCATTTTTATAAAGCGGCAAGATATACGACTCCTTCCATAAAGAGGGGAAAACTCCTTGCTTTAGAGAAGCATTGAAAATGTTTGTTAATGGCTTATATAGATAATCAGCACAACTTATTAGGACACAGGAGGGAATACTATCCGGACCGCTTAGAAAAGAATTTTTTAAACTATTCAAATGAAGGAGAACATTGTCAGCGGAGATTGAAGGAATACGGTTGTGGTCAAACTGTGGGAGTGGAAAAGGATAGCTAGAAGTTTTTTCACTTGGCTCCACAGAATAGTTCGATTCAAAATAATTTGCAAACATATCAGCAATCATATCATCATCACTAGAAATAACATCATCTACTTTCAGTGTTTAGGGAAACCCATTTATTTTACGTTTTGAGTTAACAAAACGATAAAATGACTTGGGATTAGAAACGATGTTAATGCGATTTTATTAATGTAAGACTATGTTCAAACAAGCACCTTATTGGCAATTAAGAACCTTTTCACCAATTTAGGCCTTAATTGTTACAAAATTTATCATACGAAAATTCAATTTATTAATTGCCAATTTATAATTAATTGGCAATCAATTTGTGTCAGATTCTCTATGCAACCCTGCTAGGTATGTTTAATTTTGACTTGGAGGTATGTTTATTGAACAAATAGTAATCATCTGTTTGTTTCTGATCCTCTTTTACAGCTGATATTCCATCAGGGATGGAAAATTGAATTATAAAATTGTACCTAATTTACGGAAACTTTACCTAAAGGTAGATAGATGTACCTAAACAGTAAATAAGTATTTATATATAAAGAAAAATAGGATGGACCAATTCCCATCGATGCCATATGAACTTCTGTACTCACATTAAACAAATTTTTGTCTATGAAAAGAATCCCACCAGCAAAAAGTTTCACTTCTGAAAAAAGTTAGCGAGTTAGTTAGGTCGCGGGGCGGGGAACGAGGTCATTTCGTTGTAAGCGAAACATATTTTTTGTTCTTGTCCTTTTCAATAAATTTATTTTTATTATATTTTTTATTTATTTATTGCGAAGGTTAATACAATTAAGCCTTAACATTAAAATTTAGCTTTAGCAACCTTGGCCATCAAGCTTCATCTATTATAAAAGTACGATTGGAGGATAACATTCTATAGATTGTGTGTAGATAGAATACTAGAGGACAAATGTACGTGTATATACATATGTATGTATGTACCTAAGAATTTATATCACATTTCGAAATAGATGTTTGCTTTACAAAGGAATCTTACAATGTTTTTGATATTTTGGTAATTAACATTACAAAGGGCCTCCCTAAGATTCCCATTAAATAATTCTTGGCGTGCGTCGTTGAGTCCTGGGCATATTTCTATTAAGTGGTTTATGATGAGAGTACAGGATACGTCGTTGAAGAATGGACAAGAAGGTGGGTGGGTGTTTTCCAGTAAATGTTTATGTGTTATTCGTGAGTGCCCAAGGTGGAGTCGTGTGTATACTATACTCTGTCTTCTAGGTAGAGTTTCTGGGAAGATAGGTGCTTGTCCTGTAGGGTTTAAAGTTTTGTAATGATGCGAGTATTCAGCCTAATTTTAATTTTTTATTTTGATATAACTCTTGTACGCGAGGCATTTTATGTCCTTCTTGCTTAGAATGTCGAAGAGGTGGAGCGGGGATCTAGTTACCGATTTGGCTGCGTAGTCTGCTAGATTATTTCCTTGTATCCCGACATCACTGGGTACCCACAGGAGTTTGTAATGATTATTTATATCTCTTATTTGGGATATAATTTTGTCGTTGCAATTGCTGTTTTTAACAGCGTTAAGCGTGGCTAAGGAGTCTGAGCAAATAATGTTTTTTTTTATCGTCTGTTCTTTGCATTCTGACAGCCGTGAAGTATTGCCATAGCTTCAGCGGTGAATACTGAGGCGGCAGTAGGTAGGACGGCTGTTGTTATTACCGAGTTCTCTTCTATAATGCTGAAGGCTACGGTATGTTGGGACTCGGCGCCAGCTGGCGTGTTTGTTGAAGATATCTAGAAACTCCTGTATGTAGTTTTCAGATGCCGTATCTTCTTTTTTGTATCTGGACAGTGAAAGTATAATGGAACTGCGTTGAAGTTTCCATGGTGGAGCTTGGATTCTATAGGGTTTGGAAATTTTTATGGCTATGTTCATTTCTTTAGCGAGATCTATAATTTTTTGTAAAGCGGGTGTAATTCTTGTGCTTCGTTTCCTTTTTAGTCTGTTTTTGATTAAGGTATTCAATGGCGATCCTGTCGAGTGTACTAGTTTACTGCCAAGCTACTGGTGATGAACGTAAGTCGTAGTGTATTTGTGTTCCTTTCTAATTTTATGTTGCTAAGGCATTTGATAGCATTTAGTCTATTTTGTAAGGATTTAGATAGATAGTTTATGTGATCGTTCCAGTTGTATCTATTATTAAATATTATACCTAATATTTTTAGGTTATTTACATTTGTTATAGCCTGACCATAAATGCTTAAATCTATGTTATTACCAGGGAACGGATTTTATGGAAATTGCCTTTTTTTCTGCTAAAGAGATATAGTATATTCGATTAAGAATGTCCACGATTTATCTTTCCCTGATTCCATATATACACATTTGATGTTGCCTTTTTTGCCTTTTTTAAGATATTTGCCTTTGTTTGCCTTTTTTAAGATATTTGCCTTTTTTTGCCTTTTCTACCTTTAAAAAAGTGATTATAGTGATTTACATTTTTTTTTAAGATTAAAAAATATACACATTGCCCATGCGGCTTATAGAAGCGCAGAGACCTCTTGCCAAATTGGTGTTGGAAAAATTCAAAGCCGTTTTCTCAGCTAACGAAGGCTTGGAGACAATAAGGGGTGTTGATAGAATTATAAAGGGCGAGGAAAACGCCCTTATTCCTGATAATATGAACGTTTCAAACGTTCCATATTTAAATTGGGCTCCACTTGTATCAACTTACGTCGAGCGGACATTTAGTACATTTAAGGCTTTTCTTCGCGAAAATCGAATGAAAATGCTGTCAGAAAACTTCAAAATGCATCTTGTGGTTCAATGTTACTACAACTATACAGATTAAAGTTTTATGAGTTAGATACCCGAAAGGATAAAATAGTCAAAGATTCAAAGTACAAATTTTTCATATAATGAAACTAGTTCATAGTTTTTCTCTTTTTACTTGTAATATAAATGTATTTTTTGATTGTTCTTCGTATTTTCTGTCTTTTAGGTGCCTTATTTTGCTTTTTTTTTTGCCTTTTTCTGCCTTTTTTGCTATTTTGTTTTGCCTTTTTTTTGCCTTTTTTGCAACACCTAGTGCCTTTTCCTGCCTTTTTCGCTATTTTATTTTGCCTTTTCCAGCCTATTTCGTTATTTTATTTTGCCTATTTTATAGGTTTTTAGGTCCTAAAAATCCGTTCCCTGGTTATTACAATTTAGTTTCTTGCAAATATGTAAGTGTTTTGACTTTCCAATCGATATTTTTGTGCCGCTAGTTGCACACCAGATTGATATGTTATTAAGAAGTAAATTGATTTTGTTAGTAAATTCGTTGTGATTCGTTATCTTTGCAAAGATGCAGAGGTCGTCGGCATATAATATGTGTTTAAAGTATTTTTCCTGGTGGATAATAACACTAAGTTTGTCGTATGCAATTAAGAAGAGGGTTACAGATAGGGGAGATCCTTGTGGGATACCATTTTCTAGAGCCCATTGATGGGTTATGAAATTGTTGACTTTTACTCGTTTTGCGATTTTGTAGATAATTGATAATGAAGTTGATAATTTTTGGGGCCTACTCCCCATGTTATTAATTGCTCGATAATACAATGTAAACCAACTCTGTCAAAGGCTTTTCCCATATCATTGGAGAGTATAGACAAATGATTTTTGGCAGATATAGCGTTAGCAATTTGTTCGTCGAGAGTGAGCAGAGCATCAATAGTACCACGGTCAGGTTTAAACGTTGTCTGGTGATTAGAGAGCAAGTTTTTGCTTTGTAGGTACCATATTAAGCGTCGAGCTATCATTTTCTCCATTACTTTAGACAGGCATGAAATCAAGGCTATGGGTCGGTATCCGTCTAGGCTGTCTTTAGGTTTGTTGGGTTTATGCATGGGGATAGTTAGGCTAGTTTTCCATTGTTGGGGGATTATTCCAGTGTTGAATATTATGTTGTATAGCTGGCATAGCTTAAATTTGCCCTGTGGAGGGAGGTGTTTGGCCTTTAAGTGTTGAAAGGCACGAGTTTAGTTCTAAAAGTGAAAAAGGGAGTTCTAACTGAGTTGCTTTGCTGTCTGGAGTATGTGTAAGGTTGATCGAATTCAACTAACTATGCTTTTTACTGATAAATTCTGCTGAGAAATTATTATCTTTAGAGCAGTTGGACCAAGTTTTGGCAAGTGCATTGCCAATTTCTTCAGGTGTTGAGGCGATGCAACTATTAGAGGTTTGTAAAACATGGATATGATTAGATGAGTGTTCGCCATATAGTGCATTTACTTTCTGCCAAAGAATTTTTGATGGGGTTTTGTGGTTTATGTCTTTGGTGAAGTCGACGAAAGTAGTTCTTTTTGCACGTTTAACATCGCGCTTAAAATTTGCATTGGCTTTTTTATAGGCTAGTATGTTATCTCTTGTTGGGGACCGTTTGACGGCTTTCCATGAATTGAATTTTATATTTCTTAGCAGAGTCAAATTATTGTTCCACCAGTAAGTGGTTTGACTATGATTTTGGGTTTCGTGATTGGGATTGTTAAGTTTGCGCTTTGCCTTATTTTTCTTAGGAATCATGCTGCAGTTTGATTAACGTTAACAGCGGGGTCTAACGTGAGGTGACTAATTTTTTCTATTATTGTCTTTTTATAGGCTGGCCAGTCGGCGAAGTCTAGTTTATATCTGTAAGTGCGACTTATGTTAGAGTGTAAGTCATTACAGAAGAGGTTTAAGGAAATGGGTAGATGGTCGCTACCATGTAAGTTGTTGGCTACTTGCCAGCTGGAAGCAATGTTAAGTAGGGATGTCAATTTTCGGGGTTTTGTCGATCCCGGGAGTTTCGGGATCTGAAAATACAATCCCGGGATCCCGGGATTGTCCCGAAATTCAGGTAAAAGTGCAACACATCTGTGATCATCCTATTATAGTATTTTAAATCAGATTGATATAACAAAAAAAAAAGTACAATTCATTGTAATTCATTTACATATTTATTAAGGCGATAAATCAGTATTTTCAATCAACAAAAAACAAACATAAAATTTGACAAACATATATGTATGTATGTACATATCCTCATTAATTTATAACATAGTTTTTGTACTACAAGTACAAATGCATATACGGTCACTCCGAGAAATATTTTGCATAGATTTTTTTTGCAATATTCAGAATATTTTTCATGGTATTTTTTTTTTTGTTAATTTAATAAAATATATACGTATGTGCAATTTTGAAGTTGCTAAACCATCCCGTTGACATTTTATATATATTTTTTTTGCCACAAAAAAATTCGTTATAAGGAAGAAAATGCCCAACATCGTCAGTAAAAAAAATTCAAAAATCAAGGGAGTTTTTAGCAACTTTAAAATTGCACTTTATTGTATTAAATTGAATGGGCTATAAAACTGCATAATAGAATTTTTTTTTTTAATTATGATTAAAAAGTTTGATATTTTTATGATAATTTGGTGAACTTAAACCAACTTTCTCTAAAGTGTGAAATTTTGATTTACATGATTTTTGTTGTAAAATGAGCTATATATTTTTTTTAATTAACAAAAAAATACCATGAAAAATATTTTGAATATTGCAAAAAAAATCTATTTTTGTAAGTGACTGTATTTGGTACAGCAGTAACTGCCTATTTAACTATATAAAATTTTTTAAATCACTGTTTGAGATCAATTTAAGATATTATCAGTATATTTAAGTAAAAATAAAAAAGTTAACACATTTAAGTAAAAAATAAATATATAAGTGCACCACCTATTCCATTTTGAGCGAAGCAAAATTATTCCTTCTTTTGATGGAAATGCGATCTTAAAGAAATTATAGCATTAAGGGTTGCAAAAAATTCTTGTTTTGCCCTTGAGAGGGGATATTTGTGATACAAATTTAATTGGCTAACAAAAAAATTGTTTCCAGCAATCCCGGGATTTAAATCGACTAATCCCGGGATATTCGGGACTTAAAAAAGACCGGGATCCCTAATGTTAAGTGGTGGGCTGCATATGCTGAGATCTATGTGGGTGTGTGTTGAGTGCATGGAAAAGTGGGTTGGCTGGTTATCGTTTAAGATAATAAGGTCATTATTTTGAATGAAGTTGGAGATAATTTTACCCCTTTTGTTATAGCTCGGGGAGCCCCATAGCGGGCTTCATGCGTTAAAATCCCCAACCAAACAGACTGGGTCGTTAAAATTAGCTAGGAGTTGGTACAAGTCATTTTCAGAAATATTGTCTGATGGGGTAATGTATGTGGGAATTATTATAAATGTTTTTACAGATTTTATTCTTACAGCGGTAGCGAGTATTCTGGTGTTCATATTAATTATTGAATGTTCCAGAGAGTTATGGACTAAGAGTGCCACGCCTCTCTTGGCTACTGAGTTTTGGTGAATGTCGTTTTCAGTGTTGCCAGAACTTTTTGGGCCGACCGGCTAGATTGACAAAACAAAGCGGCTAAAAACGGCTAAAATGTTTTAGTGAAAATTTACATGCTTTATTTAAATAAATCGCAAGAAACGAAAGACTAGTTAACACCATTTATTTATATCGAGTGTATATTCCTCATCATCAAATGAATCACTATTGTATATATCACCTGAATTCATTAATTTTAAGAGATCGTCATCTACAGTAAAATTATGGCAGCATTTTTCTTCACGTTTTAAACCGTATCTTATATATAAAATAGCGTTTAACGTTTTAACGCACATTGGATTTCTTTGCTTAGTTTTTATTATATTCATTGAACTAAATATTCGCTCTACTTCTGCATGACTTATAGGCAAAACAAGAAAACTCAAAACTAGGTTGGAAAAGTCAGCAAAAGGGTTTTCTCCTAGGGCATTTCGAAATTGATAAACTTCGGCCCAAAATTTTACAGTTGAGTCTAAATTACTCCAGGTATGTAACGTTAACCGTTGCCATTGCATCTCTATGGATGTTATTTCGTCGGCATTATATTTGTGTTTTTGTTGCTGTAGTTGAACAAATACTTTTGGTTTAATTACTCTTAATGCATTTCCAACCGAAAAAAGTCAATTTTTTTTAGTGTGGCAATATTTGTAGGGCGGCGTTGGCGTAATTCCTTTATTAAAGTGATAATAAAATAGCGACCATTTTCTCGAATTATTTTCTCGGCTTCGTGGTCAAAAGCGTTTGTGCTTACTTTTGTTTTTAAATACTCTTCAAAACTGTGATAAAACTGAGGAAATGGAGCAAGGTATGGTTCCAACGGGGAGCATATAGGATCAAATGTGTCCGCGCTAATAACCACTAGGGAGCATAGATGCGAAAGTAAAACATTGAGTTCATTAAAAATCTTCATTGGGTCTGCATTACTGCTTTCGAACAACTTGTTTACTTTTTGCACCTGAAAATTAGGCAAATAGTAAAATCGGCTAAAAACGGCTAACTTTTTTTTACAAACCGGCTAACAAATCGGCTGCCGGCTAGATCGAATTTTCTCCGGCTAGTTGCTATCAAAACCGGCTAAAACTAGCCGTAAAACGGCTAAAATGGCAACGCTGGTCGTTTTTGTTGTACATTACGAAATGTTTTGGTATTACGTACTTTGAAGAGTTGACAGCAAGGTGAGTCTCTTGTAGTGCTATTATACGGTAGGCTTTCTCTTTTATTAGAAGTAAGAGCTCGTTATAGTTATTTAGGTAGCAGTTTAGATTCCATTGTAGAATCTTGAGTACGATAATAACAAACTAAGAGAAAGAGAATTGGAGTCTCTACTAAAGAAAACACTAATTTTCGATAGTAAGAGTTCTCTATGTTTCCATGTCGAGTGAAGAGTTGGAGCCCAGATTGTCGGAAGATGTTTTTTTGAGTAAGGTGGTGGAGATTGGGGAAGGAAGATCCCTGCAGTGAAAACCCAAACCAGTTCGAGATTTTCTCTGCCTTTGAATTGCCAAAGCCTAAAATAAAACGCAATTAATTGCTTTTCTTACAAATGTCGGTTGTGGCGTCACGTGAAGACTACTGGTTCTGGTTCTGGGATCGCAGGTTCGAGGCCGCTTGGACGTGGTTAAGATTTTTAAAGTTAGATCAATGTAAGTAGGAATAATTATTTCAATTTAAATATAAATAACAAACTTAAAAATCTAGTTGCATTACAAAAAAAAGAAACAAATATATGGGAAGAAATACTTGTGCCATAAAAAAATGGGTTAAAAAAATATATATATTTTTTTTAAATTAAATTTAAGAATAACAAAAAAAAACCCAAATAAAAAATATAAATAAAAGAAATATTATAAAAAAAAATTAAATAAAAAAATTTTCCTTGCCCCCGGGGCTTGAACCTGGTACCTCAGGCATACCACGCGAGTGCTTTGCTCTGTCGGCCATTGCGACTGTTGGAGCGCCGCGAGCAAAAGGCATACTAATGCTTTTCATAGGGGATGAATTGGCAGACTATCTCATCAACTGGTATTATTTCTGCTAGTAGATGCTGATGCATAGCCTGACAATTGACATCTCGTAGGACATCGCAATGTTAAAAATACCAGTCGCTAACATTGAAGAAGGAAAGAACGTGAACTAGTTGGGCTGAAACGCAAACTGGTAGAATTCTAGTTCACAACTAGTAGCTTTCCCTGCAGGGATAGTCATCACTATTGCGGTTTATTGTTGTAACGTTTGGATAATATTGCTTTATTAGTGTATTGGGGGGTGAGAGTATACTATTGCTGCTTGGAGAGTTATTTTCTTGATTTGAATTTTCTTTATGAGTGATGTTTGTAGAATTAGTTATTGTAATTTTATGTAGTGCGTTAGTGTAGATGTTGTTGTTGGTTTGAGGTTGGGGAAGACCAGTGGTCGAATTTAGTTGATCTGCTTTGTTCGTAGTTGTAGGTGTTTTCTGCACTATTGGGATATTTTTCGTTTTTTGTGTTGCTTCTTCTAAATTTTCGACTGGTGTAGGATAATTTGCATTGCTTTTGTTTACTTCCTCTGTATTTTCACGAAATGAGCACTGGTTTAAAGTTTTGTATATTAATATTTGTTTCCTTTTTTTGGAATGTTGGACAGTTTTTGTTGTCTGAAGGATGTTGGTGTTTGCAATTTGTACACTCGACTTTGGTGCAGGGTGTGGGGATGGGATGTGTATTGCTGTGGAGCAAATTTTACATTTTACGGATTTGCAGTGCTTTGCTGTATGGTCTATTAGGTAACAATTTTTGCATTGCATGGGAGATGGGATATAGGGTTCAACTTTCACTTTCATCCATGCGATATTAACTTCTTTGGGCAAATCATATAAGTCGAAGGAAATTATGTGCAAAGGAGTGCTTACCACTTTACCGTCCTTTAATTTCGAGATTTTTTTGCAATCTGTCGCACCTTGCTGTCGGAGTCCATCAACAATTTCGCTTTCACTGAGGTTGGTAAGGAAATTAGAGTATATTACACCCTGAATACTACAGTGTTGGATGAAGAGTAACAGAGATTGGGCAAAGGTTGGAAAGTTGGGTGGCTTTAAGAAATCTGGTTGTTTGTTGGCTGTTTTTCGTTAGTATAATCAAATCACCGTCTCTATTAAAATTTATTTTAATTGGCGCTTCGGTTGAAATTGATTCTAAAGCCTTTTGAATAAGAAATATGTTGAAGTTCTTTAGTTGCTTGTTTTCTTTATTATTCATTACAAGGTACTTGGGGATATAGAAGGGTTTACGTTAGTAGCTTTAGTTTTTTTAAGCTGGGGAAAGTCATGGTTATTATTAAGATTCGGGGTTTTGCATTTTGTATAATTTTGGTCTCTGACACCTGGGTCATAGGCCATGTTGTATGAAAAAATTGGGTGAAAAAATAATCACTGAAATTTACGAATGACCACGCGGTGTGGTAATGTATGTATGTTTGTATAAATGTGACAACAACACTACACTACAAATGTCGGCTACACTACGAATGAGAAGATCGAGAGATAGTAGGTGTGAACTGTTCGGGAGTCAAACAGAAACTGTTTCAAGAAATTTTAATACTAAATTCATATCAACTGGTGTAGCGCTCAACTGATGGAATCATATCCCTGCATATGCGAGTTGCTGATTTCTAAACTTTCTAGGAAGATGCTCAACTGATCAATTCATATTCCTGCATACGCGAGTCAGATATGCAAACAACTGATAAACTGATATTCCCAGGTTTGCAATTTTGTAAGATAGATATATATTTTGTAAGTAATTTCGTAGGACATCGGCCGTGTTAAAATTCATCAAAGAATTCAGTAGTTAGGCCCTCACTTTTGCTATTACAGATTCATTTCCTAGTTATTACCTTTTGCTACTGGGATCTCTTGGAGCAGCGCGAGACAAAACTATGTTGACGTTTTAAAAAGAAATATTTTGCATCTATCTGGCGAAATCAACTACAGTTTCGTTA
>NW_023458556.1:86140602-86158205 GCF_013731165.1 Rhagoletis pomonella | reverse complement strand
ATTTGCCCGCACCAGAAAATGCATTGAAATGTCAGTAAAAATAAGAACTGATTTCCTGAGAAGCTATTTGGCTACGTTCCAAATGTACCTAAAATTGTGAGTTTGTACCGAATGTACATACTTTCAAACTAAATAAAGGTACGATTGTAACAACTTTTCCATCACTGTAGGTAATCCAACAGCTGATTTCGTATCGCGAATTGACGCTGACGTGTGTGTGAACACCAAACTCAATACCGCAATTTAAAGCTTAATTGCCTCAGCTAATTGGCCTGTTTGAACATAGTCTAATTCCTATAACATTTTCTGTTTAAGGCATTGTATTTATGACGAAGGAGAAGAATAATTTGGCACCAGAATTCCATCTACCGAATCCCAGGAAACACACGCTAGATTGAAATCACCCAACACAACAATCGAATCGGAAGGCTTGACCATGGCAAATAAAGAATGTTTAAAGTAAACCGAAGGGTTAGAGTTTGGTGGAATATAAATTGCAACAAGAAAAACACTACTTGAGGGGCACCGTATTCTAACACAGAGGAATTCAACATCTGAACCAGTGAAATCAACTGAACAGCTATTAAAACAACCCCGCTTTTTCTGTCTAAGCGATCATTTCACTATTAAACACATTCGGTTTTAGCCATGTTTCAGTAAAAGCCTAAAATTTCATAATTTGAATCAAAATACTTTAAATACAGCTCGGTTAATTTTGTATTTAGACCTCTAACATTTTGGTAATAAATATTGAAGAAAAAATTACTTATAAGTTTTTTGGTCCTGAGGAGGGAATTTGAACAGTATTTTCATTCCGAGCTCGTAGAGGTTTTAACTCAAGCTCTCGAACTAAAGCATCATTGGGCCAGAATGAACCATCAACAATGTTTTGAAAATGGTCGGCGGAAATATCAATTTTGAAGGAAGATATGCTTTTTCGTATGTGCCGGGTTAAGCTTTGATGTTATATAAGACTCAACATCTTCCACCGAAGTTTAACTAGAAAAGCGCGAAACAAATACAGATTTATTCGCACGAACTACGATTAATTCTTTGGGTAACGGAGAAGGTCCACTTTGAGATGTAGGTTCAGACACAGCTGTCGTTTTTGCTGCAGCCCTTGTAGTGACACCTGAGGAAGATGCAGCTTGAGATAACTGAACACACGGAGAATTAAAACTTATTAATTCCTTATTTAAGCCGGGAGTAGTCTGAAATAGAATATAATCTTTATATATAAAAATGAACTGATGTTCGTGAGTTATCGCATCACTCAAGAACGGCTCAACGGATTTGCTTCGTTTTTATTTCATTTTATGTCTTTCTGTCTGTAGAAGGTTTGTAAGGAGAAAAAATGATGTTGCCAGATATCTGCAATATGAGAAAAAAATATTAATTGTAAATGAGCCGAAAAAATGCTATTTCACTGAGAATGTATAAAAAAATTAATTCATAAAAAAAATTCGGTAGGGTTGCCACCATTCGAAAAAAAATTTATATGTAAAAATGGATTGCTTTCGTGTGTTATCGCATAACTTAAGAACGGCTCAGGGGATTTGCTTCGCTTTTATTTCATTTTGTGTCTTTCTTTCTGTAAAATGAATGTAAAGAAACAATTGGAAAACCGGTGTTGCCACATATTTCAAATATTAAAAAAAAAAAATAATTAATTTACATAAGCCGCAATAATGTACATTACTGAGAATTCATTAACAAATGTAATAAAAAAAAAATTTGAAGAGGTTTGACACCACTCGACAAAAATCTTTATATATAAAAATAAATTGCTGTTCGTTTGTTATCGCATAACTCAAGAACGGCTCAACGGATTTGTTTCGCTTTCATTTCATTTTGTTTCTCCTTATCTGCAACAGGCTTGTAAAGAAAAAATTGAAAAACCGGTGTTGCCATATATCTGAATTATCAAAAAAAAACTAATTTTAATAAGTAATAATGCTATTCCACTGCGAATGATGAAATCACTTAAAACAGAAAAAAATTTGCATAGGGTTCCCACCATTCGAATAAAATCTTATGTCACGATGTTTGTGGTCAACTCCTCCCAAACGGCTTGAGCGATTTGTATGAAATTTTTTGTGTATATTTGGAAATATATGAAATCAATCGCATACTCATGGAAAAAATGGATGTTATTGGAAAACCGAATTTTTCTTAATTTTTTTTCATATCTCTGAAAGCGTTTAGGGTAGGATACTGGAACTTGGTATGGAGATATATAAAATCAATTTAGAAAATGAGCGCGGGGAACAGGTCGTAAAGTGAGTGGCGCTAAGTGAAGAAGGCGTGGCACCTACTATAAAAACCAAATTTTTCATACTGCATATCTCTAGAAGTGTTCATGATAGAGTACTGGATCTTGGTAGGGATATATATGAAATCAATCGCGGAGAAAAACTGGATCTATTGGAAAAGGGGGCGTGGCACCTCCCATACGAAATTAAACGCATACTCATGAAAAAATTGATGCTATTGGAAAACAGGCGTGGCACCTCTCATATAAATCGAGTTTTTCATACTGCATATGGGGTTGTTCGAGTCGCAGTGTTGCGCGCATTATTAAGGTATCACGTTCGGTGTGAAATTCCAACGTTTTATCAGTTGGGAACTTGCAACAGTTTTTGCAAACTTTCATCAGTGGTGCAGTATTTCCGCTGTTATTACGTGCCTCGAACGTGGCCTATTTCTGGATGTGATCATTGTAGTCAAATAAACCGAATTTTTCATAATGTACATTCCTGGAAGTGTTCGGTGACAGGTAATAAGGTCAATGGAAATAAGGTCAATTGACTTTATTTCCCACCCTGGTGCGAAATAAAGTCAATTGACATTATTACCTTTTCAAAAGCGAAATAAAGTCAACAAAAATTTGGAAATAAAGTCATTGACGCTATTTCCTTATTCAAATGGAAATAGCGTCAACAATGCTTAAAGTGTGTCGATTCATAGAAAAAAATGTTGTTCTTACAATAAACATTGCCCCGTAAGTGTTGTTTTTTAATAGATGAAAAAGGCTTTTGCCAAATCCTCAGTGTTGTGATATTAATCCACACACAATCATGAACTACCTCCAATTGATTCTATTAAAAAAAGAATATAAATTACGAATATGTAAAAACACGATGCGAAAAAGTAAACGCCTTCGTACAGCTGGAATACGAGAAATATTTGAAGAAAGAGTGGAGAAATGATCCATAACATGCAAAACATTTTTCGTTTCTACAAAAATAAAGCGAACACTATTAAATTGAAGAAACAGTACATGTCCAAAAACCCCGGAGGAGCACTGAAAGAATTCTGTGTTTTAAATTAGCATATTTTGAACGAATTCGGAATGTCTAAGGTGGAAAAGAACCCAACCTTTCTATAAGGAAACAGTTCTAGAAAAAGAATTTTCTTACACTGTATTTATGTCTCCGCCAGCAGTCATTTAAAAGCAGCTAAGGAGAACGACGACACTATTTATTAGATGGCACATTCAACGAGCCAATGTGCCAAAATGCGGGTATAAACAATTATTGATTATTTAATATCGGAACCGAGATCATATAAGTTAATGGATTGGTTTTCACACACTTTTGAAACACAAATTATATGCTTTTTTACTGCAGACAAGTTGTTGCCTCAAAACACAGCAGAAATCTTCCAATCAGGGCTGCCAACTCTCCTTAGTTTTGAGGTGCCATATTGAGGATAAAAAAAGTGCCAAAATGTGCCAAATAGAAAAATTAAAGTGCCAAAAAAGGTGTAATTCCTTTTAATCATTCACATTTGGCAATAAAATAAAGCCTCATTTTCAAAACAAAAGTGCAATGATAAAATAAGATAAACCAGTTGAATAGCCTTTATAAATTAGAAAATTTTAGTTGAGAAAAAGAAGTGCACGCAAAGGATTTCACAAAAATGTATTGAAATGTTATTTTTTTTACAAAAGTGCCATTTTGGCATTTTGTGCCAAATTGAAAAATTAAGTGCCATTTGAAATAAAATAGGAACAAATGGCACGGTTTGAACCAAGTTGGCATCCCTGCTTCCAATAACTTACAAATATAAAAATGTGAAATATCGAGGGCTTGAATTCATTAATACCCTCTATCTGCAATTTGCACAAAAACTAATTTCTGATTTTAGAAACCATCTGGGACTTATTACCTGTCGTTATATAAGGTAGCATTAATATTACTGATGACAGTTAAAGCTTAGGTGGATTTTTATATTAGAATCTCATCTTTGTGAAAAGTGTGCAGATAGGGGGTATTATTGAATATAAGCCCTCGATGTTTAAAATATATAAAAATTTTATTTCAACGTATACAAAAAATTAATCTACCTGCGCTACAGCACGTCGGGAGACAGGGAGGGGGGGCCGGGGGGCCCGCGGCGTAGCGTGACGCGGTGTGCGCGCCGGACGCGCGGGGTACGCGGGGCGCGAGCGCGAGCGCGACGCGCGCGGTGTGGCGCGCTGACGCGGCCCGCCGCGAAGCTAAGCAAATTTAATGTTTGAAAGAGAAATAATGTCAATTGATTTTATTTCGTTTTTAAAAAGGTAATAATGTCAATTGACTTTATTTCGCACCAAGGTGGGAAATAAAGTCAATTGACCTTATTTCCGTTGATCTTATTACCTGTCACCGAAGTGTTCATGGTTAAGTATTCGAACATATAGTAGTATAGAGATATACGAAATCAATCGCAAACTCTTACATAAAATTGGGGATATTTAAGAAGGGGGCGCGGCGTCTTCCCAAAGGTACTGAAGGTGTATATACATATAATACTTCGTTGGTGTTTGTGAGTGAATCGATTTTAACGAAATTTTTTTCGGTGTGAGTAAGGTCTCTTCGTAGTTGTTCAGATTCCCAGTTTAACCTACCAGGTGGCGCTGGAGTCATGTTATTGTCAAAATCATAGTTATGATCCGATCTGGCTTATATTCGAGATACTTATGTAATGGTAACGGTAAGTGCAATACTATTGCAAAAAACAGCCGCCGGGTGACGCTGGTCGAGTTGTTACTAAAAAGCGTCAAGTGAGAAAAAGTGCCGTGAATCTCCGATTACATCGACGTGCTGTGCCACCGAGTATGCCGATGCCACCTATTTAAAAATTAATAACTAACATATAATACGTAAAGGCGCTCTTTCTTCAAAATAGGTTTTTTTCTAGGTGCTGTATTCAAAAAAGCGTACACGGTTAAAAATTTCGGGTTTAATTTTAAACTTTTTGGACTACATATATGACCAAACTAAATTCAGTTTCAAATACAAACCTTCCAAGTTTAAAAAAAAGAGAGCACATATGTTGGGTTTAGAATTTAAACAGTTCGCTTTAAATTTCAAAACATTTTCATAATTAAGAACAAAAAATAAAAAAATCTTAAATTTCATACTGATGGGGATTTAACCCGGACAGCCTGGTAGCAACCAATTGTATCAAGCATCTTTGCACACTCAGCTACAGCCACGTATGTAAATGTGCTTTCATATGTTTAGTTTGAATCAACACCAAACATTGTGTGTGTGCAAACATTTTCTATTTCGGTTTAGATTTTAAACCAAATTTTCTATATATGAAACCTAGAAACTAGAATTAAAACATTTTGGTTTGATTTTTAAACCACGAACTTTTTGGACTAAAATTTAAACCAGAATATATTAAAAATTCCTTAAAACTATTGACTGGTTTAAAAAGTAGACTATAAAAGATTAAAAAAGGTAGTAGTCCCAGCGCGGTTTAAAAATTAAACCCAAATTTTTGATCGTGTAAGGAGCTGATGCTTTCTTTGTTTGCATATGTGAGCATGTATGGACATAGGCTTAATTTGTTGGGATTTTAGTGAGAGGCATACTTCGTTTATACGTAAGACTATGTTCAAACAGGCCAATTAGCTGAGGCAATTAAACTTTAAATTGTGTCATAGAGTTTGGTGTTCAAACCAATACAATTTAGCTATTACAATTAGTATTTGACAGCTGAAATTGTTTTGATTTTTTGTATAAATTCCGTGAGAAAGATGGAGAAAAAGGTTAAGTTAGGACGAGTTTTATTAGCTTACAATAAATATATTGAAGTTTCCCAGTCAATACAGTCGAGTTTTGATGGTAGCCTTGCATTGTTCCGAAAAAGAAAGAGGGATAACTTGCTAGTTCTTCAAAGTTTAAGGAGGCAGCAGCTATTGCTCCTTGCAGCATTGGAAGAAAATGCAACTCAAAGGTCGCTGTGGAAGCTGGTAAACTAAATTAAAATATCTTTTGTTGCAATCAATAACGTTTCCTTTTAACAGAATCGACAATCTTTTTTTTTGGGAAGTCAATTGCAACTACAATGATGACCAGTTCTTCAAGACCCATTTTCGCATGGCACGTGCCAGTTTTGAGACACTCTGTGGCTTTCTCGGCAATTTAAAGAAAGCCGATATAAGTTGGCGCACGGCAATTTCATTGCAAAAACGAGTAGCAATCGCTTTGTTGGCTCTTGGTACAGCTGGAGAAGACAGAGTAGTTTCTGCACTGTTTGGGGTTGGAGAATCAACTGTGTGTTCAATACTGATGGAATTCTGCGAAGAAGTATGGCAAGCGATGTCCACACAGTATATAAAGAAATTACCACCGACGCAAGATGTAGTCACTGAATGCGTGAATGGTTTTCATCGCCTTGGGTTTCCACAATGTCTGGGAGCAATTGGTAGGCAAATGGAAGGTTTCCCCTGTTATTATTTAAATAATGTAGACATTAATTTACAAATTCATGTTTGTATTTTTAGATGGATGTCACATCGAAGTAAAACCAAACACGACTGATGCAACCGACTACTACAATTATAAGGGATGGTATTCTATTGTACTTCTTGCGCTTGTGGATTACAGGTACAAAGTACATATATTTGTTTGTTACCGTTTATTTCTTTTTTTAATAACAATATATTATATGCACAGATACCGTATTTATATATAAATATTGGTGCTCCGGGACGTTGCAATGACTCCCAAATATATAATTCATCCCTACTTAAGAACGTGATAACTGAAGACAAAGTATTGGCGGCCAATAAGAAGAGCATATGTGGTGTACAAATGCCGGTCTGTATCTTAGGAGATTCTGCATTTAGATTTCCCACCACTTTAACCCTCTAGTAGGCTGAACCGCCTCCAGACGGTCGTTAACTAAACACGTATTTAGTGCACCTATAATAATTTTTTTCTATATTCGAAAAGCACGACCTTTAGAAAAAAAGCGTACCGTTTTATTTTAATCGGCAGTTGAATCACAGATTGTGAAAGACTCGGTTAAAATTAATTATTTCTTGCTTTTAAGCAATTTCGTAATTACTTTTTCGTTTGATACAAAAAAATTCAGTGGGTTTCGTAGTTAAAAGCACAGTATTTTGATATAAGTTTTATAATTAAGTCACCATTCGAAATGGAGAAAATTGCTTTCGAACACAGACCGTCTACAGACCGGCTTGCCGACATATAAAAACCCAGTTTGCATTTTTGGCCGTCTGCAGACGGGATTGCCGGTTCGTAGGTCAACATTGTGTAAGAGAAAGCTGAAAATACGTCAAAGTATATCGGCGAGCCCGTCTCCAGACAGTCTTGGTTTTTCTCCTGGAAAAAGTTACTGTCACAGACCGAAATAAATTACATTGATGTAGTTTGCTAATATTAAATTTCTTTTACACTAGTGAATCTATGATATCAACATTTTCCAACCGGATTAGGGGTTTAAGAGCTATATGTACATTTTTTTTTAAAGAGAAGTATGAATAATTTTTTAAATTAATATAAATTACATTGACTGCACTTTTCGTCACATCTTAAAAACAAAAAAAAAAAATACTTTATCGCAAACACTGTTCTATTTGCTTTTCACTTCATATTCACATTCGTCGGAAAATTTTTCATTAGAAGTGATGGTCAAATTCCACAGGCCGGATTTTTTGTTGACTACACTGCGTTGCATAATTATAAGACCGTCACATGTTAACAAGTTTTGACTACTTAGTTTTATATTATTTAATTTCAATTATTTTCCTATAAAATCATAGTTCGTTTTATAACAAACACGATACAAATTCACACTTTCAACTTTGTGCAAAAATTATAAAAATTTTGCAAATTTTCATAAATATTTTTCTTAAACAGTTTTTGGAAAAAATTTTCGCATGCAGTTTTATAGCCCATTGAATTCTAGTACAAGAAAGAGCAAGTTTGGAGTAGCTAAAAAATACCGTTGATTCTTAGCAATTTTTTCTGTTAACGGTGTTGTTCATTTTCTTTCATATAAAAAAATTGTCGAACATACTTTGTATGTAATGAGTGAAAACCCCAGTTTAGAAAAGTATTGCTTAGGGCCTTTGTGAATTAAGGTAACGATACGATAAAGAAACGTGTTAAAAAGGTTAATGAATTGGAAATTTTACGAGAGTGCCCTATACAGCTGCGGGCAATAATAATTTTAATCAGATTTTTTAGGAAATTTTCGAGTGCGGAGTTTTGTGGCCCATTAAATTTAAGAACAATAAAGTGCAAGTTTTAAGTTGCTAAAAATTACCGCTGATTTTTTTTCCGCTGAAGGTGTTGCGGGTTTCTTCCATATAAAAATAAATTAGGTCTGTTCAGGATATTGTGCATATGCTCTTGGGTTTACATAGTCGTTGCATTTGTAAATTCACAACAATAAAATGCACGCGGTTGCCATGGCAGCAAGCAAAAAAATTGCAATTGCAATTCCAACTGCAAATCTTAAACCATTTCCACAACATCCTGAACAGCCCTATTGTGTTAAAAAACTTGCACATTATCACACCAAAATTGTATGGGCCAGGAACATAAATGTGCAAATTTACCATATTTTGAGTTATTGTGTTGACTGGATTAATCTTTGGATGTTCTACGTTATACGTAAACCAAGAATACAATGCATACACGAATAGCACATATTTCAGAATGCTAATTACATGAACTTCCCAAAATTTTAATTTTTGCACATTCACTTTTTTGGCTTACGGGGGACGATATGTACTCGTATGTATATGCAAGTGATTCCAAATAAACGAATACATACGTACCATCAATGCTTTCAAGCGTGAGCTCCGTGTGCAGATTTGACTTGAACCCTCCAATTATTTGGTGCACCCTCTCATAGTGCACCCATGTAGAAGGCGACCCACCGGAAGGACCCAATTCTGCCTTTTCCTTTCTACAAGTTTTAATTGAAAAATTAAGATTCTACATATAGCATTTTAGGGGAATGTTTAGTTATTTGCCCACGGTTTTTGGGTTGGTCGGCGGAGGGAGAGGGGGCGTGACTCTTGATATTGAAACCAGTAGAGAGCACAGTTAAAACTTTATAAAAAGTCATACTTGACTCCTCGAAGCCTCGTATAGACTCCTGGGGAACCATTGGAAAACGGTCTAAACTCGGTAAACAGTTTTTTTTGTGCAAAACACCTTACCGTGATGGCAGTCTTCGAATTTATTAATAAATTAGGCAAGGAAAATTACAAAATTAATTTTTAAATAATGCTTAGACCTTTGACTACAAGTGTGTGTGTCGGGTCACCCATTTGCACACAATAGCAGCCCGAAATCATTGGGAAAATTACTAAACTATACCCGCATTTAATTCTTGTATGAACATACCTGTAGCGCTGCGAAAAATTTTGCAATTTAACTTGCACATCGCTTGCATTGTGGATGTATCCAAGCTCTGCGAGATCCGCTGCCTTCTCCGCGTAGACGTGCGCATTCTTCCGCAGCCCACGGAGCTCCCCCACTCGGTCTTCCCATAGCTCGAGTATGGCTAATTCCGCCCCCTCACTCCATCCCATCCTCTTCCTCTGAAGTTTTGGTTCTATAATGGATTAAATTCAACAAAAGTGCATTATTTAAAGCATATTATCGTGGAAAATTTGTTAAAATTTACTCAGCATCAATTTTGGCGGCCATTATTTGTTTACTTTTTATAATAATAATTTAATGTCATTTCGATTTTTTGACATTTCCTTTCAAAGACATTTCGTTTTCTCATCAAACATACCCTTTGCTCTTCTCATTAAACATACCTCACAGGGTTGCATAGCGAATTTGACACAAATCAATTGCCAATTATGTATTAATTGGCAATTAATAAATTGAAACTTTGTATGGTAAATTGGATAACAATTAAGGCTTAAATTGCCGAAAAGGTTCTTAATTGCGAATTAGGTCCCTGTTTGAACATAGTCTAAGCTATTTGCAAATAAAAATAATTTGCAAATACCTAACTCACTGTTTATTCGATGGTGAAAAATTCTTTTTTAATATTGCCTCATTATAAAAAAGCAACAAGATGACCATCGAAAAAGAAAATAAACCTAAGAATGGCGGCGTCTTGCGCTTATTTGCAAATAGTACCACTAATCAATACTTATTTGCATGATTTAGTTATTTGCAAATGAAAAATTAGCTCAGCGTTTATAAGGCAAAGTTTACCATTTTGCAAATTGTTATTTGCAAATAATTCGTGCGTATAAACGTAGTAACAGAATTTATAAATCAGCTGTGCCTACTGTGATGTTTTTATTTCATTACAGGCTAACCTAATATTCACGCACGCCGCCAATTTACTGCCAAAAATTTCTCATGCACATACAACTTGTATGGGACCAACCGAAATTGAACGGCGTGCGTATGAAGCTAACTCAATTTCCAATTTTTGTTCTGCGTGACATTTTGATTTGACGATTCGCTCAATGAAATCAAATGCAAACGCACGCAAGCCAATTTCGGGTGACGCAAGAAAACAAATTCGACGGCGTGCGTACCAAAACGCAAGCCGCGAATATTAGGTTAGCCTGTTAGGTTCACGTGCATATTTACAAGTACTTTAGTATTTACATATCTATGTATGTACATACACCCACTATAATTGTTCTTAAGTGTTCAGGCAAAAATATTTGAAACACAAAATTCAATTTAACAGCCCGATTCCGCATCACTGACAAGTTCACCACATTCACTTTCATGACAGCTAGTCATTGTTCGCTATTCTAGCGCTGTAACAAAAGCTTGTTTTGCTGACAGTCTTGTCAGTTCTAGAAAAGGTGCTGACAGCTGTTTATTGTGTTCACTTTTGAAATTTGTGAAATTGTGAAATTATGGAGGAAGAAATTTTAATTTATGCATTGGCTATGAAAGCCCAGGAAAAAAAGAAAAAATTGATAAAAGGAAAAAATGGAGTGATACACTAGGGCTGGGCATCTCCAAAATGCAATCTCCGCCAATTTTGTATAAAAAAATGGTTTATTCAAAAACAAATAACATACAAATAAAATTCCTAAACTTTGTGCAAAACTCGCGAAAATTCAGCAAATTTTCATCAAAATTTTCAACTTTTTAATCAGATTTTTTTTTAATTTTTTGATTATGCAATTTTGCAGCCCAATAAATTCTAGTAAAGAAAATGCAAGTTCAAAGTTAGTCAAAAATCGTGTTGATTTTTGAGAATTTTTTTTGTTGAAGGTGTTTTGCATTTTTTCCATATAAAGTAAAAAAAAAAATTTGTATGGAAGAGACTGCGTGAAGACAAATTGCCAAAAATCAATGGTAATTCCTAGCTACTTAAAACTTGCACTTTATATAATAATAATAAAATTGCGCTACAAATATGCATACTCAAAAAAATTCTAAAAAATCTGATTAAAAAGTTGAAAATTTTCATGAAAATTTGCTGCACTTTCGTGAGTTTTGCACAAAGTTTAGGAATTATATTTTGATGTTTTTTGTTGTAGTATGAACTATACTTTTTTACGAAATTAGCAGAAAAATATTAGAATGAAAATTGTTGCATATATTGTGAAAAATTTGCTGTGCCAATAGTTTGTTCCGGCAGTGTATGTATATATAACCTCTTTCCATTTGATTGCCGTGCGTATTGGATCATTTAAGGAATCCAGCCCTCGTGCTACCTCCTCCCAAAGGAATTGCATATGCCGCGGCTCCTTTGGATTGCTTTTGCCTGCTTGGAACTCCGTTCAAACTTTACGCACCTACATACATTTATATGTAGCACACTTATTATTTCAAAAGAAAAGAAAATAAAGAAGTTTTTATCACACTATCAAAATAATAACACATTTTAAGTATTTTTTTACATAAAATATGTAAATAAACGTACTTCTTCTCAGTTGCCATCTGTTTGACTTAACTCACCAGTCAGCTGTTTTGCCTTTCATTGCGTGGTGAGTTTAAAGAGCTTTCAGCTTTTCAGTCATCGAACTAGAATAGCAGGGGAGCTTTCAACTGACAACGTCTCTGACATGGCAACGCTGTCAGTTTTTACAGAATCGGGCTGTAAATATGCCTACTTCGATGTTTTTGTTTAGTTTCTTCGCGTATTTTTTTCCTCTTCTCTCCCTCGCTAATTTGAATATATGTATGTACACATGATTCAATAATACAAGGTTATGTAATTTGTGGCAGCTAAAATTTGACACTCCTATATCTAGATTTGTATTTTGGAAGTAGAAGAAAGGGGAAGAATGTGATCGCAAGTACGCAAATTATACAGTTAGAAGTAAAATGTGTATTATCAATTCTATGCGAATGTGCAATATATTTGGTGCTTTAATGGAAATACTAAACAATACATAAAATTATGCATTTTGATTTAAGTTATTCGTCATTTCCTACAACAAATCTAGAATACCGACCGTTCAGCTATGCAAAAACGAAAAATGCAGATCAATAGAACTTTTTATTACCTTCTTACCTTCCTTTTATTAGCTCGGGATGTAACTATGTAATATTAATACGCCTAAAAGATGCAGCGATTTCTATTCTTAAGTTACATACCTGTTGACAGTACGAATGGCAATTATAAAAGGGAGGTTTTAGTTTTTTAAACTATAATTTTGTTTTTATGCTCATTTCAACCATGCCAAATTATTTGGCGGAATTCGGCCGCTGTGGTGTAGTGGTAAGCAGTGCGCGCTTTCACTCATCAGCACCTGGGTTCAAGCCCTGGTCAAAGCAATATCGCAAAAAATGTAGAAAAAGGGTTTTTTCTTAACAGCGGTCGTCCCTCGGCAGGCAATGGCAAACCTCCGAGTGTATTTCTGCCATGAAAAACAGCTTCTCATGAAAATACAATCGCCGCTCGGAGTCGGCGTGAAACTGTAGGTCCCTCCGCTTTGTGTGACAACATCAAGGCGCTCGCCACAAGTTGGAGGAGAAGCTCGAGCAAACACTAACATATGTGTAAGCGCCAATATATATATTATTAAAAAATTAAGACGTTCTAGAAGGTTAAAGTTCAGATTTTAGATTTTTTAAATATTAATATCTTATGAACTATATAACGGATTAAAAAACTAATGCCGTCACCATAAAGATAACACAGGTTTACAAAAGAAAGCTTATGCATATTAAACCAAACCTATATATCCTTATGTTATTCGACACGCTGAATGCGAATCCGAAGTCCGTTAGTCTCCACCACGTCAGGTTCGTGGTCAGTTGAAGGTCAAGTAGGGAAAAATTCATTGAATAAACCTGCAAATTCATATACATAAGGTTTTACATTCGCTGAACCCGAATCCGAGGTCCGTTAACCTCCATAATATCAGCTTCGAGGTCATAGCTGAAGGTCAAATAGGACATAAAATGTAGTCAATAAAAATTAAAAAAAAAAGAATTGTTTTTGTTGTCACTGAAACCGAGTATGGAAGTCCCTTGATTCCCCAAGGTCATCTGGAGGTTATGCCCAGGACATCCCAAGGTCAAATTCCGATGAATTTTATTGAATTTTCAGGTTTATTCAATGAATTTTTCCCTACTTGACCTTCAAATGACCACGAACCTGACTTGATGGAGGCTAACGGACCTCGGATTCGCATTCAGCATGTCGAATAACATAGGGATATATAGGTTTGGTTTAATATGCATACACTTTTTTTTTGTAAACCTGTGTAATTATTTTTTCTTTCAGCTGATGTACGTAATTTATAGCTTTTTATATTTATAAACCAAAACCACTAAAAAACGAACGAATGTTATTTTTCCATGAAAAAAACTTTTTTGAAAAAAATGCATAATTAATGGTGAAGAAATTTATATTATTTAGAAAGTACAAGTTATTATCTTTAATTCGATATTACATATTTTATCATGATCTACTTTTGGGTTTCAACAAATAAGTGATAATAAAAAACACAAATAAACAAAGCAAATAAACCTCTTATATCTTCTTAATTTTTTACCAGCGCCAAATAAATTTGGTATCGTTGAAATCATAGTAAAAAGTTCTATCAATCGTCGTTTTTGGTTATTTTATAGCTAAACGGTCGCTATGTTCTAGAAAATTATGCAAACGAAGGTGATGCCAACGAATATTTAGTATAAAGAATTTTTAGTTTTACCTCTAATGTCACTAGAAACAGTAGCGTAAGCAACATTATGCACAAGTAAAGGAGCCGATTTTATGTGTGGGAGCTAGAAGACTGTTTTATTACAAAACCTTTCTTTTATTGAATCATGGTATGTACATCTATATCTATACCTAGTATAAAGGAAAGTCTGTTAGCATTTTTCTATTGCTGTTGTGCAGCCGTCTTGCTCGGTGGCAACCCTGCCTATCGCAATTCTTTTACTTTTCTTTCTCCTCTACTTCAATTCAATTCCTTTTTCGTCTCTAGCACATAATTCTATTTTGAATGTGAACATTAAAATTCTATTCCTCTGCGAACATTTGAGATAGAAGCACGCCATCTAAATTGTGTTTTGCTATCTGATAATAAAAAAAAAAAAAACTTGCGTTAAAGCTTCAGGTGTGGGGTCACAGTACCCATTTAGTTAAATAAAGTTAATAAAATTGAATATGCCACAACGGCTAACAAAACAATTTCTAGTCGACGCTCTAATGGCGGCTAGTGTGGGTTTTCCCGCGACGACTACGGTGGCGCAATTAAAGCGTTTATACGCCGAACACTGCACAAATGAGGTGCTCAATGAGGTGGACGACGACAACATATCCGACTTGGATGAGGGAGCAGCTCCAGACAACCGTTCGACCATAATCGACGCCACGCGCTATGATCAGGTACGAGATGCTCAAAATACGGTTACCGAAAATACCGTTGGCGAATGCCGTTACGCCGGCGCAAGCGCCCCTGCCGCTAACCTAAATAATGTTGCTGAATATACCGTTCATGAACGTCGTGCCGCCGGCGCTAAAAATGCTGCCGTTACCAATGCTGCCGTCACTAAAGTCCCCGCCGCTGACGATATTACTGCCAATGCCGATATTACCGCCAATGCCGAAAATGCTGCCTCCGTAAACCTTCTTGCCGTCTCCAATAGTTATACCAGCGACAAAACTTCCGCTGCCGCTGACAACACTGCATCCAGCCCTACGAATGCCGGTGACGACTACACCGCTGATAATTTGGACCAGCAGATTACGGAATTAAGGAAGAAGCGCGAAATATTGGAGCTACAACGTCAAATAAATGAGCTGAAAACTACGATTGCCAAACCAAGCTTCATTCGCAGACATTGAGCACACAGTTCCAAAATTTAGTGGTGATAGTTCCGCACAATCAGTTCAACACTTCTTCGACGATTTCGAGGAAATAATGCGTACGGTTAATGCGGACGACCAGTTTAAATTGTTAAGCTTACGTCGCTCATTACATAGAACAGCACGAGTGTTCTTAACGACGACATCTGCACTCAACTATCATGATTTGAGGAAGGCAGTTATATAGATGAGTTCGACAGTGCAGTTACTCGCAACGACGTCTACAGAATGTTCAGCGAAAGGAAGTGGAAGCCCCAAGAAGAATCACTGCACTGTTACATATTGACTATGCAGGCTCTGGCGAAACGTGGATGTGTCCAGGAAACTGACGTCATCGACTTGATCTTTGATGGGATCGGGAATAAAATAAACAATATAAATTTACTTATGCCAGCACAATCACTGGACGAGCTGAAGAGGCTAGTGAATCGCTACTATTCCAAATACCTCAAGCCAAATTTTGGTACTGTTCGACGTATGATGCCTGCCGCTGCCGCAAAGCAACCTGCCGTTCCCGTCAAGCCGTCAGCCGCTGATAAGCTTACTGCCGAGTCTGGAGGAAACAGCCAGCCACTATGCTTCAACTGCTCCAAGAGGGGCCACATAAAGCCAAACTGCTCGTATCCGATGCGTCCGAATGCGTCCTGCTTCCGGTGCTGGAAAATGGGTCACGACCCTCATTCATGCACCAATCCACGGAAAAATTTGAAGCCGATTGCCGACCAACCAGTTGCTGCCGTTTACGAAGACGACCTCACCGAGCTGGAATCGTTCAATTTTGTAAGTATTGCTTTTGAGACCAACCGACAAAGAGTGCGAACTTAAATAAATTCATTTCCCTTTTTGATACCGGTAGTCCAACTAACTTTATGAAGCAATCGTGTGTGCCGAATAATTGCCAAATTTTAAGAGAGCCACAACATAATTACCGCAGCATTGGTGGGTCAAAACTAAAAATATTGGGTCAAGTCCTTTGTTCCGTGAAATTTAAAAATGAAGTAAAAGATATCAAAATAAATGTCTTGCCAGAAAATGAAATGTTAGTGCCTGTTATTTTTGGACGAGATTTTTTGAAGCAGTTTAACATACGCTTAGCTAAAATAAAACTTAAATATACGAAAGATAATTTATTGATACATAAGAACACTGCTTGCACTCCCTTGTCGAATGACCTGGTCGAAATATTAAACAAGTTTAGCCTCTTAAAAGCTTATGCGCCACCTAAAAACATTAAAACCGGGGACATGATCGGTACGAGTGGGAATGTTGGTCTCAGCGGGCGGGTCTCCGTCGAATTGCCGGACATATCAATATTGAAATCGATAGCCAAAACGAAGAGTTGGATATAGACTTTGCGCTAAATCGTAATCAGCGTGCCGAATTAAGTAGATTAGTGTTCGATTCGTATATAAATCCGAAAGATCTTAGGGTAGAACCAGTAGAATACCAAATGAAGATTCACTTAACAACTGATGCGCCGTTTTATTGTGCGCCTAGACGTTTATCCTTTGCCGATCGTACTGTAGTTCAGGATATTGTAAGAAATTTAGAAAGGGATGGGATTATACGGGCGAGTAACTCTCCTTAAGCTTCAGCAATAGTACTTGTAAGGAAGAAGAGTGGCCAGAGGCGCTTATGTGTTGATTATAGGGGTCTGAATAAAATAACCGTATGAGATAACTACCCTCTGCCACTCATAGAGGACTGTATAGAATATCTCGAGGGTAAGAATATTTTTCCTGTTTTAGACCTGAAAAATGGGTTCCACCAAGTTAGTATGTCACCGGAGTCCATTCCATACACTGCGTTCGTGACACCGAATGGACAGTATGAATATCTTAAAATGCCGTTCGGACTTAAAAATGCCCCGGCTGTTTTTCAGCGTTTCATAAACGACATATTTAGAGATTTAGTGGACGCAAGGAAAATTATCATCTACATGGATGATATGTTAATAGCCACTGCAACTCTCGAAGAGCATAAAACTTTATAATAATAATAATAATAATATCCCAACGGTTTTT
>NW_023458556.1:86138574-86140502 GCF_013731165.1 Rhagoletis pomonella | reverse complement strand
GAGTATTCTGCATTGTAAAGAAATTTTAAAGAATTCGTTAAGATTTAATTCGATTTTTTGCCGAATTTTCTAAAATGAAATAAATAACGCACACTTCCATTCTTTTACGAAATTTCGGAAGAAAATCTGTGAAGCAGCGAAAATAATGGTGCTATGTGAAGAATATCTTTCAGAATTTTCAGTTTTAAAATCGCCAGACGAAAAAAAAAGTATCATGATTTTTCAATCTTTTCGGTTCTTCCGGGTGCGATTTTACATTATTTTCAAGGAAACGTTTTTTCAATTTGAAATTAAATTTGTTTGAATGATTGTAAGAAATGTAGGTTTACATACCTTTGGCTGTAGCTGACTTTGCAGAGGTGCTCGCTGTTATTGGTTAGATTCCAGACGGCCCCAAGATGTTAATATGTTACCACAAAGTTTTGTTTTGTATTACCAAACTATGAAATAGCATCTGCGAAGTGCAGAATGAAAGTGCATTTGAATGAAGAAGCCGCCAAACACAGTAAAGTAAACAAGCCCCCGCTGCATCCCTTTTTCGATAGTTTCGAACTAGTTCTAAATTCGACAGATAAGATCTAGTTCGTTCTGCGTCCCTTTTTCTATAATTCTGAACCAGCTCTAAATTCGTCACTTTAGATATAGATTTCTAATGAAAAAAAAAGAAATAAAATAGTTTTTTTATGAGTCCCACATTTCGCTGATTTTGAACTGGTGGGGATCTACTTACTATCGGACTGGTTCGTTTTTGGCGATAAAGGTCTTGTACGGAGCTAGAAATTTTATGCACCAGTCCGCGTTTTCCTTGCAGGGGAGGTACCAGGGCTTGATTGTATCAAATTGTTCGAATAGATACAAAACTATGTTACGTGTATGTATATGTATGAACGAACCCTTCCTTAGGCTATCTGCACACTTGTCGTCCAATCATAGTTGCGTTATCGTCTCGCCCTGAAATTTTGAGCCGAGCACATGCATTTCAAAGAAGATCTGCACACTTGGCGTTATCGGCAAATCATAGAAGATGCAGAAACGGATAAGTACGACAATGTCGTTTGCTTCACGCATTGTTTGTTTACATTTTATGGGGAAAAATTAGTGAAAAAGTTAATATTTGCATTACAATTGCATAAAAATTAGTATTTTTTGCATAAAATCTGTGGAAATTATTAAAAAGTGGATAATTGCATTAAAATTCAATAAATGTGAGCGTTTTAACTATGAAATAGGACGAAATTGTAAAAAGTCTCTGTGTGCATGCACAAAACACATTTCGGGAAAAGAAAAGAAGAGTTATTACTGAAAAATGATGTCTAGTATTGTTGCAGCACAGTCTATATTTAAAAATTGCAGGTTTTTGTAAATATTTCGCGAAAATATCAACCAGAAAAACAGAAAATACCTGCAAGTGAATTTTTAGAAGCCAAATGAATTGAAATATCACGACCGAGTGTGCGAAAGTGTAGTCGTCATGTAATCGTTGCATCATGATTGTGACCATGAAGCAACTATGATTGGAATGTGCAGCCTTACGCTGCAAGAATCGTTGCGATGATTCTTGTGAGGTACAAGTGCTTGTAGTACCGAATCGTTACTCACATAATAATCTCGTTACTCGCATGTTCCGTATATGCACCATCAACGTCAAGGCGAATTTATATAAGGTGGTGTTACTACCCTGCAAACCATTTTTTCAGAGTATTCTGCATTGTAAAGTAATTTTAAAGAATTCGTTAAGATTTAATTCGATTTTTTGCCGAATTTTCTAAAATGAAATAAATTACGCACACTTCCATTCTTTTACGAAATTTCGGAAGAAAATCTGTGAAGCAACGAAAATAATGGTGCTATGTGAAGAATATCTTTCAGAATTTTTCCAGTATTTTCTTTATTTTTCGTACAGAAATTTCTTTACGAGTTCGTGTCAA
>NW_023458556.1:86137345-86138474 GCF_013731165.1 Rhagoletis pomonella | reverse complement strand
TTTGCTAAATTATTATTTTTGTTGGGCCTATACTCAAATTCACGAACGAAAGCTCCGGAGGGCCAAAAAGAACTACTAAGCAGCATGTCAAAATTTTCTAAATTTACGTCTATTTTAAATGAAGAAATATTTGTTTCATATTTAAAATTAAATTTTCTGATACTTAAGTTGAAAGTTTTAACTTTGGACGAGATGTAAAACTTTATATCGTCCTCGGAAGTATCCCTCGAAAATCCAGATACAAATATAGACCAGTCTCCTAGTATTAGACTCGATTACCGGCGGACGGGGTTGAGTATCTGAGTTACTAATTGAGGGTAGAGTAAGCCTTGGAAGATTAGATGGCGGTGCCACAACTTCAACGGGGGAAGGGGAAGATACTGCAGGGTCGTTATTATTAGAAGCAGACTTTGATATATATTCTTTTGAGGAAGATAACTCCGTTGTCTGTGGACATGGAGAAGAAAGATTAATTAAGTCATTCGGAAGATTGTTCTGACGTGGAACGGTCCAGAAAACCCATTTCTGGTTTGCCTAAACAACTTAAAGAGATCAACTTCGGTTGACCTGCACTTTAAGCAAGACCAGCGAAGACCTTTGCCATCATTAATAGCGTTCAGAATTCTTCCTGTCAAACCAGCACATTTTAGATGGCAAATACCATCACAGAGCCAGCACGATAAGTAGCGTTCAGATTCGCTTTTAATTTGGCAGTTATCAAGATCACACTTCATATTGAAAGATTTAATAGCACTTATGTTAATAAAAAGACAAGCAAAATAAGTTTAACACAACACACACAACAATTAAGGAGCTGATGTATTTAGCTTAAAAATATATGTAGCGAACAATTTGAGTATCACTGTATTGTGACACTTAATAAACGCAGCGCAAACAGCTGTGACAAGAAATACTAAACGAAGTAAACAAAAAGAGCAAAAAGAAATGTGCAAAAATAGAAACGATCTCAGTTAACTACAAAGGAATAACAACAACAATGATAACAACAAATGGCTCGGCAAGATTAGATGTATGCTAGTGAAATTTAATTAAATTTAATATAAACCACAAAAATCACAAAACTGTTTAAGTCTGATTGTAGCAAAGACCTTTCTTTAATTGAAACGTA
>NW_023458556.1:86132558-86137245 GCF_013731165.1 Rhagoletis pomonella | reverse complement strand
ATTATTGGTTCCCTCAAATGCGTCGGAAAGTAGAGTCTTTTATTGGTGATTGCCTTAAATGCATCATGTATGCGCAACCAGTCCGAGCGAATGAGAGGCACTTATATAGTATCCCTACGAGGCCAGTATCGTTTGACACCTTGCATGTAGATCATTTCGGTCCCTTACCATCATTAAAAAAAGAAAGCATATACTGGTCGTGATCGACAGTTTTACTAAGTTTGTGAAACTATACCCGACGAACTCAACGAGCACTCGGGAAGTAACTGCTGCAATGGAGAGATACTTCAGTTATTATAGTAGGCCCAGACGAATTATATCTGATAAGGATGCTTGCTTTTCATCGTTAGAGTTTAAAGAGTTCCGTTTTCGAAGAAATATCGAGCATGTGAAGGTTGCGGTGGCCAACGGGCAGGTTGAAAGGGTTAATAGAGTAATAAAAGCGATGCTACGCAAATTGTGTGACCCCATAGATCATGCCGAGTGGTCGAATAGGCTCTTGCAAGTAGAATATGCAATTAATAATTCAGTTCACAGCTCCACAAAGAATTCCCCCAGTATGCTCTTATTTGGTGTGGAACAAAAGGGAGAGATAGTGGATGAGTTTACGGAATATTTCGATAATAAGTTTGGCAAACAAGAAGTACGGGATTTACAGAGTATCCGACAGGATGCCGCTGAAGCAATTCAAAGCGCTCAAGAGTATAGCCAGGCATTTTAAAACATTGCGTAGAAGCTAAGAAGTACGATGTGGGTGACTTCGTAATCATAAAGAACGTTGACACCACCGCTGAGACTAACAAAAAAACTAATCCCCAAGTATAAGGGACCATATGTGGTACACAAAATTCTTGGGAATGATCGATAACTCAGCTACCATACGATGGTGTGGTTGAGGCAAATAGAATGAGGAAGTGGCTTAAGCAAAACGTTGAGGCTGGACCTGTCGAGGAGTAAAGCAATACTATAACCTAATCTTAGGCCTTGTAACTTAGACTGTGGGTTCTTATTAGTGATATCCGAAACTACTTAAGTGTGTATAACTCAGGTTAAGCAACATTGTAAATCTAGTTATTGATCGAGGTCGATCAACCGTCAGATTGGCCGAGTTGTTAGCATTTTCCTATTGCTGTTGTGCAACCGTCTTGCTCGGTGGCAACCCTGCCTATCGCACTTCTTTTTCTTTTCTTTCTCCTCTACTTCTTTCAATTCCTTTTTCGTCTCTAGCACATAATTCTATTGTGAATGTAAACATTAAAATTCTATTCCTCTGCGAACATTCAAGATAGAAGCACGCCATCTAAATTGTGTTTTACTATCTGATAATAAATAAAAAAACTTGTGTTAAAAGTCCAGATTTTTTGTACGCGGTAATCTCGAAAACTACTCAACGGATTTTGACGAGATTTTCTCTAATATATTCTGTATCGATAGGAGAGTGACCTTTTTTATTACCTTCCTTTTATTAGCTCGGGATGTAACTATGTAATATTGATGCGCCTAAAAGATGCAGCGATTTCTATTCTCAAGTTACATACCTGATGACAGTACGAATGGCAATTATAATAGGGAGGTTTTAGTTTTTTAAACTATAATTTTATTATTATTCTAATAAGCGTAGGCTTCAGTTCTGCACCGTCACTGTAAAATGAAAATACGTAGCCTTTGGATGTGTCATAATGTATTATTTTTCTCAGTAGGGTTGCCACCTGTTTAAAAACTGTAAGATCTTCACCGTTCGTTCGATAAAAAATTATGATACCAAATGAAAGTGGCCTTTGCATGTACAAAAACTTTAAGTTTTTTGAGTAGGGTTGCCACCTTTTAAAATTACTATCTTCTATACATAGTATAAAGGAAAGGCGAGATATTCTAACCACGCTCCTGAACGGATTTATACTAGGTTCACATATAAGTAGATTATCCTCATTGTCGAGCTTAGCACCCTAATCTGTAATTAGAACAAGAGATAATCTGTAATTATAAAATAATCTCAGATTTAACCGATAACTTTTCGGTGTCCATCCTAGCTTTATCGAATGTTTTTGCGAAAAAGAGGAGAAATGCCAAATGTAAAAGTAAACAAAAATGGACGCTAGCAAGGAAAAGAGGTTTGTAAAGGTATTTTTAATAAAAGGTCAAGTTAAAATATATTTATATTGCTTAATATAGCAGAAAAACGTGATCACGGTGAAACATAACTTTTCCTTGAGATGTGAGAATAACGAGCACAACAAATTTGACGGCTAATAATCTGAGATTTGCCTGTGTAAACGGGGTGATTAAAAAAATGTGAACATACTTTTAGACAAGATTATATAATAAACGAAGCACATGATGACATATGATTTATTTCTCCAAATACGTAAATATACATTCACTAGCAGACCCGGCGAACTTCGTCCCGCCCAAAATTATTTTTTTTTAGTGAAATATTTTGGTAGAACCATTTTCACCAACAATTCACGTTCACGATTTCTAGTGATACATTTATCTGCTAATACATATTACGGTTTGGTGGTTGTCAGAAGGCATATTTCCATTGTCGTCTTTAATAACCTAACGAAAGTGTATGTTCGTGAAGAAGTTCTTGAAATTCTCCAATGATCTGGCGTTTCACAGAACGGTTAGTCGCAAAATGAAATAAATTTGAAGAACTTTTTCCCATTCATCATTCCCATCTGTCCTAGAAACTATATGGTATAGTTGGTGGCAATTTAAAAATTGGTGAGTATCGTTGTTCCACACACACTTCAGTCGAAATACCTTAAAACTCTTATCAAAGAGCGCAACGGTTCTGATGGTAGACATAATGCTGGTCATTTGAGACCCCTGGACAACTCAATCCTGGTGTATCCGAATGAAGCACGCAAATCACGTTCATTGGGCCAATCGCAACACACGGGAGCTCGGCATACTCGGTGGTACAGCACGTCGATGTAATCGGAGATTCACGGCACTTTTTCTCACTTGACGCTTTTTAGTAACAACTCGACACCAGCGTCACCCGGCGGCTGTTTTTTGCAATAGTATTGCCCTTACCGTTACCATTACATAAGTATCTCGAATATAAGCCAGATCAGATCATAACTAAGATTTTAACAATAACACGACTCCAGCGCCACCTGGTAGGTTAAACTGGGAATCTGAACAACTACGAAGAGACCCTACTCACAACGAAAAAAATTTCATTAAAATCGATTCACTCACAAACACGAACGAAGTATTATATGTATATACACCTTCAGTACCTTTGGGAAGACGCCGCGCCCCTTTCTTAAATATCCCTAATTTTATCTAAGAGTATGACATTGATTTCGTATATCTCTATACTACTATATGTTCGAATACTCAACCATGAACACTTCCAGGAATGTGCATTATGAAAAATTCGGTAATAACAGCGGCAATACCGCACCACTGATGAAAGTTTGCAAAACTGTTGCAAGTTGCCAACTGATAAAACGTTGGAATTTCACACCGAACGTGATACTTTAATAATGCGCGCAATACTGCGGTTGTGATTGCGACTCGAACAACCCCATATGCAGTATGAAAAACTCGATTTATATGGGAGGTGCCACGCCTGTTTTCCAATAACATAAATTTTTTCATGAGTATGCGTTTAATTTCGTATGGGAGGTGCCAAGCCCCCTTTTCCAATAGCTCCAGTTTTTCTCCGCGATTGATTTCATATATATTCCTACCAAGATCCAGTACTCTATCATGAACATTTATAGAGATATGCAGTATGAAAAATTTGGTTTTTATCAGGGACGTGAACCGGATGAAAAATTTGGTCGGTTCGGTTCAGCGGTTCGAACCGTTTTTACACTTTTGGATTGGTTCGTCAAAGCGGTTTTTTTGGTCTTTGAACCGGGGTTTCGGTTCGGTTCAACGGTTCGAAAAACAAAAAAATTACGCGAAAGTTTAAGTGTCAAATGTCAAGTGCAACAACGCGCAAGGTTAAGGGTCAAGTGTCTGTTAAATGAGATGGGTTGCCTTTACATTTGATATTGTCGCATGGTAAACGAACATGGTGGGTATTACCATGTTTACCAAAAACAAAAAAAGTGGGTACATTTATCTATTGAAAATTGGTTGAAACGAACCTTTCAATCTTTATAGAAAGTGGTTCGGTTTTCGGTTCGGATCAAACATTTGTGGAAAATTTCGGTTCGGTTAATGGTTCAGTTAATTAATAGAAAAGAGCGGTTTTCTGGTTCAAAACCGGTTCACGTCCCTGGTTTTTATAGTAGGTGCCACGCCTTCTTCACTAAGCGCCACGAAATTTACTTTACGACCTGTTTCCCGCGCTCATTTTCTAAATTGATTTTATATATCTCCATACCAAAATCCAGTACCCTACCATAAACGCTGTCAGATATATGCGGCATGAAAAATTCGGTTTTCCAATAACATCAATTTTATTCATGAATATACGATTGATTTCATATATTTCCAAATATACACAAAAAATTTCATACAAATCGGTCAAGCCGTTTCGGAGGAGTTGACCACAAACATCGTGACATAAGATTTTATTCGAATGGTGGGAACCCTATGCAAATTTGTTTCTGTTTTAAGTGTTTTCATACATTCGCAGTGGAATAGCATTATTACTTATTAAAATTAATTTTTTTGATAATTCAGATATATGGCAACACCGGTTTTTAAATTTTTTCTT
>NW_023458556.1:86127768-86132458 GCF_013731165.1 Rhagoletis pomonella | reverse complement strand
AAATTATTGTTGCTTTTCCACAATAAATTTTCATTTAAAAAAATGACCTCGAGCTCAATATAAATTGTTGAATATTGTCGGGGTTGTAATTAATTTGTTTGTTCCCCCAAATATAAAATTAAAACAAGACTTGACTGTTCGATTTGAGGGTACGCGGAATAATGCCGCTAATTTTATTTTCACTACAAGATTTAAAGTTAGCTGCTTTCGCCGGTACAACGGGGTTGCATCAATATCGTAAATTTATATTTGTAATCTATTACCTTAGGCGAATTCATATAAGGTGATTTGTAGGGTTGCAACATGTATGCTTGATCGCATTACATCACCCTCCTTGGGAAAAGAAGAATTTGGCAGGGTGATCAATTTTGCCAATTCTTCTTGCCCCAAAATTTATATTTAGAATTAAATTGTTTTGAAGGAACGAATTTGGATTTGATTGAGGAATATTCCTCCCCCTTATATTCGTTCGTTCATAGCAATTTAAGTTATGGTAAATATTTAAATAAAAGCTTTTGTATTTACTTAATTATTATGACTTATTTTTATTAATATTTGTAAAAGTGGCAAAGTATAGTATTGTAAAATAAAGATAAGTATGCTATTGATAAGTAACTATGACTTATGAGTTTATTTAATATATATAAATATGTTTTTAATTGGATATGAAAAAATGGAAATTCAAGTTTCTGTTATCTATATATATATACATAGTATTTGTTGAAAGATTTTTGAAATTTGATTTTAAAAATGCATGAAAAAATGCTTTTTGGTTTAACAATCCAATTCATATTTTTGTGAAAAATTCTTAATATACAGTTTCTTGTGTACAGATTTTTCTTTTTTTCTTATGTTGTCGAAAATTGTTACGTTGACTCCGTCAATATTTGTTATGACGTATGGACCTTCATATATGTTTGTATGTTTATCGCGTGGTTCCTTTTGAACTAAGACCGTATCATTTAAATTAACTATTAACGGACGCGCGGTCTTGTTATATACCGTTTGGCTTCGAATTTTATGTTTGTTAATAAGTTCTTTTGCAAGCGCGTGTGATTTTTGCATTCTGTATTTGATTTCTTTCGAATAATTATCGATGTTATTTACATTTTGTAATTCGGTTGGTAAAATTGCTTTTCTACCGAATACTAATTCAAATGGTGAAAGTTTTATCAAATACAGAACTTGTTGTTGTGTTATGCAAAAATGTGGAGTATTTCAAATAAACGTCCCAATCGGACCAAGTTTCATTTAAATACGCGCGTAAATATTCATTAAAGACACGGTGGTTTCGTTCAACTGTACCAACGGTTTCATGGTGATGTGCTGTCGAGAAATTGTGCTGGATTTTTAAAAGTTTGGTTAATTCGGAAAAAAGTTCATTTTTAAATTCAGTGCCCAAATCGGATTTTATAGTGTTCATAATGCCGTATGTTAAAATAAAGTTTTCAAAAATTGCAGAGGCTGTTGTTATTGCGCTTTTATCCGGTGTGGCTATTGTTACTAAATATTTGCTTAAGTCGCATATAATGGTTACTGCGAACCTACTACCATTAATGGACTCAGGCAAGGGTCCTATTGTGTCTATAACTACAACGTCAAAGGGCTTGCAAGGCGTTGGGGTTAGTACTAAATTTTCTTTAGTTTTGGGTTTTACTTTATTTAATAAACATTTCTCACAGCTTTTTACGAATTTAGCAATATCGCGTGTCATATTTTTCCAATAGTATTTTGTACGTAATTTTGCATAGAGTTTTTTGTTTCCGCAATGTCCGCCTGATATCGGGTAGTTATGGTAAATTGTCATGAGTTTAAGTTTCTTGTCGTCTTCAGTTATTGTTTCCACAGGGTCCACTAATTTTTAAGTCTGTAATCGAAAATTGTTCAAAGAATGAATCATTTTTTTGCCATTCAATTTCTTTAATGTTATGATTGCCGGCTTGATGTTGAAGCCTCAAAAGTAGCTCATCTAAATTTGCTATTTTGTTAACAACCTCAAAATTGATTAACTCGAGTTTTCTATGTTTTAAATGCGCATATATATTAATACTTGAAATTTCATCATTTTTATCGTAAGTAATTTTTTTTTTATCCGTAGAATGTTTTTTGAAAAATTGTAAGAAAATTTGTCGTAAACTTGTACTGTGGAGTTATTTGTGTGATTTTCTTCGTACTGTGGTTGCATTTCTACGTTTTTTTTGTCATCGATCTAGTTTTTACTGCTAAAATAGGTTTTGTTGTGTCTTTAAGTTCGTCAATTGTGATTCGTGATAGCGCATCCGCACCAACGTTTGTTTTGCCTTTTATATATTGTATTGTTAAATTGTATTCTGAAAGTTGCAGTCTTGTTCGCGAGAGTTTTGACGAAGGGTCTTTCATATTAAAAAGGTAAACTAATGGTCGGTGATCAGATTTTACAGTAAAGTGTGTTCCATAAACGTATGGCCGAAATTGCTTGATTGCGAAATATATTGCTAGAAGTTCGAGTTCGATAATTGCCTTTTTTTGTTCTGCTTTATTGAAAGCCTTAGAAGCAAAACAAATTGGTAAGTCATTGCCGTTGTGGTTTTGGCTTAAAATTGCACCGCATCCGGTTTTAGATGCGTCGACTGTAATTATGAATTCTTTGCTAAAGTCAGGATACTGTAAAAGTTTAGGAGACATTAAAGAAGATTTAAGTTTTTCAAAAGCTTGCTCACAGTTATCCCATTTAAATTCTACATTTTTCCTGCTCAAACGATTTAAGGGTGCTGCCAGAGAAGCAAAGTCAGGTATAAACCGTCTATAATAGTTTGCAAACGCTACGAATCTACGCACTGCGTCTTTATCGCATGGCTTTGTGTACTTTTTAATGGCTTCTGTTTTTGTATCATCTGGCAGTAGACCTCTAGATGAGCACTTGTGTCCTAAGAAAGTTACCTCAGATCGTAGAAAATTACATTTATTTGGGTTAAGTCGCAAGTTGAACTTTCTGCAAGTTTCGAACACTTTTTCTAGATTTTTAAAATGGTGCACTTCACTGCATCCAATAACTATTACATCGTCGACATACATAAAAGCTTGATTAGGTGAAATACCGGAAAATGCTATAGACATCATTCTTGAAAACGAGTTAGGTGCTACATTAAGACCAAAAGGCAAGACCTTCCAACGGAAAGCTCCCCGATCAGTGCTAAAAGATGTAATATCTCTAGAATTTTTATGTAACGGGATTTGGTGAAAACCAGAATACAGATCCAGAGTTGAAAAATATTTTTCTCTTCCAAGGTTATCTAAAATGTCGTCTATACGTGCTAGCGGAAATTTGTCTGCAATTAGTTTTTTATTTACTGCTCGAAAGTCTACACACATACGGTACGATTTTTGACCTGTTGGATCTTTTTTCGGTACTAAAATTAGAGGACTGTTATAATTGGAGTAGCTTTCCTCTATTAAATTGTTTTTCAATAAATTATAGACTTGTTTGTTTATTTCTTCGCGCTGTGAATATGGCAATCTGTAGTTTTTTATGTAAACTGATGTTTTGTCTGTCAGTCTCAATTTTTGTTCGTAAAAGTTGTTCAGAGTCATAAGGTCGGATTTTAAGGCAAATACGTCGGAATATTTTGAGCAAAGATCAAGCAATTTATTTTTAGCATAATTGGGTACTTGTTTTTCTAAAATCGATTTTAGTTCTACGATGCGTTTCGGATCAGATGTGGGTTCGTTAATTTTATAAACGTTGAAGTTTGTTATGTCTTCGGTTTGAATATTGAAATTTCTTACGTATTTTACTTCGTCCGTAGTGTTTATTAGTTTTAGTATCGGGTTTTTCGTGTCAACGATACATTTCGCTGTAAAAACACCACTACAAACTTCCTGAGTGTCTACAAAAACAGGGTTTTTGGATTTACCCAACTTAAATAACCGAAAAACTTCGCATCTAGGTGGAATTACTAAGCTGTCGGTAGTAGTACCGTGCAAAATAGAAACGCTGATCCTTTCTGTTCCCAAACCAATGGTTATGCTATCGTTTGCATAGTTTGCATTTGTTTATTTTTAAAAAGTTTTTTCCGAGTATGCCGTCCGAAGGAATGTTAAAGCTGTCATTTACAACGTGAAGAGTGTGCGGAATGAAAATGTCTGATACTACCAAATTTGTATTTATTGTGCCCAAGGTTTGGACCGTTTCTGATGTTACGCCCGTGATATTAATAATGTTATTGCTGTTTATTGCGGATTTGCTTGTTAGGCTTGAAAATTTTATAAGCGAAATGTCTGCTTAAGAGTCTACTGAAAAAGTGCATTGTTTGTGAGAATCACTACAATTTATTTCAATGAAATCGGAATAGTTGAGATTTAGGCAGTAAATGGATTTTTCGTCTGTAAAAGTCGTAAGTTGTTTAAGTCTAGCTCCCCCAGTGTTCGCGTCTGAGGGGCTTCGGCGTTTAAAGTCCGAACATTGGCAAAACTTCGTGTATTTGAACGCGTTTGATTGTTATTTCTACTGCTTGAAGCCTGACTGTTGTTACTATTATTGTAGTTATTTCGGCTATTACTGAAACTATTATTCCTATTCTGATTGTTGTTTCGATAGCTAGTCTATTTGAATTGCCGTTAAACCTAAAATTGTTATTGTGATATCTGTAGTTATTGCTGCCTCTATAACCTCCTCGAAAATTATTTGTCCGTATGGGACGTGACCTAAAAG
>NW_023458556.1:86124436-86127668 GCF_013731165.1 Rhagoletis pomonella | reverse complement strand
GCACGTTACTTCTGGGACACCCTGTATAGTGAAAGCTCCCATAGGCGGACAGCGATTGCGGGTTCCTAAATTAAAATAAAGTTTATCCTTCACTAGATAAAAACAGAACGAATGGTATATAAATTGATATGATTATGGCGTTTTCTCTTATACCGACAATTCTCATTGCCCGCTGCGCTCAAGCAGCAAGGATAGGGCAATAAAAAGTCAATTTTTTTTTCTAGAAATGAAAACATCTTTGAATATGACGTATGCCCTTGTGTAAATTTACATATGTACATGCGCAAGAGTCAAAATCAGTGAAAAAAGACAAAATTGACCACTTATTAGAGCTTCGCGTCCGCTTATGGGAGATTTTTTTCATAACTAGACATATTTGAGTGTCTGCGTCCGTTTATCAGAAAGTCCGTATATAGGAGAGCATTTTGTATGGAAGAAAACCAATAACTGCTTATAGGAGATGTCCGCTTATTAGAGCGTCCGTCTATGAGAGCTTTCACCGTATTCCTAAATTTAGTATTTCTTTTAGGAATATGATCTGTGGTTCTGCTTCATCTGTCACTAGGTTTACGTTAAAGTCATTAATACATATAACATACCATCTTTTGTTTGCAAAATGGGAAGCTAAATTCATTTGTGCGGCATTTCCTCTTACTCTCTTCTTCTCTTTGTGCAATCTTGTATTAGCTCTGATCCAGTATTAAATGAACTTACAGGTTTTTACACGAACTTGCAGGAAGTTACAGGAAAAACGATCCCGTGAGAGCTGTGAAGAGAATGAAGTTGCAAGATTTTTCCCGATGCTTTTTGTACACGTACTTTTTGCTGTTACTCACTTTTTACTGTCACTTCAGAAAGTGATTTTGCTGTTTGACATTTTCACGAGATTTTACACAAAAAGTATTCGATCGGAGCTATTATATCATCCATACATATGCATATATACATTAGACTGCATCACTCCCCATACAAAAAAACCGGTACTGTTTTTCCGTTGGAATTATAAAATCTATTATACTTTAAGACGTCCACCAAAATATTTCCCGAAAAATATTAAGATTTAAGTGAGCTGGACCGATTTGAAAATACCTCCAAAAATGGAGTTTTTTTGAAAAAATTCCCTTAAATGACAAAACGGTTTAAACTTAAAAAATTTAAATAAAAATATAAAAAAAATATAAAAAAAATTTAACTTTTTTTTTTTGTTTTTGTTATTTTATGGCCTTATAACAATTATATTCAACAATTTTTATTGAGCTCGAATCGTAATGAGATTTTTGATGCTGTTTTTTAATTTTGTTCAAAGATTGGTATAAGGAAAACTTGAATAACTGAACCTAAACTCTTCCGATTTAGACTTGGGGGGTATCATTGGAAAGGTATTTTCTCAACCTTTTTATTTCTTGCTAATAAGCTCATTCAAAGGATGAAAGAGAACGGTAGGATGAACGAACATCATTCAAAGTTGAAGTACGATGTGTTGGTATTTGAAAAAAAAACATTGGGACACGAATGACTTTTTTTGCACAGAAATAAAAAGAGTTGGAAAATACCTTTCTACCGAGATCCCATAAGTCTAAATCAGAGTAGTTTTGGCCCAGTTATTTAAGTTTTTCGTAAATCAATATTTGAAAAAAGTAAAAAAAACAGCATCAAAAATCTCATTATTACGATTCCGTTGAAAAGATTTTTAAATATTTGTATGCAGATTTTTAAGCCTAATCTGTTTTGTCATCTGAGGGGACTTTTTTCAAAAAGTTCTTTAAGTAACTATTTTTATTCATAAAAAACTCCATTTTTGGAGGTATTTTCAAATTAATCTAGCTCGCTTAAATCTTAATATTTTTCCGAAATATTATGTTGGACGTCTTAAAATATAATAAATTTGGTAATCCCGGCGGAAAAACCGCAACTTTTTTTGGTGATGCAGTCTAATATACATATATTCATGTGTGTTCATCAGTTATCAACGGTCCCAGTTCAAGTGACTTCAGAATTTTTTTTTAATTTTTGCCTTGCTTTTTTATCAAAAGACTACTAAACCTATGCCTTAAACCATGCTACGAATATCAAAACTACTTGAAACAAATGAGTTCATACATATGTATGTACCACAAACTAAAGTATGTATACAAAAAGGTACAAAATGTGTTGCCGCGGTGTTCAGAAGAAATGTATCACCAAAATTCCCTAAAATGGATCAAAAGTGTCATGAAAAAAAATTTTAAGTATCAAAGAATCAATCTTTAATAAAACTACTAATTCTTAAATTAAAATGGTAGTTTGAATTTTTAACTGAGATCGTTGACAGTTTCTATTAATATTTTTTAGTTTTGTTTTTGTTATTTTTTTGGCCTTATAACAATTATATTCAATAATTTATATTGAGCTCGAGGCCATTTTTTTAAATTAAAATTTATTGTGGAAAAGCAACAATAATTTGAAAAAATTGTAGAAGTGATAGCTATTTCGAAAATCACCACATTTCCTCATCAGACTTCTTTCAGTAGGATTCGAACCGACGATCCCACTGACTCAGCCAATTGCATATGCACCGTGCTAAGTACGCCTTGTAAATTATCGTTTGCTTTTTTCCACTATTTTCATTTTTGTTATGCCAACACAACACAACACATGTGGTTGTTGGAATTGTTGGTTTTTGCTAATAATTCTATTTTTAGAATGTTTAACTTTTTGGTGTGCTCGTCCTTAAGTTATTTGTTTTTGTTATTTTTTTGGCCTTGTAACAATTATATTGTAATGCGATCAAGCATACATGTTGCAACCCTACAAATCACCTTATATGAATTCGCCTAAGGTAATAGATTACAAATATAAATTTACGATATTGATGCAACCCTGTTGTAACGGCGAAAGCAGCTAACTTTAAGTCTTGTAGTGAAAATAAAATTAGCGGCATTATTCCGCGTACCCTCAAATCGAACAGTCAAGTCTTGTTTTAATTTTATATTTGGGGGAACAAACAAATTAATTACAACCTCGACATGGCGACCGTGGGTCCGTCCCATTAAACGGCGGCCACCTACACATAACTAAAAGTTAAAACATGGGAAAAATTAAAATACAAAAAAAAAGCGTGAAATGAACTGAACTTAGACCAAAAATCATTACCAACAACTATACGGTGGCGGTTAACTAAATCAAAAACTTTGAAAATTATTACAAAAACACAAAAAAAAATCTAAAAAACTACAAAAATCCAAAAAAAAAA
>NW_023458556.1:86123085-86124336 GCF_013731165.1 Rhagoletis pomonella | reverse complement strand
GAGCTTTCGCTTGTGTCATTCCTTCAATAATAAGCGAACGCTCCAGGGAATCTGCGAGCTCCTCTACCTGTTTCGCAAAATCTGAATAATTGTTGTTATGCACTTTCAAAGCTGCAATTTTACCAGCGACAACTTTCGAGTTATCTGGTTTTATTTTGTTTGACAGCGCTTCTTTAATTTGACTAACTGAGCTTATTTGCGTTGGTAGGGACTCGCGAGCTTTACCTTAAAGTTTGGATTTCAAAAATGCAATAAATGTTGTAGTGAGGCTTTCGTCTGATAATTCTTCAATAAGGGTAATTTTATCAATAAACGAGGCAAGTGATAGCGGGTCACCACTATAATTTTCCCTTATAATCGAGGCGCATAAACTTCTAAATGATTTCTTTTGCTCAGGTGTTGCCATTTTTGCGTTGGTATTTTGAAAGAAGTTAATATTTGGTGAGCTTGTGGTTACGTAAGGGGGGTCGTCGAATCCCAAAAAATCTTCCAGAAAAGACAAGGAACGACTCTTTTTAATACTATAAACTTCAAGGGTGCCAGTTGATCGTGCGTCAGGAAATTTCTACGTCGGAATCTGCGTCCGAATACAAAACTTTTTCTGTAATTTATTCGTCGAAATCTTCTGGTACTTTTATTTTGCAACCAATTTTATAAAAACACTTAAGTAGCTTTTCTCTACACCGCGATAAACTTTCAATTAATGACTTTAGCTTAACCTTTTGTTTAAAGTGCGAATTTACTAGTATTAAAATGTTGTTATAACTTTTTATTAAAGATTCTTTATATTCCTCTAACTTGCCCTCTTTTGTTGAGATAGGACGACTTTGTAACACATATTTTGTAACTTTTGCAAAATCAGTACGCAAATCTTTAAATGCAGTATCAAAATCTGGCATTTGACAAACCCGGCATAAATGTTAACAAAAAAAATTTTGATTTATTTAAATTATGGCAAAAAGATGTTGGATTTTGTACGCAACTATAGGCACAGTAAAATTTTCACAATTGGCATTCAATCGGCATTAATCTTTGTTTTAAAAAAAAAAGTTGTAAACGTGGCAATCTGATGGCACGGCCTGGTTTATAAGAAAAACATGTATCGATGAGTTTGATTTTATACGAAATTTCAAAAAAAAGTTTCCAGCACTCACTCGGCGAAGCACAGAAAAAAAAATGTTTGTTTGATAATATCAAAATTTGAATTAAACATTTTGGAAAAGTTTTCGTTAAGCACTTTGCAAGGCACTG
>NW_023458556.1:86105575-86122985 GCF_013731165.1 Rhagoletis pomonella | reverse complement strand
TTTAATTGTCAGATATTGGGACCTGTGGAACTGCCGCCAACGCTCAACTCTCACAGTTATCTAGAGTTCCTTCAGGAACGGCTTCCAACTCTTTTGGAAGATGTACCCTTAAACCTGCAGCGAAGACTATGGCTTCAAAATGACGGGTGCCCTGCTCACTACGGGCGTGAAGTAAGAGCTCATTTAGACGAAACTTATCCTCGCCGACGGATTGGACGATACGGGCCAATCACGTGGCCCGCTCGATCGCCAGACCTGAATCCATTAGATTTTTTCTACTGGGGCTGTCTTAAGGACAAAATTTATTCAAAAACAATTCAAAACGAAGAGCATTTGCGGGAACAAATAAATGGAGCTGCTGCTGAGATAGCCCAATTGAGTTTAAGATCTCTAAAAGCGTATTTTCTTAAAAGGTGCCGAGCTTGTATTAGAGTAGAAGGTCGCCAATTTGAGCATATTTTATCAATAAATGAATAAATTTCTCTTCAAACGACTCATGTATATTTTATTTCACGTGAATCCATGCTTCACAAAAAATATTGATAGATATAGCCCTTGTTATAGACTCTAGTCCGAATTCCGGTAAGTAACAGTCAAAGTTGGGGAAGAAAATATCAAAAAGTTAAAAATCCAGAAATAGTCCTAATTTTATGATGGTTCCTTAATTTATTTTAACTACATTGCATTTGAGTATGGAGAGGCAACTATCTGGAAGTATTTTACATAAAAAATTTACTAAGTATTGCCCGGTTTGTAGTTGCAGTTAAAGAAAACACATGAAAAGGCACGATTTTTTTTAAATTCGAAAAAATGTAAATATTTCGAAAACGGTGACACTTTTACCTGAAAATTTTTTGTTTATCAGTGAGCTCACCCCCCCACCTACCTTGCCCTAAAGTTTGGCACGTTACTTCTGGGACACCCTGTATAACGAAACTCATAAAAATTATAATTTCATACTTTATGCAAAACTTAAAAAAATTCTTAAAAATTTTCCCAAAATATTTTACCCTTTCCCAAAAAGAAAATAACAATCGCTCAATGCGACTTAGAAATCTAGGAGAAAATGGTTTCCAGTCGAAAGATGCTTGTCTATATATCGTCGTTTGAAGTACAAAACCGGGTATCGTCATTCTGCAAAACCGCGTAACTGACATTGGCTGCAACAAATTGTATTTGCATATACAGGGTGTCCCAGAAGTAACGTGCCAAACTTTAGGGGAAGGTAGGTGGGGGGGGGTGAGCTCCCTGATAAACAAAAAATTTTCAGGTAAAAGTGTCACCGTTTTTGAAATATTTAAATTTTTTCGAATTTAAAAAAAAATCGTGCTTTTTCATGTGTTTTCTTTAACTGCAACTACAAACCGGGCAATACTTAGTAAATTTTGTATGTAAAATACTTCCAGATAGTTGCCTCTCCATACTCAAATGCTATTAAAATATATTAAGGAACCATCATAAAATTAGAACTATTTCTGGATTTTTAACTTTTTGATATTTTCTTCCCGAACTTTGACTATCTCGGGTGAAAAAAAAAATGTACTGAGCTATAACTTTACATTACATAAAAAAAATGCTCATTTCATAAAGATTTCAGAAAGGTGCCACACTTACTGTTTCGAATAGAAAAAAAAAGTTATAGCCGCTTTTGTGGGTAAAGGACTGAGACACGCTAGAAAGTATTTAATAGATTTAAATTGAATTTGCTCTTGTTACCGTCAAATGACATGCTAAATAGTACGAAGGTACATTATTACCTGCTCCTGACATTATTGTGTGTTACTTACCGGAATTAGTGAAAGTGGATTTTGTGAAATTGGACCCTTCGAACATTGTGTTATTAATACTATGACAGAGAGCACGCAGTATACGTCGCATGAATATGCGGATATTCACCTAATTTACGGTGAAGCTTGCTGTAATGCCAGAGCTGCTGAAAGACTCTATGCAGAGCGGTACCCCAATCGTCGACATCCGGGTCGTGAAGTATTCGCCCGGACCCATAGAGAAATATATGAAGGTAAGTGATTTTTAAACTTTCTTGTTTGCTTGCTTGTTACCTATCATTTTTCTCTTTTTTAAGGTCGGATACCTGGAAGTCGTGGCGGCGAAACAGGACGTCCTGCAACGGTAGATGTTGAAGCTGTGTTAGAGGAAGTGGAACTAGGTCCATCGAGTTCAGTGAGAATGATGGACGGGAATACCAAAAACTACAGTTCACAAAGCTTTACAAGACCATCGATTTCATCCATACCACATTCAACGTGTTCAGGCTCTACAAGAAAGAGATTACCTGTCGAGAGTTAGATTTTGCCGTGAAATGTTGCGAATGCATGAGTCAGACCCCAACTTTTTTAATAAAATAATTTGGAGCGATGAATCATCACGTGATGGTTATTTTAATTTACATAACCTTCACAGTTGGCAGATAGACAATCCTCACGAAATGAGAGAAGATCGTTAGCAGTACCGGTACAAACTAAATTTATGGTGCGGTATTTTTAATTGTCAGATATTGGGACCTGTGGAACTGCCGCCAACGCTCAACTCTCACAGTTATTTAGAGTTCCTTCAGGAACGGCTTCCAACTCTTTTGGAAGTTGTACCCTTAAACCTGCGGCGAAGACTATGCTCACTACGGGCGTGAAGTAAGAGCTCATTTAGACGAAACTTATCCTCGCCGATGGATTGGAGTATACGGGCCAATCATGTGGCCCGCTCGATCGCCAGACCTGAATCCATTAGATTTTTTCTACTGGGGCTGTCTTAAGGACAAAATTTATTCAAAAACAATTCAAAACGAAGAGCATGTGCGGGAACAAATAAATGGAGCTGCTGCTGAGATAGCCCAATTGAGTTTAAGATCTCTAAAAGCGTCTTTTCTTAAAAGGTGCCGAGCTTGTATTAGAGTAGAAGGTCGCCAATTTGAGCATATTTCATCAATAAATGAATAAGTTTTTCTTCAAACAACTCATGTATATCTTATTTCCCGTGAACCCATCCTTCACACAAAATATTGATAGATATAGCCCTTGTTATAGACTCTAGTCCGAATTCCGGTAAGTAACATAAAATAATGTCAGAAGCAAGTAATTATGTACTTTTGTACTATTTAGCATGTCATTTGACGGTAACAAGAGCAAATTCAATTTAAATCTATTAAATACATTCTAGTGTGCCTCAGTCCTTTACCAACAAAAGCGGCTATAACTTTTTTTTCTATTCAAAACAGTAAGTGTGGCACCTTTCTGAAATATTTATTAAATGAGAAATTTTTATGTAATGTAAAGTTATAGCTCAGTACATTTTTTTTCACCCGAGATAGTCAAAGTTGGGGAAGAAAATAGCAAAAAGTTAAAAATCCAGAAATAGTCCTAATTTTATGATGGTTCCTTAATATATTTTAACTACATTGCATTTGAGTATGGAGAGGCAACTATCTGGAAGTATTTTACATACAAAATTTACCAAGTATTGCCCGGTTTGTACTTGCAGTTAAAGAAAACACATGAAAGGCACGATTTTTTGTTTATCAGTGAGCTCACCCCCTCATCTACCTTCCCCTAAAGTTTGGCATGTTACTTCTGGGACACCCTGTATATACAAATAGAAATGCTCAAAGTACAAGCTCAAAGACAGTAATTGATGCGGTGTTTTCAAGATATTTCAACGCTCTTGATTCACAAGTATATACAAGTATCATATTTTATCAATCATACCGATATTTTCATGTATTAAAATAATTAAAAATGAAAATGAATAAAAAAATTAAATCAGCAAGATGAATAAAATTATGTGTATGCATGTAACTAATTCGGTAGGTTTACATATAAAAATATTATCCTCATTTTCGAGCTTAACTCCGTAATCTGTAATTAGAACAAGGGATTAGCCATATAAAATTATAATTATAAAAGAATCTCAGATTAAACCGATACCTTTTTGGTGTCCAACCCAGTTTTATCGATTATACTTGCGAAGAAGAGGAGGAATATCAAATGTAAAAGTTGCAATGCTATCAGTTTTTGTGGTTTATCAAAAACGCAACCGCTCGCTTGTACGCACAAAATCGAATGAATCTCTTTATTCTTTTTAAGATGGCGCTTCACTTGTACCAACGGTTAACATAACAACGAGTAATAATAAAACTAGTGTACAAACAAACGAATAATGAGTCTTAAGGTCTAGTTACAGCATCAACTTAAAAACTAATTCTTAAGTTCTAGTTACAGTGTGTAAGTACAAGCACATGCCTACTCTACTACTATTTCCTATAGCTCGGCCGTCCTGACTTATAGAAGCTCCTGATTCTACGACGTTTTGTAAAGGCAAAGCTTTGGTTATGCAAAGAAAAATTTTTGTTTCAGCTAGGGGTTTTAGTATTTTTATCGCCTGGATTTTTTCTAAAATTGCACCAAGGTTTTAAATTTGTTATCGACCAGGTGCCTTTATATGGAATCTGTGTCTGCTGAAAACCTTCTACATCTTCGACTACGTAGCGATAATTTTCTAGAACTTTAGTTATTTTGTACGGTCCCTTGAACTTAGGTATCAACTTGCTAGACGTACCTACTTGCGAACTAACATTGGAGACTACAACGTAGTCTCCTACGTTAAATTTTCGTGGTTCTCGCCGTTTTTTATCTGAGTATACCTTGTTGTAACTTTGTGCTTTACATTGCTTTATTTCTGCCTGTTCTCTAACGTTTTTTACTATTGACGGACTAAACTTTTGTACTGGTTCTATTACATTTTCTCTGACACTATCTACGATCTTTCCTTTTTGCATAACTCCGAACAAAAGTACACTGGGTTGTTCCCTGGTCGCTTTATGTACTGTATTGTTCATGGCATGCTCTGCCGATTCTAACCTTTTTTCCCAGCTTATCTCTTTCTCAGAATCTACCATTTTTGCTAACATAGGCCCTAAGCTTTTGTTCACAATTTCAACCTGCCCATTTGCCTGGGGAGAGCTTGTCGCGACTTTTATGTGTTCTACACTACTTTCTTCTAAAAATTCCTCAAACTCTTTTGACGTGAAGCAGGTTCCTCGGTCTGACACTATGAACTTTGGCCTGCTATATGCCCGGAAATAATCTCGTAAAGCTATTTTCGCGGGGTAGAGACGAATAAATTTTCTATCACCACTAAGATGTGTTTGTACTTTGTACATTTGCTATGAATTGGTCCGTAATGGTCAATGTGTACCATTTCGAACGGCACGTTTCCTTTCGGGATCATGTGTAACAGCCCTTCCTTTTTACCGCTCTTACACGAAAATGCTACGCACTTCAAACAATTTTCTATGTGTACGGACGCCTTTTTCCTAACGTTTGGAAACCAGTAACTTTTCCCTATTGTCTCTACCACTTTGTGTACACCTAGATGCCCCATTTCGTCATGGTATTTATACAAAACATGTTCTTACATAGGTTCGGGTACGTAGAAAAGTAAGTCTTTGTCCTTCTTTTTATAAATTACTCCGTTTCTCATCTCATAATGACTGTTTTCCGTAATTTCTAGCTCCATTTTTATCTTTCCTATCCGTTCGTCTCGACTTTGACATATAATTAAGTTTTCTTCGAATGTATTGGCGTGAATCACTAGCACGTTGGTTACCCTACTTAGCGCGTCTACGTGTTTCATTCTTTTTCCCGACCTATGCTCAACCTCGTAATCATAATTTTGCAACTCTAACGCCCACCTCGCGATTCTTGGGTTCATATCTTTTTTATTCAATCTCAATGTCAAGGAGTTGTAGTCAGTTACTATCTTAAATGTAATACCTGGAAGATATACCCTGAATCTTTTCAACGCATACACTATCGCTAGTGTTTCTAATTCAAAACTGTGGTATTTGGATTCTGCATCCGTCGTTCGTTTGGAGAAGTAAAACACTGGGTGTAATTTCCCATCTCTTTTTTTTTGTAACAATAGTGCTCCAAATCCTAGAGCGCTTGCATCGCAGTGTAATTCTGTAGGGTCGTTCGGGTCGTGGATTGCTAATAGCGGGGATGCAATGAGTTTTTCCTATTATTCTATTTCTTCTTTCTCGAACTGGAACTTTTTATCTTTTTTCGTAAGATCATGAAGAGGTTTGGCTATAGTTGCAAAATCTTTTATAAACCTTCGGAAGTAAGAGCACAAACCTAAAAAACTTTGAACTTCCTGGACTTTTGTTTGGACCGAAAAATTTTCTATTGCCTTTAAACCTTTTTCGTCGGCTTGAATACCTTTGTCGCTAATAACATATCCTAAGTACGAGACCTTTGACTGTAAAAACTCGCACTTGTCTAGTCGTAGCTCTAAATTATTCTGAACAATCCTCAACATAACTTTTTGTAATATTTCTAGATGCTGTTGTGTGCTTTGCGTTGCTATCATAAGGTCGTCTAGATAAACTATTACTTCTAAATTTTATTAATGAACTTCTGAAATGTTGCGGGTGCATTTTTTCAGTCCGAATGGCATCTTTAAAAATTCGAACTGTCCCAAGGGGGTGGTGAAAGAGGTGTACTTAACTGAGTCTTCGTTTACAAAAACGTGAAAAAATCCGTTTTTTTAAATCTAGCTTAGTGAATACCTTTTTGTTCGCCAATCTGCCCAGTAAATCATCTGTAAGTGGCATGGGATAACTGTCTTTGATCGTAACCTTGTTTAGTTTCCTATAGTCAACGCATAGTCGAAGTTCACCTGTTTTCTTTTTAACCAATACTATTGGCGACACAAACTCTGATTCGCTTGGCCGTATGTACCCCTTTGCCAAATATTCGTCTATTATTTTTTGAAGCTTTTCGTTCTCACTATAAGATAGTCTCCTCGGAGGGCACGCAAATGGCTTATCGTTTTCTAGCGTTAGTCGCATTTCCTTCCTTACAAGGGGTTCACTTAGCTTTTTTGAGTTCACATAAATTTTCCTAAACATCTCCACGAAACTTTCTTTTTCTCTACAGCTTAGCTGTTCACCTACTTTGAGATCTACGTCAGTTTCTTCGCAAGCATCTATTGCCATAATTTCATTTAACACTTCGCTAATATTATCTTCGTTCGCACCCCTTGTGCTTTCCACTTTTTCGCACTTGCCCTTGTTTGCCCCGACTAAGTTTCTCATTTTCCCAACATTGTGCTTTTCCTCAACTTTGTTTTTGTTCTCTACTTTATTCACAACATTTCCTACTTGCACTTTATTCACAACATTTTCTACTTCCACTTGTGCTACTCTATTCATAAACTCGACATTTCCTATCTTCAACTTTGCGTCACTAGTTTCAATAAAATCCCTGCCTAGCAAGACTGAATAACCCATACATTCGTTTGGAACCGCCAAGAGTTCAACTAAAACATATTTATTCAACACTTCTATGTAACATTTAATTTTTCCGTATACTTTCAAAGGGGACTTATTCAACCCGTAATATATTTCTTTGACATCTTCTAACTTTACTCCTGCTGGCACTATTACTTGCTTGATCAGGCTAACGGGGCTTCCTGAGTCGACTAAACATCCTATGAACATATCACTATTAACATGTGCTGATACATATAATTTAAAATAACTTACGAAAGTGTTCTTGCTTTTCTTATACTGCTTGCACTCCGCTGCTTGGTGGCCCTGCCGCAAGCGAAACAGGAACCTGCTTCTCTTTTCGGCTTTCTGCAGTCCTTTGCGTAATGACCAGAGCAGTTGCAATTGTAGCAACGCATCCTGTTGTCTGGTCGAGGCTTTTGCGCCGGACGCTCTGGGAGGTTAATACAGCGGAACGCCCTCACTACGTCGTTCGCGGAAGCAAAATTTTGTAATCTCGCCTGATTACGCAGTTGCCTATCGGGTATGCCTTCTATGAGGTAGTCCGCGAGTTCCTCGTCGCTCAGGTTGAGTCCACCGCCTAGCAGACATTTTTCATTGAAATAGTTGGCGAAACTCTCCTCGGGTGTCCACGTCCGCTTTTCAAACTTTCGGCGGCAATCAAGTTTGCTTTCACCTGATGCAAACACGGTTTTCATTTCGCGTAATAGCTCGTCGATATCTTTGGGAAACACCGGCTTTGCACTATACCACGCCAAAGCTGCACCTCTTAGTTTGATGTGGATTGCGACACCCAACATCGCGTCGTTCACTTGTAGTACTTCGCGGTAATGTAGCAACTGGTTGTGCCAAGCGTTGAAACCGGCGCCGCCGTCATATGTCGGTATAATGTCCTTCAACGTTTCGAACGGAACACCCTCATTTATTCCTCTGCATACGTTGGTGTTCACCGCCATTTCGTTTTCTTTTTCTAGCAGAGTCTTTCGCAGATTTAGCAGCTCAATTTCTTTTTGTAGCAATTGAATTTTCAGGTTACTTGTTCAACGCTATCGGGTATGGGCTGTGCTGTCTCACCGTTGTTGCTTGCTCTGCCGTCACTCGAACTGTACTCCGATAAGCGGTGCCCAAATGTACCGCTATGTGTACATGACAATACGTTCCGCACGTACACCGCGCCATCATCGTCGTCTGTACCATAGCTATTCTCGATGTTTTCCTCGCCGTTGTTTTGACCGTTACTCGGACCATTGTCTTGATTGTTACTCGGACCATTGTTCTGACCGTTGTTCGGACCGTCGTTTTCCACGTTGTTCACACCGTTGTTCCCACCGTTGTTCCCACCGTTGTTTTCCTCATTGTTCTCACCGTTGTTCTCCACGTTGTGCTCATCGTTGTTTCTGGACACACTTTTCCCGCGCTGTTGCTGAGCTGCGTTTCCCGTATTTTCGTCGTCGCCACCGTCTAAAACACTTTTTTCGCCTGCCTTGTCTACTGGACATGATCCTCGCGCCTCCACAGAAAGCTCGCTCAACCTGGCGGCGGATGACGCTTTTGCACCGCTGGCATTGACGGCTACCGCAGCGCACCAGGCCTTCAGCTGCAATAGCGAGTACTTCTCCGCATTTACCGTTTCGCGATTCATTATAAACTTGACTTTTACTCAAAATTTACTTGGGAAATTTAAAACTTTTTACTCTAAATGGGTTCAAAGACCACTTCTGATGCAATGCTATCAGTTTTTGTGGTTTATCAAAAACGCAACCGCTCGCTTGTACGCACAAAATCGAACGAATCTCTTTATTCTTCTTAAGATGGCGCTTCACTTGTACCAACGGTTAACATAACAACGAGTAATAATAAAACTAGTGTACAAACAAACGAGTAATGAGTCTTGATGTCTAGTTACAGCATCAACTTAACAACTAATTCTTAAGGTCTAGTTACAGTGTGTAAGTATAAGCACATGCCTACTCTACTACTATTTCCTACAAAGTAAATATCATAATATGTGTAGGAGAAAAAAGTGGCCACGGTGGCACAGAGAAGAAGCTTAACTTTTCCTCGAGTAGCAAGAATCAAATAAAAGACCTCTTTGATATCAATTTCGTTACGAAAATTATACGCATTTTTTAACTGCCTTGGAAACGTAGGCAAAATTTTTTTTATTCATACGAATCGTTGCAAAAGTTCTGTTTTTTGTTTTGTGTTTCTAGCAGTAGACGGATTCTCACAACGTTCCGAATAAATAAAAAAAGATTTTGCGTACGTTTCAAAGGCAGTTAAAAAATGCGTATAATTTTCGTCACGAAATTGATATCATAAATTTTGTGTTTCTAGTTCAGCTTTCGTCACTCGAAAATTTTACCTCAAAGAGGTGTTATATTTGATATCAATTATTTTGGGGTAGCAAATTTAAAATCCTACGAAAATACAAACAATAATCTAAATGTTTTGATCTAACGATGAGCTGTATGATCTTTACAACGACATGGACATAGTGCAGCGAATTAAAATACAGCGGCTCCGCTGGCTTGCCAATGTCGTTCGAATGGACACCGACGATCCAACCCTGAAAGTATTCAACTCGGAACCCGCTGGTGGTAGCAGAGGAAGAGGGAGGCCCCCACTGCGATGGAAAGATCAGGTGGAGAAGGACTTGGCTTCACTTGGCATTTCCAATTTGCTTTAGTTGGCACAGAGGAGAAACGACTGGCGTGCTTTGCTGAACTCGGCCAAAATCGCTTAGGCGGTTACAGCGCCAAAAAAGAAAAAGAAGAAGAATCTAAATGTTTTTTTTTTCTTAAATAAATTGCTAAAAATATTATCTACATCTAAATTATGCATTCAAATCGATGTGTCCATTGAAACATATAATTTTTCGGATACGGAATACAGCGAAAAAGAATGATCATCCTTGGTATTCGAAAACAAAAAAAAATATGAGAAATGATAAAAACGTATCAACTTGGTACCAACTTTGGATACAATAAACCACTGTATTCGTCTGATTGTCTCGTAGTTTATTTTTGTTAAGATTTCTACTGGGTGAGGGGCGCACACATGTGCTTTTTTAAGAATTTTTACTTCTATCATGTGTACGGTGTGGCAATTTATACATTTTATGTAAGTAGAAGCGGCTGATTGGATGAAGTAAATGCATTCACACATACATATTTATGTACAACTGTAGGTAATATAGTACGCGTCTTCCCAGGTAGGTTAAATGCGGGTGGTAAACCCATGTAGCATAGTTAAATACTGTGTACATACATACAATTAAAATGGTGAAAAATATTACAATTTCGGAATGTGACTGGAAAAAAACTCTAAAATACACACACATTGTGGTTTCCAAGACATGTACGAATTGATTAGCACAGCTGCATCCTTCAACTTGTCAACTCGCGGGAAATCCCCCCGATTTGCAGGGAATTTCGGTTTAAGTGGCAATCGGGGAATGGGCAATCTTAAAGTAACCAAATTAGACGAATATGTTAATTTGAAACCATTGGTCGCTATTTGGGGCGACTTTTTTAAATTTGAATCGTTATATCTCCACAACAAGAATTTTTCCAGATACAAGCTATATACCAAATAAAAGCTAAGGTTTTGGCCTAGACTTGAGGAAACTTAGAATAAAATCGACTGACCAGTTTTTGAGAAAATGCCCGAAATCTATATTTTCAACAGCCCGATTTTTAGTTTTCAGGCGATAACGTTATGACATATTTATATCTCATAAACACAAAAGATAGCGATAGATAGCTTGTTTGAAGATCCTTCTACTCATGTCCGCACCAATGACATGGACTGCGGCCTCAGTGGTAGTTTGAAAAATTGCCTTTTTTTGAATTTCAGGCAGCAGCCACGCCCACAAATGCATACGAATCAAACCATCCTGGAACAAAACCTTCTTAGTTTTTTTTGTACTTTAATTCCTGAAAGTTTGGAAAAAAAATTAAATGAAGGTACGTACAGGCGCCACATACATACCAAAGCATCTCGTAGTGGAGACAGGAACCAAAACACATTTACCTCTATATCTTTCCAACTAGTAGCCGGAACTTAATATATAAGGTATCGTTTGAAAGGTATTGGCCTATAGAATAACACTAAATATGTTTTATTGTAGGGGGTATCCCTTAAACCGGCAAAAGCAAAAAAACGTTTTTTGTTTCGCAACACTTTACCCTATTTTTTAAGAATCCGGTTAATCGTTTATGAAGCTTGAATACATTTTCTGGACACAGACCTTTTCAACGATGTCTCAAACATGTCGAATGGACGTCTGGATAAAAACTTCCAAATCTCGTGTAGTCGCGAGTCATTTCAGCATGCTACTGTGGCAGCTTTCGTCACTCGCGCGCATTGCCGTGCGCTGTGATAACAAGCACAACTAATTTGGCAACTAACGAGCTTTGATTGAGATTATATTTATATGTAAACGTACTTATATGCTTTGCCGGTCGCATATGTTTACACATCAAATTTCATGAGTACCTAGTCCTCCTGCCATTAAAAAAAAACCGTATAAATCAAATTTTCAAACTTTGTGCAATATTTAAAAAATAAGTTTTCTTAAAAACGTAAAGCTTTTTGATTCGATTTCAATTTTAGTATAATAATGTGCAAGTTTGCAGTAGCTAGGATTTATAGTGGATTTTTGGCAAATTTTTGTTTGAGCTATTTCTCGTTTCCTCTATAGAAAAAAAACGTCGAACATACTTTGCATGGAAGAAAATGCTGAGAATTGTGTATTCGTGTTCACATTTGCATTCGTCTTCGTATCTGAGTATGTGTTCGCAACCTGCTTCTCTTTCTATTTTTTATTTTCTACGCAAAGAATAAATCTTAAAAAATATTTTTTTGTTATAAAAATAAAACTCAAAAATATCGATCACTAGTGAACTCGCATGGCGTTAAAACACCGAAACTGGATTTAACTTTTTAAACAGGTGCCACTCTTCAAAAACCTAAAAAATATTCCAAATGTTAGTCAGAGTTGTAGCGATCCGTGTGCCAAATTTCATCTAAATCCGGCAACCGTTTCTGCGTGAAGAGAAATTTTGCATTGTGTCGATTTTTGATTTCAGCAAAATTTTAATCACCTTGTACCAGGGCTGGCACGCAACAAACTAATTTGGGCACGGTATTAATTGAAAACCGAATTCCTCAATTTCTACTAGTAGTAGTTACTAAATAATCGCAACAATTTTTCTTCCTTTTAAAATGGAGATCTAAGCGAGAGCTATTCACACCCAACAATTCAGCCAAGAAAAGCCAAAAATACAAACAGTAACCAACAACATCCACAATAGATATTTGATTCTTTAGTTCCATTGCATCATTCATCAAAAAGCTTTGAGTCATAAAAATAGTGATCCTCGAATCTTCGCAGGCATTAAATAAACTAAGGTTTGAGACTTACACGTGACTTGCAAAATTGATGGCGTTTACGGATATGTGCCAGCGTTTCAATAATTTCGCCCTTTTGAGGCTAAACTTCAATTTTTTTGGTAAAGATAATGGGCCTGATGCTTAAAAAGTGAGCTTAAGCTCCGAATCGATTTTCTGTACAAATTCTTGAGTTTGAGCATCACTGCATAAATAGAGTCTGAGCTTAAACTCGCTTTTTATGCATAAAGCATATTGTTTTCAAAAACTACAAATGTTTCTCAAACTTAGAAAATTCAAAATACGACTTGTATTTTCATGAAAATACGCGACGGATCAAGAGTCACTGTAGAGTTTCTTTGGTAATAAATTATGTCATGGAATAATTTTCATCGAGGTTTTCTGAATTCGAGGAGTTATCGGCAACACTCACATTTATTATGCATCCTGATCTGAGTTGTTGGTCGAATAAATTGTTATTTAGTTAATTATTCGAACAAAATTTGATCCGTAATAGAATTGGAAAATAATTCATTCACGAAGGAATTATTCATTCACGAATGAATTATTCGTGAATAAATTGCATATGAATAAATTATTCGTGATTTTATTCGTTATCTAAAATAATTTTTAAATGTGATTTATAACACACTGAGCAACGATTTACTTTTATTTCTATTGTCAAGGATTGTGAGTTAGTTGAATTCTGTTTACTACTTTATCAAGAAAACTATCCCATTCCCGCTTGCTTCGCGGCCCCTGATAAGATCTTTTGCGTTGGCCAATTCAAGAATAGCGTTGAAAAGCAAATATGGGTAAAGTAAAAATTCTTTATTTAGGTTGAAACAACTAAAGATCAGATACATACATATTTCTGCCAAAAATACTAGCGCCGTGGTGCTATATGCAAAAAAAATCCCTTTCGATGTCATGAGCTTTACTGATGATCTTATTTCCGCCTGTAAGATCTCTTCTAAGCGTGCGTAATCTTCTTCTATGATCTTGCAACTACAGCATTGGTCCGATGCGTCAACCTCTTGTCTTATGTCATGTAAGCCAACAAAAGTCCTTATAAGGAAGCTGAACAGCACAGAAGTGCATTTTCTTTTATAGAAGAGCCAAAAATCCTCGATGTTTCTAAGGACGAAAAGTTTTCCCGCACGTTCAAATTTGGCCATTGATATACCACCCACGTGGTCTTTCTTGGAAGGATGTGGTCGAAACTTTCCTTGCTAATTCGCCACATTTAAAATATCCAAGAGCTGGTTTCCTTGAGTCTTACTGCTTCAGCAATTGCCGCCCGATCAATTTCATCAAGCGGAGGTAGATGCAAGGTCGCATTTAGGGTGTATGACGACGTGAGACATCGTAAATTGGTATAATATAAACATAGGAACAAAGTAGTGCAGACATATGGGGTTTCTAAATATTTCGACTGCAGCGCCATTATGAATTGCAACCTGATTGTACAATAAATAGGGATTTTCTAAATAACTAAACTGCATTTCCACCTAGCGGGTCCATTTTTCGCATAAGTATTTTTCATCATACAGGTAGAACACATTTTGAATTTGGACGAAATCTGTTCATAAATACGACTTTTATAAATAACTGGGCCCCATCGCCACCAACTAGTTTTCTAGTAGCCTTTAATAGGACTTAATGCGCAGGGAATAACCTCCGAAAATTTGACCTAAATCTATCCAGGGAATTGAGTTAGTTCCGAACAACGAAAACAGCTATAATTTTATACATAAATATATGTACATATCTATATACATAGATCACTTGTTTTATCTTCATTAATTATTAGAATAACGAATAAAATAATTTATCCGTCATTGGAATAATTTTTCTTTGAATAAACAAAGTTATTTATTATTTACGAATAACGAGAAAAACAATTTATTCATTTGTTATTCGTCATTCGAATAAATTTTGTCCAACTCTGATCCTGATGTGGCTTCACTTGTCTATTAATGCCTTCAAAAACGGTAATAAGTCATGATTTCTTGTTGCTATATTGAATATATCACCCCTATTCTGCAACTCTTTCGTATTCGGATTTTGCTCCGAATCGTAGAAATAGTTTGCTGCAATCCGAATCGTATTTTTGAACTTTCGAAATTCGTAACAATGGCATGCCTAAAAACGAACGAGTACTCTTTTGTGCGTAATTTTGTACGAAAACAATTCTGTGTCGGAGGCGAGATAAAAAACGTAATTCGATGTGTGTTTTCAGGAAATATTAGTGGTGTCCATTTAAACAAATAAATTTTCCCTTCGCATATAAGTATATTTGTATCCACTGCTTTATATAAACTAGTAAAACAGAATCTTTGTTGCCCCTTATCGAGAAACTTGGGTCCGGTTTAGTTATTTGTACAATGATTTTCGGTTGTTGTGTCCAAACGCATAATCCGAATCCAAAAACTTTAACATCACGTGTAACCAAAGGATTAAAATTTTATTTAAAATAAATGTTTCAAATTTCCGAGCACTATCATATTAATAAATTCGGTTTGCACTATGCACTTTTTTGCGAATTTCGACGTGGGTTCTGCGCAAAAATACTGTGGATGGCGTAGCCGGAGTGATGTGCACAATAAGTGTTGTATACCTTTGACATGCGGAAGCCCTTCTTCTCCGGCAACACAGAAAGGAGAATTATACTTAGTAAGGTATATCATCCCTAAGCGCAAACCTAGACAGAAGCAAGTGCAACAGGTGCTGGACCTAACAAAGTGCATGTCTTCAATAGATTGGAAGAAGCTGTTATTGCATTAACCGGATTGAGTACCAGTTCTTCAAGCATAGGATTAGTTCTGGCTTGTGGTTCAACAATTCAACTAGAAGCTGACATAGGCGCGCGCCCATGGTTGCTATGCCCGACAGCTCCGCGTATCTTTGTGAAATCATTCCGCTGCTATAATTGCAAATGCAATAGAATCCACCATTTCCTTCAAAATATGTAAAATCAAACAATTTTACTATAAATAAGCACTTTATGAGTGTTTTTTTAATTCCTTTCCACTTTGTTTTCCTTCATTCAGCTATCTTCGAAAAACAACTGATAGCTGGCAATGCTGCACATGTTTCCGCAAGGGTTGCAGCATGTGGATTTTTCGTTTTTCGTAGCGTAGCTACGAATTACGAATTACGAAAATTCGGGTTCCAGAATAAGGTGGTATCTTTGGAAATAATGGCACGTATATGTATAAAGTTTCGCCGGTCCTGCCCTGTACCGCTAAAAAGCATTTTCAAAACCCGTTCGATTAATACTCATATTTTCATTATTCAATTAACTTATTAAGCAAGTTGAATTAAACCAGCGGCAACCTTTTTCAAACACTTCTAAAGTATTCTAAGTGTTCAAACTAAAACCTTCTTAATCCTGTACTGTGACACATATTTCAGTTACCTAAGTGGCTTAATTCAAGTTGAATTTGATTTTTGGCACACGGATTGAGAACACCTGCATCAGCTGTACATTTATTTCTATTTAATCTTCCTAAAACTAATATTAAAAATGAGCACGCATAAGTCATGTATTGATGCTAAGTGCAAATAGCGTTACACTTGCACTAACTGAGATAAAATCTATGATTTACCAACCCATGTTTGTAAGTCTTACTTTTAAACTCTAAGATTTACCAATATACGGGCTTTTAAAATAACAGATGTAACGTGCCCGTGAACTTCGGTGTAGTAAAATTTAATGTGGCGTACTGGCCAACTAAACAGCTCTAGCTGAACAAACTTCAGTAAAAACACAACAAGCTGTCCAATTACTATGATGAAAATAAAATATATATGTGACCTGGTCTACGGAAAGGGGGCTTAGGTGTCAAAAAATCAATTTTCACTTTTTGGTTGATTCGGATGGAAGATGAGATGCTTTTTCACGTGGTGAAAAGCAGAAAATCCTAACTTGCTTAGAAGTGTACTAAAAATGTAGAGAAAGAAGAGTAAAAACGAGTAAACGAAACGAGTTGCTTACTTTTAACAGCTTTTTCACAGAAAACTAGTTTTCGCACGTAAGCTCCCTTTTCGTAGACCAGGTCACATATTAAGATGAGCAGACGCCAATTAGCAGTAGCAAAAACGTTCAGTTTTATTTGTTTTTTAAGGAAATATACTAAAGAGTTTAAAAAATTAATCAACAAAAGGGAGTTAACTACTAATTGAAAAAAATGTCAACAACCTTTGCCTTTGTGAAGAATTCATTCAGCTGAAGATGTCGCCCGCGGATATGAACTCATCAAAAGGACATTTTTATAGGGAATTCAATATTCCCGGTGTCATTGGGTGTGTGGATGGAACACACATAAAAGTGTCAAAACCAAGAGATGACGAGTCTCTGTTTTTTAATAGGAAGGGATATTTTAGCATAAATGCAATGGTGGTAAGCTGTTAAATAATAAACAATTTTCTTTGTAATAAAAACACGTACATATTTATAATATTAACAGATTTGTAATTACAATATGGAAATAATGGCAGTAGATGCGAGCCACCCGGGTTCATGTCATGATTCATTTATTTGGAATCAGAGTTATGCAAGGCAATTTTATAGCAACAATCGCGCTCAAAATACTTGGATTTTGGCAGATTCCGGCTATGCCTTGGAAACCTTCGTAATGACGTCATATAGGAACCCACAGCATGGATCGATAGAACATGCTTTTAACAAGAGAAAATTATAAAAAA
>NW_023458556.1:86101052-86105475 GCF_013731165.1 Rhagoletis pomonella | reverse complement strand
ATTTTTTTCACTAGGTTAGGTTAGAGAGGCTGCCCCAGGTTGCCGTTTTGGTCCAAATAGACCAAATTTGGTCCGTTCCTTTTCGTTTGGTCCATTGGTCCAATTATTTTTAAAACGGTCCATTTCACAAGCCTTTGGTTAGGTTATTATCACCCTTTCACTTTATGCAATAGTTTCGCGTTTTCAATTTTTTCTATTTATTTGATTAATATTCCGCCCTATGTTGAATATCATCATCGTCAGAAAAAGTGACGATACGGCCATCATCAGCCATATTACTGATGCACTGACGATCGTCGACGATGACGATATTCAGTACAGGGCCGATTGGCAACACCTGCTAAAAGTGTGAACTCGCCTTGCCACTGATTTTCAAATATGGCGTGGCTAATCATCTGTCAAAGCACGCTTCAAAAAATATCGCGGTTTCTTGCTAATTTCAATTATGGAAAGGTAGCAAAACTTTAATCATAGCATTTAGAACATGAAAATAATATTCGATTTCAATCGAAAAGATATTAGACATCTGGAAATTATTATACCACATAAATTTTTTTCTGATACTGATGTACCAATTTTACCGCCACTCGACCAATTTTCTGCATTGGTAAATGATGCAGGCATAATTGAATTTCAATTTCGCAAATTGAAGCTGAGTGAAGGTAACTTAAAAAACTGTTCCAATATAGAACGTTTTTGGGATCAAGTAAGTTAGATTAAAAATGGATTGGGTGAAGCGGCCTTTGGAGAATTGTGTGATTTAATTCATGACATTTTTAGTCTGGTTCACAGTTCCGCAGCAGCCGTGCGCAAATTTTTTGATTTAGCATTAACAAAACCGAAATCGAGAAACAAATTATAATTTAAAACTTTAAATAATATTATAACATTAATAACATGTTATTAATATACAATTGTAATGCACTTTGGATGCAATATAAAAAAAAATCGATATAAAAACTGAATTGGCATATTTTCTTGATAAAGAGGAATAAACTCCACTCAATTTTCCGATGTAATAAAAATTGGTAAATTTTTACCATTTGGTCCATTTTTTGGTCCGAAAAATAAATTGGAAATGGCAACCGTGGCTGCCCCTCGCAGAGCGCGGAGCACATGTGGGCTGGAAAAGCCCGTTGTTATCCACTGGCCGAAGCCATTTGCTTCTTTCCCTCCCTTAGTAATTGAACCACCGAGTACGTTTTATATAGCATAAAATGTCGAGGACGTTCGGCGAGTTTAAAACTTCAAACCTTTTACTCGAAATTTTTAGAAGTCAATTTAATTTTTAACCGACTTCCAAAAAAGGAGGAGGTTATCAGTTCGTCGGAATATTTTTTTTTTTTTTTTTTTTTTTTTTATGTATGTTACCGCATAACTTTGGACCACGTCAACCGATTTCGATTTTGCATCGGAAAGGTAGTGTGTCAGAGGTGGTCCCGTACTAATCTGGTTAAGATCCGATCAGCGGATCATGAGATATATATATATATTTTTTTTATATGAGAGTTGAAGTCGGTTTTTTTTTTGCTAAAAATTACTTGTAGTATAACAATTTGCACGTTTAAAATGGCTAAAAGCTACCGTTGATTTTTGATATTTTTTTTCGTTTAATTCAATTGCTTGAATTTATTAACGAATGTACATACAATGTTTAAGTGTTAAATTTTTTCACTAATTTCTAATAAAAATATATCTTATTGATATATAACTGAATATAAGTAAAATTTAAAACGGCAGGCTGGAGCAAATAGCTCATTTAAAATTCCGAACTAGATCGTTCGATCAATTCAATGACCTAGTGTAGACTTTCCCAAAGTGGGTGCCGCGAGCGGATACCTGGGGTGCCGCTACCCTGCAGTAAAAAGCCAAACCAGTTAGAAAAAATACTAGTTCATTAACTAGTATGTGCCTACCAGTTCGACAATTTCGAAGAACTTAGGCGATCAGCGACATCTGCCTTTGAATTGCCAAAGCCAAAAATAAAACGCAATTAATTGCTTTTCTTACAAATGTCGGCTGTGGCGTCACGTGAAGACTACTGGTTCTGGTTCTGAAATCGCAGGTTCGAGGCCGCTTGGAGGTGGTTAAGATTTTTAAAGTTAAATAAATGTAAGTAAAAATAATTTATTCAATTTATAAAAAAATAACAAATTTGCAAATCTAGTTGCATTGCAAAAAAACATTTAGGAAGAAATGCTTGTGCTATAAAAACAAAGAAATTAAACAAAAATATTTTTTTATTAAATTTAAAAATTACAATAAACAGCCTAAACAAAAAAATAAATTTATAAAAAATAAAAATAAAATAAAAAATAGAAAATAAAAAAAACTTTCCCTGCGCCAGGATTTGAACCTGGGACCTCAGACTTACCACGCGAATGGTTTGCTCTGTCGGCCATTGTGACTGCCGGAGTGTCGCGAGCAAAAAGGCACACTTATGCTTTTCACGGGGCATGAATTGGCAGACTATCTCATAAACTGGTATGATGCTACTAGTATTTATACTAGCAGATGCTGATGCATAGCATGACAATTGACATCTCGTAGGACATCGCAATGTTAAAAATACCATTCGCTAACATTGAAAAAGGATAGAACGTGAACTAGTTGGGCTGAAACGCAAACCGGTAGAATTCTAGTTCACAACTAGTAGCTTTCCCTGCAGGGTAGTGGCTAGAGTATACTAGTGGTGCTGGAAAATTCTTTAAACTTTCCATACACAACGCAAGCGGTTTGATCAAACTTCAACATGGCGGCCAGAAAATCAAAAAATTTTGATTTTTATTAAAATTACCTTCAGCGGCTCGTCAAACCCCATACACAACACAAATAACTTGCAGCAAAGGGATATTTCACTTGGTTTGTCAAGCCGCTTTGGTGGTGTATTTCGCTCTTAAGCGTATTTCCCCAGTATCTACGTTTTGTCAACGAAAAATTGAATCAGAAAATTTTCAGAAAATTAGCCGAAAACGTACCCTTTTCACAACCATTTTCTGTACTTTTGTAGACCATTCACTTCATCCACTTCATCCACTTTTCTTCCCGTTTTCGGATTAAATTTCGGATTTTTTGATGGCAGCGCTTTTCTCGTAACAAGCGCAGCAGCTTAAGGTGTTCTTACACGATATGCATTTGCATCTGTTAATATGACTTTATCAATACATATGTAATTGCGAATGTCTGTCAAATTCGGAGTCTTTATTTAACTATTTAAAAATACGTTCTTTGAAAACGAAATAAACTAAACTCAAATGATTCTACCTGTGTGCCAGATGAAAATAGAAACATTTCTATTTCGTATGTACGTGCATCTGCTTTGTACAGAAACAAATCTTATTTGCCTCTACACGATAAGTTCGCATTTCGTTATGTAAAAAGTGGCATGTACACATGCAAATACATATCGTGTAAGAACACCTTTAGTGAGGTACCATTTGCAATGCAAATCGAAGAAGAACTTTTGATGAGCGAAGTACTTGAGACTTACACCACTAGCGACGAAATTTTTAAAGCTATCGACAAATTTGTACAGAAAAATGGTTTGAAATGGAGTGCGGATATTTGCAGTGCTCGGAAAAACGAATGAAACGAAGAAAACGCAACGAGAGGTCACTATATGATCCGTTGGTATTCCCTGGCGACTAGGAAGAGGCCGCCACTTGGTTTAAAACCCGTATTGGATGACACTGCGAAGATGACAGAGGCCAGCGAAATTAAAATACATCTTTGGTTTTTTCTAGCCGTCGTTGGTTACATGTATATTTTATAATTTCTAGGAATTTGCATGAAAACCCCATAAATAAACAAAGTAAATCAGAAAAACGTACATATGTAACTTCGAAGTTAACGCTAAGAAAATTGATAACGGCCGGTTTCACCAGCAATTTAAACGTAAAATGATTTTTTTATTTTCTGTAAATCTAATATATAAAAATCTCGTGTCACGGTGTTAGTGGTCGAACTCCTCCGAAACGGCTGGACCGATCTTTATGAAATTGTTTGTGTATATTTGGTAGGTATGAGAATCGGATGTAAAGTATATTTCATACCGCTAGGTGCAGGGGGCGTGGCACCTCCCATACAAACCGAATATTTCATACTGCATATCTCTGGAAGTGTTCATGGTAGAGTACTCTAACTTGGCATGGAGATATATCAAACCAATCGCATACTCATACAGAAAAATTGTGGTTATTGGAAGAGGGGGCGTGGCACCTCCCATACAAACCGATTTTTTATACTGCATATCTCTGGAAGTATTCAAGGTAGAGTACTCTAACTTGGTACAGAGATATATCAAACCAATCGCATACTCATGGAGAAAAATTGTGGTTATTGGAAAAGGGGGCGTGGCACCTCCCATACAAACCGAATTTTTCATACTGCATATCTCTGGAAGTGTTCATGGTAGAGTACTCTA
>NW_023458556.1:86088249-86101042 GCF_013731165.1 Rhagoletis pomonella | reverse complement strand
TTCATGGTAGAGTACTCTAACTTGGTATGCAGATATATCAAACCAATCGCATGCTCATGAAAAAAAATTGTGGTTATTGGAAAAGGAGGCGTGGCACTTTCCATAAAACCGAATTTTTCATGCTGCATATCTCTGAAAGTGTTCATGGTAGAGTACTCGAACATGGTATGGAGATATATGAAATCAATCGCATACTCATGGAGAAAAATTCGGACTATTTGAAATGGGGGCGTGGCACTTCCCATACAAACAGAATTTTTCATAATAAGTACCTCTAGAAATGTTCATGGTAGAGTACTGGAACTTTATATGGGCATGGCACCTCCCATACAAGTCGAATTTTTCTTATTGCATATCTCTATAATTGTTCTTGGTAGAGTACTGGAACTTGGTGTGGTGATATATGAAATTAATCGCATAGTCATGTAGAAAATATGGAGCTATTGGAAAAGGGGTCGTGGCACCTACCATACAAGCCGAATTTCATACTGCATATCTCTGGAAGTTTTCGTGGTACAGTACTGGAACACTTCGTGTGGAGATATATGAAATTAATAACATGCTCATTGAGAAAAAACGGCTCTTTAAAAAGGGGGCGTGGAAAAGTAATCCGCCAGTTGGCGCTGGAGTTGAGTTAGTACTAAAAATTTTTTTATGATCCGATTTGGCGAACATTCAAAACATGTATTAGAAACGGTGCTGAGGTCGAGTTACTACTAAAAATCTAAAAAGTGAAAAAAAGGTGCCGTGAATGTCAGACTAAATCGACCCGTTGCACTATTGAGCATATTGAACTCTCGTGTGTTACGATTGACCCAATGGATGTGATTTGCCAATATTATTATGCGTTAGAGCCTCATTCGAAGAAACCAGTGTTGAGTTGTGCAGTGGTAAATCTCAAATCACCACCTGTCGAAATACCTTAAAAGCCAGTTTCATGAAAGCAATTTAATGAAAATTTATTTATTTAGTTGAATTTAATATAGAACCTGACAGAAAAACATAATTCTTCACTTAAATTACTTTCGCGAAACTGGCTTTTAAGGTATTTCGTCTCAGTTTATGTATGTATATTATATTTCTGTTGAACAAGGATACGCATTGATATTGAAATTGCCACTAACTATAAGATAAAGTTCCTAGGGCACATTCACTATAGATCCGGCTCATTGTGCCCACCAGGGATCTTCTCATGGACATAACACTTTCGTTCCGTTATTTAAGGCGGCAAACGACCACCAAACGATAGTCTTAGCCGACGAATGTGCAGTACAAATCGTAAATGTGGATTGTTGGAGAAACTGTTGTACCAAAATGTTTAAATTAAAAATCTAATTTTGGGCGGGACGAAGTTCGCCGGGTCTGCTAGTTTCCATATAATATTCAAAAAATTAAAATCATTTTTCACTTAAATTGCTATCGTGAAATTGGCTGTAAAAGTTATTTTCTTAGCGTTAACGCGTATTACCAGCAGCAACTTGGAAAGTTTAGAAAAAACCATTGTCGAATATTTTCCCAACATTGACTCTGCTACAGCTGGATAACAAACCCGTTTTCATGTGACCCGAAAAGTAGGCCTACTGAGATGACAAATTAAGCTTTTGAAAACCTTCTGGACATCAGTGAAGACTTTGAGTGACTTTGAATATTAAATACTACGAAGGGATAGTTCTGGATGCAAGTGTATGCAGAAAACAATGCTGTTGGCAAGATTTAGTTAAGAATCCAATGATCGGATTTAAACAATAAGAATGGGACCACCTGTGAGGTAACACCTTTCCTTTAAAAAAGAATTATAGTAATCGGTTAACGTTTTTAACAGTTATGCAGTAGCATACATAGAAACAAGTAAGAAAGTCTAAGTTCGGGCGGAGCCGAACATTAAATACCCGGCGCAATTATAAAAATTTTTGTTTTTCACCTTTCCGAAAGCTACCGCTACATGGTAAGCCGGGGTGTATACATTTTGAGTAAATTAGCGTCCTTAAATTTCGAAATATTGAAGTTTTAAGCATTTCTGAAATTTACCGTTATATGAAAAGCGACCTCAATTTTTGTCCGATTTCAATAATTTTCAACGGTTTGCTTTTATGTGGCAAGCACAATAACCATACCGAGTTTGGTACAAATTGGTATAACGGTTACCGAGATACATATATGTATGTGATCATAAGTGGGCGGTGCCACGCCCATTTTCCAAAACTTTATCATAAGCGTATTTCTTGGTAAAGAATTGTTGCAAGCATCAATTTTGAATAAATTAGATTTAATATTTACTGATTTATCAAAGATTTCGTATTTTCTAAATTACCGTTATATGGGAAGTGGGTGTGGTTATTGTCCGATTTTAAAAATTTTCTGCCATTTGGTATGCTGTACCAAGGCCAACAATTGTGCTGAGTTTGGAAGATATTGGTGTAGCGGTTATCAAGATATACACATGTAACCATAAGTGGGCGTGGCTACTGTATAATTTTCTTATTTTTTGTCTAAAAATTATTGCAAATATCAATTTTGAGTGAATAATCTTCAGTAGTTACTAAAATATCGCAGTTTTCGTATTTCTGAAAATTACCGTTATATGGGAGGTAAGCATGGTTATTGTCCGATTTTGCCCAGTTTCAACACCATCCGTCCTACGCCCGAAAGAACTGCACGTACCAAGTTTCGTTAAGATACCTCAATTTTAACTCGAGTTATCGTGTGCACAGGCGGACGGACGGACGGACAGACAGTCACCGCTTAATCGATTTCTCTTTTCATTCTGATCGTTTATGTATACATTTGTCTATATCTATCTCGATTCGTTTTGCCTGTTACAAGCAATCGTTATGTGAACAAAGTTATAATACCCTTGTGCACAAGTGCGCTCGGGTATAAAAATATAACAAAATAAAATATTCCGAAGAACTAATAACCTTCTCCTTTTTGTGAAGTCGGTTAAAAACAAATACACCAGCAAGCTTTCAGCGTCCAATGATTTCAGGGTAAAATTGTCAGAGCTCGCAAAAAACTTAAAGGAAATAATGAAATCATCAAAACAATTTCAGTCCTCACATTAAAGCTAAAGGAGCATAAAGTTTTCACTGTGTTTTCTGTTTTCGTAGACATTTGAACATTTGAAGAGTAGGAGTGCCGCGAAATTTGTTTAGCATAACAAGGGTGCCGCCGTGAAAAAAAGTTGGGAACGCCTGACCTAGTACATTGAACTAACTAGCTCGTGAACTTCCCAACTCGAATGACAAGGCGAATTAAATTCGCCTTGATCGCTGAAATTAATGTTTTTATAGTGTTGCTAATGCGAAATTGGAGAGTTGCAATTGTAACTAAAAAACAAGTAAGAGCAGTGCTGTCTTCGGCTATGCCGAAGGCTTCATACCTTTCATGAACATCTGCAAATTTTACTTTGACAGATTACTGCTTGTGAATACATCTGCATACATCGATAGAGGAGTTACATACTTATATAAAAAATCGCCTCTAAAGCATCAGAGGTATGGAGGATATACTTTATAAGGCACCAATCTAAGTGATTTTCACTGCTATGTGATCGGTATGTAAACCGGTAACACAATTTATTGGGTTTAGTTTCCTACATAAAGGAGATATATCGCAAAAACTGGTATCTGAACAATCAGTGCTGTAGGAGATAAAGCTTATACTGCATAGATTTTGAGGATTTTCTCAGTAGACTTTGTATTATTATTTATAAAATATCTTACGAAATTTATAGGTTTTAGCTGTTCAAATAAAGGAGTTTTACAGTAAAATCCCATATCTGAACAATCAGATGTATGGAAGATATATGTTGTAGTCACCCGATCCTTGTTATTTTCACTGTAAGTATTCTGTTAATAATGAGTGAAAATGGTGCGAAATTTCATGTTCCTAGCTGCATAAATGGAGGAGATATGATAAAAGACCTCATATCTGAACAATCAGTTGTATGGGGGCTGCAGGTTATAGTGACCCGATCTTCGTTATTTTCACTGTAAGTCTTCTGCTGGTAATGAGTGAAAGCAGCGCGAAATTTCATGGTCCTAGCTACATAAATGGATGAATTATAACGAAAAATCTCATATCTGAACAATCAGTTGTATGGGAGCTATAGGTTATAGTTATCCGATTTTTTTAATTTTCACTGTAAGTTTTCTGTTGATAATTATTGAAAACAGTGCGGAATTTCCTGTTCCCAGCTATATAAATGGAGGAGTTATAACGAAAAATTTTATATCTGAACAATCAGTTGTATGGGAGCTATAGGTTATAGTGACCCGATCTTTGTAATTTTCACTGTAAGCATTCTGTTGATAATGGGTGCAAGTGCTGCGAAATTTCATGTTCGTAGCTGCATAAATGGTGAAGTTATAACGAAAAATCTCATATCTGAACAATCAGTTGTATGGGAGCTATATGTTATAGTGGTCCGATTCTTCCGGTTCCGACAAATGATTAATACATTATAAAAATACACCCACCTACCAAATTTGATCCGGATATCTCGAAAACTGAGAGACTAGATTGCATACAAACAGACGGACAGACGGACAGACGGACATGGATAAATCAACTCAGCTCGACGTTCTGATCATAGTTATAAGTATACATTTTAATGGGTCTATCTCTTTTTGTTCTGGTACTTACAAACATCGGACCAAAGTTATAATACCATTTCATGCTCATGAAAGGTGTAATAAAATTTTACAGAAAGAATTCTGCACTCTAGGTAAGTTCTTTCTTCTTCTTCTTTATTGACGCTGTAACCGCCTAAGCGATTTTGGCCGAGTCCAAAACAGCACGCCAGTCATTTCTCTTCTGTGCTAACTGACGCCTATTGGAAATGCCAAGTGAAGCCAAGTCCTTCCCCACCTGGTATTTCCAACACAGAGGAGGCCTTCCTCTTCCTCTGTTACCAGCATCGCGGCCCGCGTTGAATACTTTCACAGCAGGAGCGTTTCTGTCCATTCGAACGACATGGCCAAGCCAGCGGAGCCGCTGAATTTTAATTCGCTGCACTATGTCTTTATCGTTGTAAAGCTCATACAGCTCATCGTTAAATCGCCTGCGGTATTCGCCATCGAAAACGCGTAAAGGTCAGTAAATCTTTCGCGGAATCTTTCTCTCGAAAACTCCAAGAGCCGCTTCATCAAATGTTTTCATTGTCCATGTCTCCGCGGCATTCACCAGCACAGCCGTGATGAGTGACTTATAGAGCGTGATCTTTGTACGACGAGAGAGGACTTTACTTCTGAATTGCCTACTTAGTCCAAAGTAGCACTTGTTGGCAAGAGTGATTCTCCGTTGGATTTAAATGCTGATATTATTATTGGTGTTAATGCTGGTTCCCAAATAAACGAAGTCGTCTACTTTTTCAAACTAGTAACTGTCAACAGTGACGTGGGTGCCAAGCCGCGTATGCTTTGCTTCTCTATCCAATCCCGAGAAGGCAGAACTGATGTAGCCCTTGTTTCTGACGATAATATCGATGTCGTCGGCATACGCCAGCAATTCTACGCTCTTGTAAAGTATTGTGCCTGAGCGGTTCAGTTCTGCGTAGGGTTGCCAGACGTACTGCTTTTGGGAGTAAACGTACTCCTTTTTATTGCAATGTACTCCCTTGTACTTCCAAAAAAAAATTTCTGAAAATGTACTCCTTTATTAGCTTTGTACTTCTTTTGTACTCCTTTTTTCCAGCTATTAATATTTTATCCTATACAGGGTGTAAAATAATATCTGTTGCACAGTTTTTTTTTTTTTTGAAAAATAAATTATCCACAGATTTTACTTCAATTTTATTAATTTGTTTTTAAATTTCAACCTTCATTTGGGTTTACCGGCGGTAAACACTTTGAGAGAAAAGCTTAAGTAAAAAAAGTAGTTAATGTATAGTCTTTAAATTTAACATTCATTTGGGTTTACCAGGGGGTTTGGGAGAAAAGCGCAAGTCGTCGTCGGTTACTTTATTACATATCTTCTGAAACCATAGGCTAATTTCCCCCATTTGGGTCCTTTATACTCCGTCTTTTGTCCAACATAAGGCCTCATACTCAGCAATCGAAAAGACTCGAAACTGGTGACTAGGAGGGCATTCATTCGACCAACCCTATACAGGTTTTTTTTTCTTTTTTCTTATACAAAATCTAAGAAAAAATACACCTGAAAAAGAGGTTCGTGCCGCATGTACTTATATCCCAAAGCTGGAAAATGCAAATCAGGATTAAAATTTTAAAACCAATTAATAATATTAAAGTAAAATATTTACAAAGTTAACAAAAAAAACACAAAATCTATAAAAAACCCGTTTATTTTTCAAAAAACCTGTACGACAGTTATTATTTTACGCGCTGGACGTTGCCATTCATATTGTGGCAAACACTACTTAGTAAGCAAAGTTAAGTGTGATAGTGAAAAGGTGTAAGCATGGCCTTAGGGGCAGGGCGCTCGGGTATAAAAATCAGCAAAATATTAAATTAATTATAAGGCTTAAATTAAAAAAATGGCCATACACAGCGTTGCCACAGACACATGTTTTTTCCTACCTAAATTTCCTACCATAACCAACCAAAACCTACCAAACATTTTTTTCAGTATTAATATATTTTTTCAATGTCAAATTTATTAAAAACATAGCTAACATAACATTTAGTAAAACTAAAACACAGCTAGTACAATAAAACCAAATTAGCTGCGTATAACGATTTATTTTACTGTACAGACGCGTAAAAAAATTCGGCGAAGAAGAGCTCTTAACATAGGCGAGGGCAAAGAAAGACGCTTTAACCTCTTTGACGGGGAGAAAGACGAAGAAGACTTATTTTCGCGGTCAACTATGTTTGCGAGTATACGAATTCCTCAAAGAGTTTTCTGGAATGATGTTGAATCCATGTTTACGCGTCTTTTTTCGCAAATTTTTATCACGCATCCTTTTCGCCGTCAAAACACACGAACGTCTTTATTCGTGTCAAGTGACTATTTATATTAATATTATTACGTTGGAGATACCCGCGTTGCGACCTAAGAAGATATATTGTGCTAAATCCTAATTGTAATAGCTCCAGTATTAGGTTATTTAAAAAGCTCAGCACTTTGGATGATGCCATGTTCCAAATTTTAGATGGAGAAGACAATCCTTCCCCAAGGTGCATCAATCTACTATTCATGCTTCGTGGACAGGCACATTGAATATCCCCAGAGTATATTTTCCTTCACCAGCCCACAAAATTTACAGTCAGTCTCTACAGAAAGACCCTTTAATTCAATCGGTACGTTAACTTGCAGTGTGCTGTCAAGTAGCCAGTAAGAGTTTTAAGTTCAAGGTATCTTTCGAAGTTGCTCCTGAAAGTTGTGAATCTCTTTGATTGTCTTATTCGCTCCTAAGTAGGTCTGCAGTGTATCCTTTAGATGTACCGCAAAAAGGCTCGGAACTATGAAAACGTATTTGGCTCCACTCTTTACAAGACAGTCAGCCCTTTCGTTGCCTTCAAACCCTTCATGTCCCTGAACCCTCCACAACGGTACGCTATTGTGGGCTCCCAGGTGACTCAAGAGTTCACAAGCCTTGATGCCGTTTTGAAAGACTCTAAGGCTTCTAACGCTGCCTGAATATCTGACATAATATTTATTCTGTCCTCATTTGCCTTCTACGATAAAATTCGCGAACACAGACTTCGATTGCGAAGACCTCCGCCCAGAATATGGTTGGGTACAAGCCCATTGGCAGACTTTCCTGGAATCTTAGTCCAAGTACGCCATAAAGTATATATGGATGTTCGTATTGTATATTGGCAATAATAAGAGTATAGGCAAATAACGTAAAGCTATAAGAGGAGACAACACGTTATAATTGTAGCGAGTGTGAACATCAAGAGCGTGCCTTCTCTTTTAATCCAATCAAAATACGTATTTGGGCAAAAGAGAAAGCACGCTCCTGATGTTTCCACTCGTTACAATTATAACGTGTTGCCTCTTCTTATAGATTTACATGCTTTGGTATAGGTTTGTACTGAGGAATCATGTTTGCGGCCGCCGTTATACGAACGCACCGGTGAAATATTCACGTAAAAAAAAATTGCTAAAATGTTTAGAGATACATATTTTCTATTTTCTCAAATAACTATGACTCGTAGTCCCGAAGCCTACCAAAATCCAATCAAGCCTACCAACCTACCAAATGGAAAAAAACCTACCAGTTTTGGTAGGAAAAGCCCATGTTTGGCAACCCAGGCCATACATTCAGGAAGAGTCTGGAATTCTTTTGTAGTTTTTAGTTTTTTAGTTGGGGAAACTTTCCTATTTCATTGAGAACCGAATTCTACGCAAAAATACTGTGGACGCAAGTGGAAATTGTGACTTTTGGCAATTTTTCTAAGGGGTCCCTGGGGAACCATAGGGGCCCTAGGTGGTCGGGAGTAACATTTTTGTCAATGGCGGTTCATGCCCTCTCCAAAAAGGTCGGAAAAGGTGTCACGTCCACTCCCCCTTCGATCACCGTCTCTTTAACAACCGTCCCAATTGGAAAGCCAACCCATATAGTTATTTATTTTACACATTTATTGTTGCTTTGAAAAAGATTTCTAAGATATCTTTGTTTGTTTGTACCTAATTAATGGTAATTTGTAACAACAAATTGCACAAAAAATTAAAAAAAAAATTGTACTCCTTTTTTATGTCATGTACTGCTTTTTTTCTAACGAAAATATAAATGTCCGTTTCAAAATCTGGCAACCCTAGTTCTGCGGCTCTTATTATCTTATATTCATCAGATTAAAGAAATCACACGAGAGGAAGACGCCTTGTCTGAAACCTCGTTTGATATCAAACGGCTCGGAGAGGTTCTTCCCTATTCTGACAGAGCTGGTAGTATTGCTCAACGTCATTTTACACAGCCGTATTAGTTTCGCGGGGATACCAAATTCAGACATGGCGGCATAAAGACAACTTCTCTTCGTGCTGTTGAAAGCGGCTTTGAAATCGACAAATAGATGGTGTGTGTCGATCTTATTGTCGCGGGTCTTTTCCAAGATTTGGTGTATTGTGTATACCTGATATATGGTGGATTTGCCAGGCCTAAAGCCACACTGATAAGGTCCAATCAGCTCGTTGAAGGTGGGCTTCAGTCTTTAACACAATACACTCGATAAGACCTTCTAACCTATGCTTAGAAGGCTGATTCCGCGGTAGTTGGCGCAAGCGGCTGGTTGGCCTTTCTTGTCGATTGGGCAGAGCACACTTAAATCCCAGTCGTCGGGCATACGTTCATCTGACCATATTCTGCATAAGAGTTGATGCATGCACCTTATCAACTCCTCGCCACCGTACTTTAATAGCTCAGCTGGCAGGCTGTGAGCTCCAGCAGTTTTGTTGTTTTTCAAGCGCGCTGTCGGTATTCGTACCTCGTCATAGTCATGTGGTGGAACATCGACTCTATGGTCATTGACTGGGGGCTCGGGTTCGTCTTCTCCACTAATTTCAGCGCCGCTACCATTCAGTAAGGTGGAAAAGTGTTCCCTCCATAATTAAAGTACATTGTAGACATCGGTCACTAGGTCAGCATTGTTGTTCTTACAGGAGTTCGGCCTGGTCTTGAAACCTTCCGTATTTCGCCTAACCCTCTAGTTAAATTTTCGAGCGTTTTTCCTGTCGGCTAGCATTTCACGCTCTTCGCACTCACGTATTTCGGTCTCTCCCTTCTTATTGCGGCAAATACGTCTCGCTTCCTTCTTCAGTTCTATACGCGGCGTTTTTTTTATCTTCGGCTTCTTGACATTCCTCATCGTACCAGTTCTTCTTTCGGGAAATGTGGTTCCACTGCTCGCTTATGTCGGATTGCTGAAGAATGCTCTCAGAGAGCAGGTGTGTGAGTCGGGTGGCGAATAAATTGGCCGTCTGTTGTAAATGCAGCTTTTCGACGTTAAGCTTTCCTTGCAATGTTGGGCGCAAATTTTTTGCTGCATAGAGGCAGGTGGGTATCTTGGCTAGAACAAGATAGTTGGCCTCGGAGTGTACGTACGTCTAAAACGCTGGAAGCATGCCTTCCGTTTATCACAACGTGGTCGATTTGGTTTCTCGTTTTTCGATCAGCAGACAGCCATGTAGCTTGGTGGATGTTCTTATGCTGAAACCTAGTACTAAATTCATATTACCATGTTTCGGGCCCCGGCGAAGTCGATCAGCCTCAGTCCGTTATCGGGCGTTTCGTCGTGGAGGCTGAATTTTCGGCAGTAGCGCCAAAGATCCCTTCCTTGCCCACCTTGGCATTAAAATCGCCGAGCACGATTTTAACGAATCCAACACCGAATTTGCGCTCCTTTACGTGGCAACTGTAGTAGACGTCGCAAGGCTTCGCACTTACTTTTCCTTGCCCCGTCCATCGCATTTCTTGGATGGCGGTGATGTCAGCTTTGTCTTCCCGAGGACATCAACCAGACGGGAAGAGGTACCTTCCCCATAAAGGGGACGGATATTCCAGGTGCATACCCTGAACTTATAGTCCTTTATACGTTTACCGTGGTCGTCATCAAAAAAAGGCTTCTCATCCGAGGCTGTTTGTTCTTTTTCATTGGGCGGGATTTTAAGTCAGTTTCAAAATTCCCCGGAATTTGGCATCGCTGGTAATGCAGAAAATATACTTGCGCTAGCCCTTATTATGCACATACAAACATATAATGTGAGAGTAATTTTTTCGCCTTCCATGATTAACACAAGACTTTTTTAAGTTGTCCATCATTTTAATTTCATATAAAATTGAGAATAAAAAAACTAAATTATTAAACTATTTTGTTGTTTGAGATGGAAAATGAGAATATGTGCGTGGGTTTTAAATTTAAAAGTAATATTTTTTGCAAACGTCAAAAATGCTAAAATTGCTCTCAGCTTATTATCAAGGTGTAGTAAACAAGGTGTGATTGACAACTCAGGTAGGCTCTCTTTAAGGTACTATTATGCCAAAAAATATAAACAAGCTATTCAAAATTCATAAGAAAATTTTTCAATGTGACTTTATATGATGGTTCTTCTGTGCTTCTTCTGAGAGCAATGTCAAGTTCAATCACACTTTGAATAAATTGAAATTGAAATTATCAAGGCACCTTGAACCATGACAAATACATTACAAGGTAAATTCATTCTCTCAATTCGTCGGCCAGGATTTTTTTTCTGACGTTTGCCAGCATTTTAAAATCATATAAAATTGAGAATAAAAAAATGAAATTGTTCACAATTGTTCCCTGCAAGCCATTGCTGAGCAGTTTACCCTCAAATTCGACAGCGTTACACACACTTTCGCAACTTTTTAGCTATCACGCACACATTTACAAATTTGGTATTCGAAATGTGAAACATTTTTCATTTGTTAGAGCGGAATTCCCACTTTTATAGGAATTCTGTGCGTTAAAGCGAGTTAGAAATATGGCAGTTTTTATGACAGTAGGCTTTGTCGAAAAATGTCACATTTGATAAAAAAAATTGTATAATTTTATAGATATTTCAAATTTCATTTTATGTTCCCGTTGCCGTTGCCGTCGACTTTGCATCATTATTCGTAAGGTATGTACATACATATGTAAATTACTTAACTTGTGCATTTTAATTGATTTTCTCGTTATTACAGATTTGCAACAATTAAAATTAAAACCCACCATCATCTTTAATGCCGTCACCAGCTGATATCGCACGCACCTCCTCCATCACCTTTAATGCCACCGCCAACATCGTACCATCACCTTCAACACCGGTACCAGAAGTATCGCCACCATCATCATTCAACACCGGCACCAGCAAAATCGCACCATCAACATTCCACGCCTCTACCAGCAAAATCACCTTCAACATCGCCACTATTACTTTAAGGCCACCACCAACATCACCTTCAACGCCTGCACCAGCAATGTTATACACATCCACATCAATGGTCCTCTGCAATAACTACAAAATTCAAAATTCAAAAAATAAAAACTGTTACTACTGTTATGTCGCTCTTTTCTGTAATCCTCGTCTAATCCATTTCCAACCTTTTATAAAGTAAGCAGTAAGGATTGCTAAAGTAAGGGCCGTTTTCTCATCTAACCTTTAGTTTACCGGTCACTTTATCGCCTCGATATACGAGTTTTCGTTTTCTCATCAGCGCATTAATTTCTCGAATCGATAAACTGTTGCTCACCCGATGCAACCTTTAAAATTTGTACCCAACTTTAAATTTTGGTTTGGTTTTGGTTCATGAGTCAGATATATTAGATATTTCAACCAAGGTTTTGGTTTTTGCTAGCGGTTGCTCTTGCTCTATATTTGCTTATGTTGCATTGCCAACCTTTGAAATTTTATGACGAATGTAGTGAAGTTTCACTCTCGGAAATGTAGTGAAGTTTCACTCTACGGAATAACAAATTTATTTTTACAGGTAAGATAAGACAACGAAAACACCTTAAAGTGAGGAACAATTTATCTGCCCTGTTAGTAAAGGCAACTTTACTGCTTACATTAGAAAACGGCCCTAAGTACTAAATATTAGACATGGATTCGACATGGATTAGATAGATATATGAGCCAATTAACAGTAGTAAGGGTTTTGTTTTTTGAATTTTGAATTGTGTCGTTATTGCACAGGACCATCGATATGTACAAAGTATGTTATTTGTTTGCACATATGTACTATAAGAGTTTTATATTAATAAACGTTTTTTAAATAAACCAATTCATTTTTAAAAGTAAAAATTTTGATTTTCTACTTATTTGTTTTTTTTCCTGTACTCAGGAGTTTATAACGACAAAAATGAGTAGTTTGATTATTAGTGCTGAG
>NW_023458556.1:86081487-86088239 GCF_013731165.1 Rhagoletis pomonella | reverse complement strand
AACGACAAAAATGAGTAGTTTGATTATTAGTGCTGAGGAGTTTATAATGACAACAATGAGTAGTTTGTTTATTAGCACTGAGGACTTGCTAATAACAACAATGAGTACTTTATTCATTAGCACTGATGTGTTTATAAAAACGAAAATAAGCAGTTTGGTAGTTTCTAGAGCAGAGCAGATATATTTTTCATTAATCAAAGTTTTAATTAGTAAGAAGAGGTAAAATATTACACCAACAAGGGGAAAGTGCTCAGTTTTATCCCATCGCCTGAACAAAAATGAGTATTTTAATAAGCACTTTTGTAATTAGTGATAATGATAAAATGAGCACTTATTTGATGCTCAGCTGTCTTGCAGGGATTGTTGTTTGAGATTGAAAATGGAAATGTGTGTGTGAGTTTGAGTTTTGAATTTTTAAATTATATTGCTGGCAAACGTCAGACTGCCTCTCAACGGTTTTACCTTGTTATGTTTTTATCATGCCTTGAACAGGTAGCATTAGTAGAGTAGCAGTTGTTAAAATCTATTTGCATGTGAAACAGCGATCGGACTTAAATCTGGAAAAAAATGTGGAAGATTTAAAAAAAATGTGGTAGATCTCAGGTTTTGGATCAAACTTTGTAAAAAAATTAAAAAACTCTGCAAGGTTTCACTTAAATTGCAAACATTTTAATTAGAATCTAAAAAACAAAATTATTTTAGTATAATAAAGTGCAAGATTGAAGTTTTGCGTTGACTTTTAGCAATTTTTTTCCTTGGCAGTGTAAAGCAGTTTCTTCCATATCAAGATATTTTTCTAACATATTTTGAAAGATTTATGTAACCTGCCAGCTTTTTTTTATCACATCACGATGTAGCGAACAAATGTGGCACGTTCCAGAAACCGCTACTTGGGATTTGACAATTCTCAAGTAAAAGCAAACAACGCTTTATAAACTTTAGATGCACTGAAATTTGCTAATACGTTCACAAAAATCGCCGTTTTTTATCATTTTCGCTATTAATTCTTTTTATAAATCATATATTTTGCAATTTAACACAATAAACCACGTTTCCTGTCGAAAAATTGAATATTGAGAAAATGTACTATTTTACGGTTTATTTTCTTTATATTCTGCCTGTTGTTATTGATTCGTGTTAAACAATTTATGCTCTTATTATGTCGAGCAAAAATAAAACTAATAAAAAACGCGAATATGTGGTAAATTTCAGACCTTGTGTGGTAGATGCTCAAAAAAGTGGCAGATCTACCACAATGTGGTAGAAGTCCGATCACTGATGTGAAACCTTTTTCCATTCTGTTGCATAGCAGCTTTTGGAACTTCGCCCAACTCAGCAGCACAACCGTTGATTACTGGACCTCGCAAAGGATGAACCAATGCTTCAAGAAGCATACAAATTTACTAAGAAAGAAAGCTGCAGCAACTTTTTTTTCAATTGAAATTTAAATTTTTTTTTTAATTTTTTATATTTCACGTGGCACTAGGGACGCAAGTCAAAAAAATACATCGATGCATCGAAATATAGCATTGATTCATATCGATATCTTTATATATAAAAACTAGAAGACCCGGCGAACTTCGTCCCGCCCAAAATTTTTATATATTTTATTGAAACTTTTTGGTCCAACATTTTCACCAACAATTCACGGTTACGATTTTCATTGGCACAGTTGTCTGCTAAAATTAAGGTTTGGTGGTCATTTGCCGCTTTAAATAACCTAAGGAAAGTGTTATATCCGTTCTTGAAATTCTCCAGTTGTGCGGCATTTCATAGCACGGTTATTCGCAAAGTGAAATAAATTTTTTCCTCTTCACTCCCTGGCGGCAACAATGACCCGGTTCTATAGTGAATGTCCTAGAAGCTTTACAGTATAGTAGGTGGCAATTTCAAAATGGGTGCGAATCATTGTTCTGTACCTTAAAAGTTTGAACGCATAATAATATTGGAAAATCACATCCATTGGGCCAATTGAAACGCAGGACCGTCGATATGCTCAATGGTGCAGCAGGTCGATTTAATCTGACCTTCACGGCCCCTTTTCTCACTTGACTATTTTTAGTAATAGCTCGACTTCAGCACCACTTGGCAGCACGTTTTTGCAATAGTATTGCACACATATATAAAACATTAGCCAAATCGGATCATAAATAAGATTTTTAGTAATAACTCAACTACAGCGCCAACTATCGGATTAAATTGTGAAACTAAACCATCCAGAGACCCACTCAAATACACAAAAAGTTTCGTTAAAATCCGTACAACCATTTAGGAGGATTTCACTCACAAACACACCTACAGAAGAATAAAAAAATTCCTTCAAAGATAGCTAAAGGTCGGTAGGTTTGTAGGCCTCACACCCCTTTTCAAATAGCCCAAATTTTCTCCATGAGTATGGGCTTGATTTCAACTATATACATATCTCCATACGAAGTTACAATACTGTACCATGAATACTTAAAGAGATATGCAGTATAAAAATTCGATTTATATGGGAGGAGCCACGCCCCCCTTTCCAACAGCTGCCCTCTTTCTTCATGAGTATGCAATTGATTTCGTATATCTCCACACCAAGTTCCAGAACTCTACCATGAACACTTCCAAAGATAGGCAGTATGAAAAATTCGGTTTGTATGGAAGATGCCACGCCCCCTTTTCCAATAGTTCCAATTTTTCTCCAAGAGTATGCGAATTATTTCGTACATCTCCATACAAAACTCTAGAACTCTACCAAAAAATTTCCAGAGATAAGCAGTATGAAAAATTCGGTTTGTATGGGAGATGTCACACCCCTTTTTACTATAGCTAAAATTTTTCTCCAAGGGTATGCGATTGATTTCGTATATCTCCATACCAATTTCAAAAACTCTACCATGCACACTTTCAGAGATATGTAGCATGAGAAATTCGGTTTGTATGGGAAGCGCTACGCCCCCTTGACATATAGATTTTTTTTCAGCCTAAAACCATCCTTGGGACACGTGCGGCAGGTGGCAGTTTCAAAAAAATCCGTTCAGCCGCTCTCGAGCCTTGCGAAAACTAACATACGGCTTTCTAAATATAAATTAGTTGAGATACATATATTATATATTATAATTATATTTTGACAGTATCCGTTGTTTCTGATTGGCGCAAAAAAAATCTTGCCTAGTGACGAATTCGCCCCTTGATATGGTCGTTACTTAAAGCTATTTATATTCGAAATTGCATGAAAATTGGAAAACAGGAATCTATAACCTTATCCATGCAAAAAGCTACCTACGTACCGAATTTTAAGCAAATCGGACCATAAATACGATTTCTTCGAACAGATCGGTCCCTGGTCCACTTCTCGGACAAAATGGATCATATATGCTAATATATGCTAAAAAGCTACCTACGTACCGAATTTTAAGCAAATCGGACCGTAAAAACGATTTTTTTCGAATAGATCAGTCCCTGGTCCACTTCTCGGAAAAAATGGACCATATATCCTAATAAATGCTAAAAAACTACTTACGTACCGAATTTTAAGCAAATCGGATCATAAATGCGGTTTTTTGGAATAGATCGGTCCCTGGTCCACTTCCCGGAAAAAATGGGTCATACATGCTATTATGTGCTAAATAGCTACTTAAGTACCTAATTTTAAGCAAATCGGACCATAATAAGATTTTTTCGAATAGACCGGTCCCTGGTCCACGTACCCGAAAAAAAGTCAAATTTTTTTAGCCTAAAACATGGTGGTTACCGAAAGCTATTTGTATACAAAATTTCATGAAAATCGGACCAGCCGTTCGCGAGATTACCTGTTACAAAAAAAGGGACTTCTCTTTATATAATTAGTATAGATGAATTGCTGTTCGTGTGTTATCGCATCACTCAAGAACGGCTCAACGGATTTGCTTCGTTTTTCTTTCATTTTGTGTCTTCTATCTGTAGAAGGTAAAGAGAAAACTGGTAAAATTATATTGCCAGATATTTGCAATATCAGAAAAAAAAATATTACAAATAAGCCGCAATAATGCCATTTCACTGAGAACGCATAACAAAATTAATTCGGAAAAAAATTTGGATAGGGTTACCACCATTCGTAAAAAAAGTTTATATATAAAAATGGATTGCTTTTATGTCTTATCGCATCACTCAAGAACGGCTCAACGGATTTGCTTCGTTTTTATTTCATTTTGTGTCTTTCTGTCTGTAGAAGGTTTGTAAGGAGAAAATTGGAAAAATGATGTTGCCAGATATCTGCAATATCAGAAAAAAAAATTAATTATAAATGAGCCGCAAAAATGCTGATTCACTGAGAATAAATAAAAAAAATTAATTCATAAAAAAATTTCGGTAGGGCAGCCACCATTCGAAAAAAAATTTATATGTAAAAATGGATTGCTTTCGTGTGTTATCGCATAGCTTAAGAACGGCTCAAGGGATTTGCTTCGCTTTTATTTCATTTTGTGTCCTTCTGTAAAATGAATGTAAAGAAACAATTGGAAAATCGGTGCTGCCACATATTTCAAATATCAAAAAAAAATTTAATTCACATAAGCCGCAATAATGTACATTACTGAGAATGCATTAACAAATTTAATAAAAAAAAAATTGAAGAGGTTTGCCACCACTCGACAAAAATATTTACATATAAAAATAAATTGCTGTTCGTTTGTTATCGCATAACTCAAGAACGGCTCAACGGATTTGTTTCGTTTTTATTTCATTTTGTTTCTCTTTATCTGTAGAAGGTTTGTAAAGAAAAAATTGAAAAACCGGTGTTGCCATATATCTGAATTATCAAAAAAAATTAATTTTAATAAGTAATGCTATTCCACTGCGAATGTATGAAAACACTTCCCTGCAGCAAAATTTAGGGACAGTCTGGCAAAGCGCTAGTTCCGCCCTACAAATTTCAGAACTGTCTCTGAACTACTGCAAAAGTGATGCAGAGCTGGATGGTTGAAAGTCATATGTTGCTAGTTGCGCTGTCATCAATGTTACTCATCCTGGTCATGTGAAAGCTTTTTCGATTTTCTTAGACCCTAAAACTATTAACAAACTGTTTTCGTTTATTTAATACGTAATTATCTACATAGTTTATGGGGCACCTGCTAAAATATTTCCAAAAAAGTCGTTATTGGTAACGTTAATGTCATTTTTAACCGACTGCCAAAAAAGGAGGAGGTTATCAGTTCGTCGGAATAGTTTTTTTGTGTATGTTACCGCATAACTTTGGACCACGTCAACCGATTTCGAAAATTCTTTTTGCATCGGAAAGGTAGTGTCTCAGAGATGGTCCCATACTAATCAGATTTAGATCCAATCATTGGATCATGCGATATATATATATTTTTTTTTTAAGTCGGTTTTTTTTTGCTAAAAAATACTTGTTATACATACATATCTACGTACGTATAAAATTTAATGCAAAATATAAAATTTAGTTAAGCTACACTTAACAGCAAAGGTCTGCTTACACCATTTCTTTTTTTAAATATTCACAATATATTTAGAATTAAAATTTGTTTGTTATTATTTTATAAAAAAAAATATCCTGCTTAAAACAAAGTCATATAATCGTGTTTTAAAACTTTATACAAAACAAAGTTAAATTTAAAGATTTTTCATCAAAATGTTTGCCCTTTTAATCAGATCTAAAAAAAAAATAAACAAAAGTGGTAAACAATCTCACTTTGAAATGGGGGTGCTATTGATATGAACGATACTGAACATACGTAAATATATATCTGAGCACCCGAAATGTGTAGTTACAGGCTAACCTAATATTCACGCACGCCGCCAATTTACTGTCAAAAATTTCTCATGCACATACAACTTGTATGGGACCAACCGAAATTGAACGGCGTGCGTATGAAGCTAACTCAATTTCCAATTTTTGTTCTGCGTGACATTTTGATTTGACGTTTCGCTCAATGAAATCAAATGCAAACGCACGCAAGCCAATTTCGGGTGACGCAAAAAAACAAATTCGACGGCGTGCGTACCAAAACGCAAGCCGCGAATATTAGGTTAGCCTGTTATGCAGTGATTTTTTTTCCAAGGTTTTGCATTTTAAATATTTTTCGTTCAGTTTTTATTTAAGTACTATAAGTCATACTCCATAAACCATTTAAATTCAAATTCCTAACTGTGCTGTAAATTTGATAGAACTCTACAAACTGTCTTCAAATTTTAAACTTTTCAATCAGAGATTTTTTTTTATAAATATTTCGATTATTCTGTTTTGTAGCCCATCAAATTTTAGTGTAGTAAAGTGTAATCTTGCATCTTAAACGAAAATATTTAAATAGGAAAATACCTTCAAGAGCGTGCGTAAAAAGAGTTATATAAAATCAGCGCGATTAATTATACTAAAATGTAATGGGCAGGGTACGGATTTTATGGAAATTGCCTTTTTTTCTGCTAAAGAGATAGAGTATATTCGATTAAGAATGTCCACGATTTAGCTTTCCCTGATTCCATATATACACATTTGATGTTGCCTTTTTTTGCCTTTTTTTAGATATGTGCCTTTTTTTGCCTTTTCTACCTTTAAAAAGGTGATTATAGCATTTACAATTTTCTTTTAAAGATTAAAAAATATACACATGCCCATGCGGCTTATAGAAGCGCAGAGACCTCTTGCCAAATTGGTGTTGGAAAAATTCAAAGCCGTTTTCTCAGCTAACGTAGGCTTGGAGACAATAAGGGGTGTGGATCAAATTGTAAAGGGCGAGGAAAACGCCCTTATTCCTGATAATGTGAACGTTTCAAAC
>NW_023458556.1:86073950-86081477 GCF_013731165.1 Rhagoletis pomonella | reverse complement strand
AGGGCGAGGAAAACGCCCTTATTCCTGATAATGTGAACGTTTCAAACGTTCAATATTTAAATTGGGCTCCACTTGTATCAACTTACGTCGAGCGGACATTTAGTACATTTAAGGCTTTTCTTCGCGAAAATCTAATGAAAATGCTGTCAGAAAACTTCAAAATGCATCTTGTGGTTCAATGTTACTACAACTATACAGGTTAAAGTTTTATGAGTTAGAAACTCGAAAGGATAAAATAGTCAAAGATTCAAAGTACAAATTTTTCATAAAATGAAACTAGTTCATAGTTTTTCTCTTTTTACTTGTAATATAAACATTTTTAAAATAAATGTATTTTTTGATTGTTCTTCGTATTTTCTGTCTTTTTTTAGTGCCTTATTTTGCTTTTTTTGCAATACCTAGTGCCTTTTCCTGCCTTTTTCGCTATTTTATTTTGCCTTTTCCAGTCTATTTCGTTATTTTATTTTTCCTTTTTTATAGGTTTTTAGGTCCTAAAAATCCGTTCCCTGGTAATGGGCTATAGAACTGCATACTTATAAACTCTGATTTAAAATATTGAAGTTTTTATAACAGTTTCTAGAATTCTACTAAATTTCCAACACAGTTAGGAACGTGAACTTATTTGTTTATGTTATAATACTTATGAGCCATACTTAAATATAAAATTTACGAAAAACATTTAGCATTGTGAATATTTAAATTTGATGCCGGGTAGTCTATGTATTACATTTCAATACATTTAATACAATTCAATGCTGAGTTATCACAAATAAGCATTCAATATATCGCAGTTTTTCTAATTTTTTTACACGATTTAGTTCAGATTTTTAATTATATTTAAATATCCTAGAAATACCCATTATACGTGACAAATATAAATTATTTTTAAGAATAACGGTTTTAGAAAATGAAGGAATAATTCACACTTTATGTTCCTAATTTTAAAGCACAGTTTGCCTTAAAAAGTAAATTAATGCAAATCAGATAGCTCTTTAAACATAAAATGAAGTACTTTTTATTTAAAAAATTGTATGCGTGCTTATTTAAAGAAAAGGCTCTATACTATACTTCTTAGAACCAGCTCAAAACTAACCACATTTTTTTCTAGCTCGGAGCTGATCCTTTTTGAACTATCTAGGAACTGTTGTTATAGGAAATGTCTTAGAACCATCTAAGCCAGAGTCAGCTCAGAACAAGTTCAAAAGTTCTGCAGAGGGGGACAATTGTCACTTCGTAGGACATCGCCATGTTAAAAAAGACAGTTAAAAGCATTGAGTTGGGATAGATGAAGAACCAGTGCCGTCCCTTTTTAGGCTAGCTCAGCGCAAGTTCTGAACCAGTTTGATTTTCTTCAGGGTTAAAACAGAAAAAAATTTGAATAGGGTTCACACCATTCGAATAAAATCTTATGTCACGGTGTTTGTGGTCAACTCCTCCGAAACGGCTTGACCGATTTGTATGAAATTTTTTGCGTATATTTGGAAATATATGAAATCAATCGCATATTCATGAAAAAAATGGATGTTATTGGAAAACCGAATTTTTCATGCCGCATATCTCTGACAGCGTTTATGGTAGGGTACTGGAACTTGGTATGGAGATATATAAAATCAATTTAGAAAATGAGCGCGGGAAACAGGTCGTAAAGTGAATTTCATGGCGCTAAGTGAAGAAGGCGTGGCACCTACTATAAAAACCAGGGACGTGAACCGGTTTTGAACCGGAAAACCACTCTTTTCTATTAATTAACCATTAACCGAACCGAAATTTTCCACAAATGTTTGATCCGAACCGAAAACCGAACCACTTTCTATAAAGATTGAAAGGTTCGTTTCAACCAATTTTCAATAGATAAATGTACCCACTTTTTTTGTTTTTGGTAAACATGGTAATACCCACCATGTTCGTTTACCATGCGACAATATCAAATGTAAAGGCAACCCATCTCATTTAACAGACACTTGACCCTTAACCTTGCGCGTTGTTGCACTTGACATTTGACACTTAAACTTTCGCGTAATTTTTTTGTTTTTCGAACCGTTGAACCGAACCGAAACCCCGGTTCAAAGACAAAAAAACCGCTTTGACGAACCAATCCAAAAGTGTAAAAACGGTTCGAACCGCTGAACCGAACCGACCAAATTTTTCATCCGGTTCACGTCCCTGATAAAAACCAAATTTTTCATACTGCATATCTCTAGAAGTGTTCATGATAGAGTACTGGATCTTGGTAGGAATATATATGAAATCAATCGCGGAGAAAAACTGGAGCTATTGGAAAAGGGGGGCGTGGCACCTCCCATACGAAATTAAACGCATACTCATGAAAAAATTTATGTTATTGGAAAACAGGCGTGGCACCTCTCATATAAATCGAGTTTTTCATACTGCATATGGGGTTGTTCGAGTCGCAATCACAACCGCAGTATTGCGCGCATTATTAGAGTATCACGTTCGGTGTGAAATTCCAACGTTTTATCAGTTGGGAACTTGCAACAGTTTTGCAAACTTTCATCAGTGGTGCAGTATTGCCGCTGTTATTACGTGCCTCGACCGTGGCCTATTTCGGGATGTGTTCATTGTAGTCAAATACTCTACTCTACTCAGATAAACCGAATTTTTCATAATGCACATTCCTGGAAATGTTCATGATTGAGTATTCGAACATATAGTAGTATAGAGATATACAAAATCAATGTCATACTCTTAGATAAAATTGGGGAAATTTAAGAAGGGGGCGCGGCGTCTTCCCAAAGGTGTATATACATATAATACTTCGTTCGTGTTTGTGAGTGAATCGATTTTAACGAAATTTCTTTCAGTGTGAGTAAGGTCTCTTCGTAGTTGTTCAGATTCCCAGTTTAACCTACCAGGTGGCGCTGGAGTCGTGTTATTGTTAAAATCTTAGTTATGATCCGATCTGGCTTATATTCGAGATACTTATGTAATGGTAACGATAAGGGCAATACTATTGCAAAAAACAGCCGCCGGGTGACGCTGGGGTCGAGTTGTTACTAAAAAGCGTCAAGTTAGAAAAAGTGCAGTGAATCTCCGATTACATCGACGTGCTGTACCACCGAGTATGCCGAGCTCCCATGTGTTGCGATTGGCCCAACGAACGTGATTTGCGTGCTTCATTCGGATACACCAGGACTGAGGACCAGGGGTCAATCTCAAATGACCAGAATTATGTCTACCATCAGAACCGTTCCGCCCTTTGATAAGAGCTTTAAGGTATTTCGACTGAAATAAGTGTGTGTGGAACAACGATACTCACCAATTTTTAAATTGCCACCAACTATACCATATAGTTTCTAGGACAGATGGCAATGATGAATGGGGAAAAGTTATTCAAATTTACTTCATTTTGCGACTAACCGTTCTGTGAAACGCCAGATCATTGGAGAATTCCAAGAACTTCTTCACGAACATACACTTTCGTTAGGTTATTAAAGACGACAATGGAAATATACCTTCTGACAAGCACCAAACCGTAATATGTATTAGCAGATAAATGTATCACTAGAAATCGTGAACGTGAATTGTTGGTGAAAATGGTTCTACCAAAATATTTCACTAAACAAAAATAATTTTGGGCGGGACGAAGTTCGCCGGGTCTGCTAGTATCGTATAAAAACATCGATATTTTCGATGTATCGAATGAAAATATCAACAGCTCCGATAAATGTTTAAGTATTAACTCACAGTGAAATGTATTTATTGATTTAAATAGTTACAAATCCCAGTTTATTTTTGTCTTTTGAAGTGGCGACCATAAGCATAGTAAAATAATATAAACTGTGCCAGCTAACGGTTCTATTTCGGTACACTTATTTGGTAATTTATTATCATAATTTTTTTTGTTTTTTTTGATTTGAGAAAAAAATTTAAAAAAAGCATCTCTGATGTTTTCAGTCCCTGAGGATGAGCAGCTAAGCCGAAATCGGGCAGAGGTGTGTAACAAAACCAAAGGTCAATGCAAGAATTGAAAAAAAAAACGAAAATTACAAACTCAAATTTTGCTTTGAAATAAGCGTACATTCCTTTTATACTACTTCACTATGTTTATAAGCTATGTGAAATAATTTTGGAAATTGCTGTTTAAAATCTGCCCAAATTTCCAAAGGGTTTTAAAGTGTCAATATCATTTCAATTAATATTATTTTGTGGAGGGTTGTTTGGCGATAAACGTTTCTACTAATAAATTAGCAACACGCACTTCCATCGCATTTGCCGCAATAATAGGCAATGTTGCTTGATATTGGATGTTTGGTAGTGTGAAAAAGTGGCAGTGGGAAAGTGGGCGTATGTGCATATAAACTAAATACAAACCTTTTGCATAATAGTAATAGAATGTATATTCTAATCGTGTATAAATGGTGAAATTTCCACATTTAGAATAGTTACGAGAGCGAAGAGTTTGGAAGCATACAAACTAATTTTAATACGTACAGTGTATATTGCACACAAAAGTCGATGCAAACAAAAAAAATACATCGATATATATCGGAAGGTCCAAAACATCGGTTTTATTCAATGAATCGAATAGCAAACATCTATGTTTCCGATGCATCGATATTTTTTCTCCATCCCTACGTGCCACGCTTTGATTTAGAAGGAAAAAATCAGAATAGTTTTTAACACTTTCGATACCAGAAGCAACAACAAAATACACGCAAAAGCTGTTTTTGCTCTAATCCTACTACCTGTTTGATGTGCATTGCTTACTATATTAAGGCCAGTATGCAGCTCTCAAGAAAAGCAAAAACTACTTATAAAATGACGTACAAGAAATGGCTAAGAAATTTTCTTGAGTCAAACTTCCTTCAGGCAGTACGCAGTTCGTAAGAAATTTGCTACGCTTTCTACTACGGTTTTCTAAAGTTTTTTGTGAAAAAAGAGCACAAGGCAACCCATGCTTGCAACAGAAATATATGCCCGTTCCATTATTCCTTTAGGAAAGAGCGAGGCAACAGGCTGGTAAAGTATGAGTTGTCAAAATTCCTTGGGCACACACTCACGAAATAATGGGAATTTTTTTCTTGACCGTTTTCTTGAGAGCTGCATACCAGCCTTTAAATGGTAAATGGTAAATTTTGCATATAAAAAATGGTAAAAGTTGGTAGCTTTTGGTAAAAAAAACAATAGGGTTGTTCAGAATTTTGTGCATATGCTCTTGAATCTGCATATGCACTTATGGAAAAACGAAATTTAAAAAATGAGGAAGTGCAAAAGTAAAACGGAAATTTTACAAACATTAGAAGCCAGTTTATGATTTATCGGACGCAACGTCAAAGAGATAGTTACTTGACGCATAAGCAACGTTGACGGTGATGGTGACGGTGACGGCGACGCAATGGATGGTATGTACTTTCACTTTAAATTTTATTTTTTTATAAAAAAACATTTCGCGTCAATAAAACACTCAACAAGAAACATACATATACATAAAACTGGGACGAATCCCGCCATCCGTGGTCGAATGAAATAAAATTACGTTCCTTTCTCTCAAATAGGCTGACTTCCAAAACGTCAATTGCTTTGCATGCGTACAAAGTATAATGTTCCATTACGCCGAACATTATACTTTGCCAATGTATACTAGGGTGCCTATCAAAAATGCTTTTTTTTTAAATTTCAAGACCCTACCCCGTAATTTTATTATTTTTTATGAGAAATATTATTGCCTATTTTTATACATTTTTAAAGGTCATTTAGAGGTCGCGACCTGTCGATTTAGGTTAGAAAATACGATTTTGTTGATTTATGAGTTTTCGAATGACTATTTTTGATTCGATTTCAAAGATCGAATATGATCTGAGAAGAGGATATATAGGCCTTTAAAATGGTATATAATAATCCATTGTCGGACCAGGTTTAATGGGTAAATAAAAAAAGACCCATATTTCTCTTAATTTTTTAAATTTTGACCATCGATAATTTCTACAATTTCAAAATATGGAGTGCTATCTATAATTAAATCTATTTTCAAATAAACTGATAGCTCAGTTATTGCAATCGCATAAAAATGGTCAAATTTAGGCGACTGTTCTTAAAAACGTACCGGAATTTCAGATTTTTTGAGCAGTGTGGCTAAGGAGTTCATCAATATTTATTACAAATTTATATATGTAAGTATACAATCGCTCTTTAGCAAAAAAAAAAATTATACGATTTTAGGAAAATGGGGGTGGCACCGCCCACTTATATCATATATGTGTATCTCAAAAACTACTCGACCGATCTCAACCAAATTTGGTGAACACATTAGGCTTCTTAAGCGCCATATTGAAAATTATTGAAATCTTGAATAACCACTTTTTTTGCTAAAGAGCGGTTGTATATATATATCAATTTAGAATAAATATTGATGAACTCCTAAGCCACACTGCTCAAAAAATCTGAGATTCCGATACATACACACATATAAATTCAAGGCCGTATTTAAGAAATCGCCTAAATTCGACGATTTTTATGCGATTAGAATAAATGAGGTATCAGTTTATTTGAAATTTTGATTTAATTTTAGATAACACTCCATATCTTGAAATTGTAGAAATTATCGATGGTCAAAATTTAAAAAATTAAGAGAAATATGGGACTTTTTTATTTACCCACCAAACCTGCTCCGACAATAGATTATTATACACCATTTTAAAGGCCTATATATCATCTTCTCAGATCATATTCGATCTTTGAAATCGAATCAAAAATAGTCATTCAAAAACTCATAAATCAACAAAATCGTATTTTCTAACCTAAATCGAAAGGTCGCGACCTCGATGGTCTAAATTTAAAAAATTAAGAGAAATATGGGGCTTTTTTTAATTTACCCGATAAGAAATCCCAACAAGCCTAGTCCGACAATAGATTATTATATACCATTTTAAAGGCCTATATATCCTCTTGTCAGATCATATTCGATCTTTGAAACCGAATCAAAAATAATCATTCAAAAACTCATAAATCTAGAAAATCGCATTTTCTGACCTAAATCGACAGGTCGCAATTTCACTTTTTAATTGATTATTGTCGGAGTTTACTTTTCATTTGTATTTTAGGTGTGCTCGATGACAAAGTATGTACACACTGCGTTCATTTAAATCTCTTTGTTTTCTTTCCGGAAAATATTGGTAGATTTTTAGTCTTTGTTGGTAAAAATGGTAGAAAATAAAATACAGCTGAAAAGTTCGTAGATCTACCAATAGATGGAGTGTTCAAAAAGCACATTGTACGTCCACCAACGTCCCTCCAATTTTTATAGAAGATAATTTATTTTCAATTTCTTGAACTCCATTTTATATGAATTTTTCGTTTTTCTTGAAAACAAGGGCCAACTCTTGTTCTATGAAAACGTGAAGTGAAAATATTTTTCACCACCTCACATAAAATTACGATTGTGTTTTCAAATAAAAACGTATTTATTTGTCAAATTTTTTGTATTTTTCACAATGAAAAGCTTTTTAATATAGTTTTGTAGCTGTGAAAATTCATTATCTTCTACCCACAGTCTTCTTCTTCTTATTT
>NW_023458556.1:86064404-86073940 GCF_013731165.1 Rhagoletis pomonella | reverse complement strand
TTATCCACAGTAATTTACCAAATAATTTCTTGCTCGATGTTTATGAAAAGCCTTTAATGATCGGGAAGGGCTTAAAGTTGTAAAACGAAATGATAAAATGAAAAAAATAAATTTTCACAGAGCTTGAATTTTTTATTGTTACTTCAACATTTCAAAGAACGAGAATTGGTCCCTGTACAGTATACTTTAATGGTGTCAGTCTTGCCACCTTCATGGTAGAAATGTCACTTTTGGCAAATTTTTGTGTGTGTGAAATTATACTATAAAAATTTAATTAATTTCATTTCCTCTGTGTGTGCAGTCAAGCTTTTGACTGTCTTTTATGTCTTAAAAGATCTTATAAAATTATATTTACATTATAATTTGGCTAAGACTGTAGCGAGAGATATGTTAAACACGTTTTCCGTAATCTATCGCACCTGATTATGTCAAACATAAATATGCAGATAAATAAGGGCGTGGTATTCAATAGACGTCCTGAAAAGTTTTAATCTCACTCTGCTATTGCCTAAGCTCAACATCCATTTAGAAGAAAAAATTGCATCGAAGTTATTATCTGCCTTATAAAACGTTTTGGTGACATTCTGGTAGGGAATGAACAACAATAAAAATTGAGACTAGGAGCAGAATTAGCGTTTTGGGAGCAGCAATGGAAGCTGTACTCAAATGGGATCTACCATCGAGACACCCACACATTGTGAGGAAGATATATTTCCGACTATTAATACTCTACTTTGCACATTCTAACCCACGAATGCTAACGCCGAAAGGTCTTTCTCCTCTTTGCGTCGAATCAAAACTTGGCCTGGGTTGGCCCTCCTTAATATGTATAAATTACGACATGGAAATAAAGCCAAAAGAAGTGATGGAAAGATTTCTCAATATAGCTAATTTACTTCTATAGTGTCATAACTCAAAAAAGTAAAACTCGAGAAAAACGGCTTTAAAGTTTTGAATTAACATATACTCCCATAGTAAAAATACTAGTGAAATACTGGTAGTCGATAGAGCTACGAAATTTTTACACAACATAGAATAAGAGGAATTTTTTCAAAACTTTGTATTTTTTAGATTACGACACTATTGAAGTAAATGAGCGATATGTACGTACATACACTGGCGATCAAAACTGAGTCCATTTTTCGTTTAATTTTGGAATGCTTTTCAGGTAAATTTTTTTTTTTAATATTGTTTTGAGTTTTGTACCACGATTATGTTTATTAGAAAAAATGGGAAAAGCAACAAAGTCTAAGTGGTAGAAGTTATAGCACCTCAGCTTACACTATAAATAAAATTTCGTAAAAATGCTACCAAAAACTTTCGTAGTCTTGGTTTTCGTACAACGTACGAAACTTTCGTTCATAATACGAACACATTTTTCACAACGAAACAAGATTTTACCAACCATTCGTAAATATAACGAAAGGAGTTGCGTAAGGCTTTTTCAGTACAATTTATGGAAACTTTCGTTTATTTTACAAAAAACATGCGTAAATTACCGCACAAATCTCTGTAGCAATAATTTTGTATATTGTACGAAGGCACTCGTAATATTAACGTATGGTTTTAAAATATACGAAATCTACAATTCTGTATTTGTTTTATTTATTAAATATTTTCGTACATAGTACTAATGCAGAAGGGGCATTTCGCGTCAAGCGGACAGGGAATAAAGGGTGATGCTTTAGAATTTCTTCATATTTTGGGTAATTGTACGTGAGTGAAATATGAAATTGTGTGCACATTTTTTTCTTTATATGATGGTTACTTTTCGAGTTATGGGCTTCCAAAGAATAGTAAAATCTAAAAATTGGTTTTTTTCCAAAGCATTTTTTCGTATTGAAAAAAATTAAAAAGATCTTTAAACTTCGCGATTTTGTGAAAAAATTTCTCACTTTTTAAAATGCGAAATCAATTTTCCATAATTTTTTTTTGTTAAACCACACTGCAAGTGAAAATTTAAGATCAAAATTTGAGAAACTTCGACCAATATTTTTTTAATTTATTATTTTTTTTTTTTTCAAAATATAGACTTAGGTATAATTATAATACCCTAAAAGTTGTATGGCCTTATTCAAAAAATTAAAGTAGGTTTAAAGAGCTTTGAGGTTTTCATACATCTATCATTTATAAACCTTTTTCAAAGCTACTTTATTTTTATGAATAAGGCTATTCGAGTGTGATCTGCATTAGTTTGGGAGGTACGTAAATTTGTTCACATATACCTCGCACTAAGTGTGATGCTACGTGCAATTTAAAAATTGGTTAGGCACCGACCGCTTCACAATCTCCACTCAAATTCTGTCCAGTGACGATTTTGTAGACAGTTTGTGTCTACTAGGGATATTATTTTTTTAGATTTTTACGATCCCGGGATTTTCGAGATGTCGTTGGTTCAATCCCGGGATCCCGGGATCAGTCCCGGGATTTAGATATTTATTATTTTTCAACAACTGAACCTGAAAAAATATCATCAATATGGTTTGAGAAGTTCTCTTACCATATATTAAATAATAAGTAAGTTTGTAACGTACTTCTTTATTTTAAGTGAAATTTATTTCATAAGTAACAAAACGAAAGACGGTAATTAAATTTATATGCATTTAGTAATGCTTTAGCGTGTACATATCCTATAAAGTAATTTAACCCTTTCGCTATTTTGATGCCATATGGCGTCATGCGTTTTTAAATACTCACAGATTTAATTGAGCTTATCTGAAATTATATTTTTATATGCAACGCTGTAATGGGAAGTTTTATAAACTATATTTTAATACGGTATTGTTATTTTTATCCTTAGTAGATGAAAAATTTCAATTTTTAAACTTTACTAAAATATCGATTTTCTTCTGCTTAGAAAGGTCTACATTAAAATACTATATTTTACCAAATAACCCAATAAATTAAAAACAAATAAATATGCTATAGTCTCCAAAATAGTGTCAAATATTGCTAGAACTTGTAATTTAATTTAAAAAAAGTGCTAATAAACGCGTGGTATATTTTTAAATGTGTATGATGCCATATGGCATCAATAATATTTGAAGGAGCTGAAATCCGCACCAGCAAATAACGATATATTTGTACTGGGAAATTGCAACTGGTAAATTTTTTAAATGAATTATTAAATCTATGCATGTTCCAACTTATTTTATTAAACTTTTGTGGTGTTATTTAATTTGATTTGAATAAAATAAAATACCATATTAAAAAATCTTTGCATATTTTTTACACCAGTTAGTACAAATGATGCCATTCCAAAAAACACTTTAGAATCGCATTTTGGAAAAAAAAATTAAATTGAATGTTATTATATTATGTATTAAGGATCATTTAATAAAAAATTGGACTTTTAAAGCCCGAAAAAACCAGAAAGAAGTGGCAGAAATAAAAGAAGCGCCTTAATTCGACCAGTTTTGTCTATATTCCTTTTGTTTATTCCAAGTTTAAATTTTTTATAAAAGTTTTTTACGTATATTGCACTGAAATTTTTAAATTATATTTTGAATTACTCATATCTTTCAAATTTCAAAGTTCTTTTAAAAACTCCTGACGTCAGAGAGAAAAATTAAAAACGCACTTTTACTATATTTGACCCTTGGTTTGGCGAATATATTGATTTTTTGTGTGTGCGAAATTGCCTGCTGCAAGGTATTATATGTACATACAGGGTGTCCCAGAAGTAACGTGCCAAACTTTAGGGGAAGGTAGGTGTGGGGGTGAGCTCCCTGATAAACAAAAAATTTTCAGGTAAAAGTGTCACAGTTTTTGAAATATTTAAATTTTTTCGAATTTAAAAAAAATCGTGCCTTTTCATGTGTGTTCTTTAACTGCAACTACAAACCGGGCAATACTTAGTAAATTTTTTATGTAAAATACTTCCAGATAGTTGCCTCTCCACACTCAAATGCAATGTAGTTAAAATATATTAAGGAACCATCATAAAATTAGGACTATTTCTGGATTTTTAACTTTTTGATATTTTCTTCCCCAACTTTGACTCTCGGGTGAAAAAAAAAAATGTACTGAGCTATAACTTTACATTACATAAAACAATTGCTCATTTAATAAAGATTTCAGAAAGGTGCCACACTTACTGTTTTGAATAGAAAAAACAAGTTATAGCCGCTTTTGTGGGTAAAGGACTGAGACACGCTAGAATGTATTTAATAGATTTAAATTGAATTTGCTCTTGTCACCGTCAAATGACATGCTAAATAGTACAAAGGTACATTATTACCTGCTCCTGACATTATTTTGTGTTACTTACCGGAATTAGTGAAAGTGGATTTGTGAAATTGGACCCTTCGAACATTGTGTTTTTAATACTATGACAGAGAACACGCAGTATACGTCGCATGAATATGCGGATATTCACCTAATTTACGGTGAAGCTTGCTGTAATGCCAGAGCTGCTCAAAGACTCTATGCAGAGCGATACCCCAATCGTCGGCATCCGGGTCGTGAAGTATTCGCCCGGACCCATAGAGAAATATATGAAGGTAAGTGATTTTTACACCTTTCTTGTTTGCTCGCTTGTTAACTATCATTTTTCACTTTTTTAAGGTCGCATACCTGGAAGGCGTGGCGGCGAAACAGGACGTCCTGCAACGGTAGATGTTGAAGCTGTGTTAGAGGAAGTGGAACTAGGTCCATCGAGTTCAGTGAGAATGATGGAAAGACGGACGGGAATACCAAAAACTACAGTTCACAAAGCTTTACAAGACCATCGATTTCATCCATACCACATTCAACGTGTTCAGGCTCTATAAGAAAGAGATTACCTGTCGAGAGTTAGATTTTGCCGTGAAATGTTGCGAATGCATGAGTCAGACCCCAACTTTTTTAATAAAATAATTTGGAGCGATGAATCATCATGCAAACGTGATGGTTATTTTAATTTACATAACCTTCACAGTTGGCAGATAGACAATCCTCACGAAATGAGAGAAGATCGTTCGCAGTACCGGTACAAAATAAATTTATGATGCGGTATTTTTAATTGTCAGATATTGGGACCTGTGGAACTGCCGCCAACGCTCAACTCTCACAGTTATCTAGAGTTCCTTCAGGAACGGCTTCCAACTCTTTTGGAAGATGTACCCTTAAACCTGCAGCGAAGACTATGGCTTCAAAATGACGGGTGCCCTGCTCACTACGGGCGTGAAGTAAGAGCTCATTTAGACGAAACTTATCCTCGCCGACGGATTGGACGATACGGGCCAATCACGTGGCCCGCTCGATCGCCAGACCTGAATCCATTAGATTTTTTCTACTGGGGCTGTCTTAAGGACAAAATTTATTCAAAAGCAATTCAAAACGAAGAGCATTTGCGGGAACAAATAAATGGAGCTGCTGCTGAGATAGCCCAATTTTGTTAAGATCTCTAAAAGCGTCTTTTCTTAAAAGGTGCCGAGCTTGTATTAGAGTAGAAGGTCGCCAATTTGAGCATATTTTATCAATAAATGAATAAATTTTTCTTCAAACAACTCATGTATATCTTATTTCACGTGAACCCATCCTTCACACAAAATATTGATATATATAGCCCTTGTTATAGACTCTAGTCCGAATTCCGGTAAGTAACATAAAATAATGTCAGAAGCAAGTAATTATGTACCTTTGTACTATTTAGCATGTCATTTGACGGTAACAAGAGCAAATTCAATTTAAATCTATTAAATACATTCTTGCGTGTATCAGTCCTTTACCTACAAAAGCGGTTATAACTTTTTTTTTCTACTTAAAACAGTAAGTGTGGCACCTTTCTGAAATCTTTATTAAATGAGCAATTTTTTTATGTAATGTAAAGTTATAGCTCAGTACATTTTGTTCACCCAAGATAGTCAAAGTTGGAGAAGAAAATATCAAAAAGTTAAAAATCCAGAAATAGTCCTAATTTTATGATGGTTACTTAATATATTTTAACTACATTGCATTTGAGTATGGAGAGGCAACTATCTGGAAGTATTTTACATAAAAAATTTACTAAGTATTGCTCGGTTTGTAGTTGTAATTAAAGAAAACACATGAAAAGGCACGATTTTTTTTAAATTCGAAAAAATTTAAATATTTCAAAAACGGTGACACTTTTACCTAAAAATTTTTTGTTTATCAGGGAGCTCACCCCCCCACCTACCTTGCCCTAAAGTTTGGCACGTTACTTCTGGGACACACTGTATATTGAGCTACACATTTATAAGAAAAAAAATGTAAAATATTAAATAAACAAAAGAAATATAGCCAAAGCTGGTCAACATAAAGCGTTTCTACTATTGCCACCAGTAAATTACAAATCCCGAAAATCCCGGGATTCTAGGAAAATAATCGGGGACTTTCGGGACTTAAAAAAGACCGATTAACATTCCTAGTGTCTACATTCTGAAACCACATGCTTATATTGCAGAAGAACAGTCGCTTTTTTTCAGAGGTTATACCTTGCATATATGGTAGTATTATAGGCTACCAGTGAAATCGGTAGGTGGCGCTGGGGTCGAGTTATTTATAAAAATCGTATTTATGAACCGATTTCTTTTAAATTCAAAATGTATAGTTTCAGCATAATGGAAAATACGTTTACCGAAAACGAAGTCGCTAGGTGGCGCGGGAGGCGAGGTATTTATAAAAGTTGTATTTATGAACCGATTTCGTAAGCATGATGAAAAAACCACTTGCGAAACTTTAGATTATTTTGAAATGGAAAGATTAGATCGCCTTTTAATCCCGCGATGCTGTTAAACGCAAAAGGTTCATTCATAATTAATAAAACTCCTTCCGAATTAAGCATTCTACCAGAAAAGTGCAGCTATACTAAAACAGCTAGTCGAATAGGCAGCTAAACCGAATATACCGTAGTAGTCTAATTTTAATTTAGAAATTTGATCGTTACCTTAATCCACCTAATATCAATAATGGAACAAGATTTGTATATTTTTATTTGTTTTTATTCTTTTACCCCGAACGACGTCGGGTGCTCTGCTAGTACCATTAGCGCACACAAGGGGTGGGTTTTGGGGTTCAAACCCCACCTAAATCTAATAACCTGAAATACAAACTGTATCCTAAAGCCGGCTCTCAAGAAAAAGAACAAGAAATATTTTTTATCAAAAAGCACTTTGCTTTTGCTGTAAATTTTCTTGAAGAAATAAATATACGAGCATTTTTTTCTTGGGAGATGCACACTTATTTAAGAAATTTTGATAGAAGAAAATTTCTATTCCATTTCTTGTGCGTAATTTTATATGAATTTTTCGTTTTTATTGAGAGCTCTTAAAAGTTTAACTTCGAATGAAACCATTGTCCTAAAAATATGCAATGCATACTCACTTACTGTTGTTTTTTACACCTTACAGCCTAAAAGAGTTTACCACTGATATGTACTTAACAAGGATTCGAAGATTTAATTTACCAACTTCGAATTCGTTCCACCAAAATTATCTAAATAATAAAAATGAAAGTCCATTTAATTTTTCCCAAAAATCACCAAATCAATCGAAAACCAGGAACCAGAAATTGAGGAAAATGAACATTAAAACAATTTTTTAAATTTTTTTATTACTTTTGAAAGTTGAGCGCATCTTGTGTTTATAGAACTTTATATTAAACAAGTAATTTTCAAATTACGGGACGACGCTTGAGGTACCATCTTTCCGATAAAAAAAAAAAAGAATTATTGAGATTGGTTCACGTGGTTCAAAGTTATGCGGTAGCATACACAAAAAAGAAAAAAAATATTCCGACGAATTGACAACCTCTCCCTTTTTCGAAGTCGGTTACAAATGTTTGAGTTCTTTGCTAATTTTATGTAAATAAAGTGCAGTTTACGAAAAAACTTGCATAAATGTACCTTAAAGAGCATATTATCTGAAGCGAACTTTCAGAAGTATAAACCCCTCCCAAAATATTTTCCTGGGTGCGCCCCTGGCTAGTACAAATTAAAAATAATGAATTTTTAGTTAATTTTAAACTGTATGAATTGTAGTCCAGTGTAAAAGAGAATCAACAGTGTTTTTATTTGGTAACACAAATTCACCATAAAATTATAGGCGGATGAATAGTGCATTTATCTGCCTATACCCGTATTTTTCAATTAAAATTTAGCTGTCCTATACAAGTTTTTGAATATTTTAAACAAGTTTGAAAATACTTAATTTTTTTTATTTACAGATGAAGAGTATACGCTACGCTATACAGACTATAAAAACAATAGCTCAAATGATAACATAACACATTCATTATATTTTTATCATCAATGTTAAACATTTTGTTAAACAAAGACGCTTCAAATTTACGATAAAAATAGAATAAAAGTTTTGTGTTATAACACTTACTATGGTTTTTACAGTGTGGTGGATAAAAACAATAACCGTAGGTTTTACGAAAATAGTTTCGTTAAATATACGAATTATTTTTGTGAATTTTACAAAAATTTCGCAAAAAAACAAAGAAATAGTACGAAATTCTATAGTAAATCGTACGAACGCACTCGTGAAATATACTAAAGATCTTATATTTCATATTTGCGTAGTATGTACGAAAACGGTTTGGTACAATTAACGAAAACTTTCGTGGCTCAAAATGACGAAAAATTGCGTAAGATGTACGTAAGTTTTCGTTACATTTACGCAGATTTTATTTTCAGTGTAGACGTTGTTGCTTTTCCCATTTTTTACAACGCTTTTATCAACTTGCAATGTTGTGTTCCAGAAGCTTTCAATGTTGTGGATCCAGAAACTTTCAATGTTGTGTTCCGACACCAAAGCAAAGCTTTGAAAAGCTCCTATAAAAAAGCATAGTGAATAGGGCGAGGTAGATGACATCTAGATGTCGCCCTATGTACTACGTTTGCTACACCGGAAATAGACGACACGCCGTTTCATCAAATAAAATTAGTTTGACTATTGTCAACTAAATCGAATGCTTTGTAAGTGAAGTGACTTGTGGACCACTTGAGGTATAGGTGGACCAGTTGGTAAGCACTTTGGGACTAGTTGGTAACTAGTTTGTGGGAACAGTTGGTAACCAGTCGGGGACCAGTCCGGGGACCAGTCCGGGAACCAGTTGGGAACCAGTTTGGCACTAGTCCGAAACTACTTACCTTCGGACCAGTTGGGGACAAGTTGGTCTTTTTAAGCTCCTGTGGCCGTTTTAAGGGTAATTCTTGGGCTCCTGCACTGCCGCTCGGGGTTTCTGCCTTCTACGGTGGTAATTTTGGGCCGGGTTGCCTGTTTTGGCGGATTGTTGTGCTGTGTGCCGCGTATTACGTGTACCGGGTACCACTTTCTCGAGCGAATTGCTCTGGGGAACCTGTTGTGTGAGTTGCTGGCTTTTTGGCTAGACTTTGAGGAGGGTTTATATACGCATATCGGCGGAAATAGACGACACGCCATTTCTTTAAATAAAATTAATTGGTGCTCGTTTGTATGTACATACTATGTAAATGCATGTGTGTGCACCTTTCTATTAATATCGTTGAATTATTTTAATATCTATACAACGCTTTTATAAATGGACTAAAAAGTAGAAAATAATACTTC
>NW_023458556.1:86014884-86044404 GCF_013731165.1 Rhagoletis pomonella | reverse complement strand
GTGGTTCACCCGTTTAGTTACTTGGTTTAGCGTGGAGGCCTAAACAAACATATAGCTCATTTTACAACAGAAATCATGTAAATCAAAACTTCACACTTTAGAGAAAGTTGGTTTAAGTTTACCAAATTATCATAAAAATATCAAACTTTTTAATCATAATTTTTACAAAAAAATTCTATTATGCAGTTTTATAGCCCATTCAATTTAATACAATAAAGTGCAATTTTAAAGTTGCTAAAAACTCCCTTGATTTTTGAATTTTTTTTACTGACGATGTTGGGCATTTTCTTCCTTATAACGAATTTTTTTGTGGCAAAAAAAAAAATAAAATGTGAACGGGATGTTTTAGCAACTTCAAAATTGCACATACATATATATTTTTTTAAATTAACAAAAAAAAATACCATGAAAAATATTCTGAATATTGCAAAAAAAAATCTATGCAAAATATTTCTGTGAGTGACCGTAAATGCATTTGTACTTGTAGTACAAAAACTATGTTATAAATTAATGAGGATATGTACATACATACATATTAGAGGTATACGCCGCCGAGCCACGCCGCCGCCGCCGCCGTTTTTTGTCATTCCTCACGCGCCGCCGCCGAGTTACGAAAATACCGGCGCGGCGGCGGCGGCGGCGGCGTTCGGCGCCTTAGGAAATTTGGACAAAATTTTCATTATGTATGTACATTGAATACATCGTTTGAAGGAACTAAATACTACTTGTATAAAAACACAATTTTACGAAATGAAAATTACATTTTTAAATTAGTTTTTTTGCATAATTTGGGTCATTAGACAACAATATGATCTTCTTTGTTTTTCCAAAAAGAGCGTAACCCAGAAAAAACATAGGTAACATATTTTTCGACGAAAGCGTTTATTACATTTAAATTAGGGTCGAATACTGGTAATCTAACGATTTTTTTCGGCAGTAGACAATTCTTTTCAATACTACAACAATACTACTTTTTATACACCTACTACACAACAAGAAAGTTATAACACAACAAAAACTTTAACGCCAATCTCTCAGAAAGCAGTTTTAATAGAAGCGGCCTCTTTGCATCTAACTCCTCAATTAGTGGAGATATAATAAGGACAAGTTGATTTTTCTATGTATTTTTATACCTTTCATGAGCATGAAATGGTATTATAACTTTGGTCCGATGTTTGTAAGTACCAGAATAAAAAGAGATAGACCCATCAAAATGTATACTTATATGATCAGAACGTCGAGCTGAGTCGATTTAGCCATGTCCGTCTGTCCGTCTGTCCGTCTGTCTGTCTGTTCGTCTGTTTGTATGCAATCTAGTCTCTTAGTTTTCGAGATATGCGGATAAAATTTGGTGGGTGGGCGTATTTTTATAATGTATTAATCATTTGTCGGAAGCGGAAGAATCGGACCACTATAACATATAGCTCCCATACAACTGATTGTTCAGATATGAGATTTTTCGTTATAACTTCTCCATTTATGCGGCTAGGAAAATGAAATTTTGCATTACTTGCACCCATTATCAACAGAATACTTACAGTGAAAATTACAAAGATCGGGTCACTATAACCTATAGCTCACATACAACTGATTGTTCAGATATAAAATTTTTCGTTATAACTCCTCCATTTATATAGCTAGGAACATGAAACTCCGCACTGTTTTCACTAATTATCAACAGAAAATTTACAGTGAAAATTAAAAAGATGGGGTAACTATAACCTATAGCTCCCATACAAGTGATTGTTCAGATATGAGATTTTTCGTTATAACTCCTCCATTTATATAGCTAGGACCATGAAATTTTGCGCTATTTCCACTCATTATCAACAGAGAAAATAACAAAGATCGGGTAACTATAACCTGCAGCCCCCATACAACTGATTGTTCAGATATGAGGTCTTTTATCATAACTCCTCCATTTATGCAGCTAGGAACATGAAATTTCGCACCATTTTCACTCATTATTAACAGAATACTTACAGTGAAAATAACAAGGATCGGGTGATTATAACATATATGTATCTTCCATACATCTGATTGTTCAGATATGGGATTTTACTGTAAAACTCCTTTATTTGAACAGCTAAAACCGATAAATTTCGTAAGATATTTTATAAATAATAATACAAAGTCTACTGAGAAAATCGTCAAAATCTGTACCGTATAAGCTTTATCTCCTATACCACTGATTGTTCAGATACCAGTTTTTGCGATATATCTTCTTTATGTAGGAAACTAAACCCAATAAATTGTGTTACCGGTTTACATACCGATCACATAGCAGTGAAAATCACTTAGATTGGTGCTAATATAAGGTATATCTTCAATACCTCTGATTGTTCAGATGCGATTTTTTATATAGGTATGTAACTCCTCTATCGATGTATGCAGATGTATTCAAAAGCAGTAATCTGTCAAAGTAAAATTTGTAGATCTTCATGAAAGGTATGAAGCCTTCGGCATAGCCGAAGACAGCGCTGCTCTTACTTGTTTTTCATTACATTCGGTTCTCGTTAGAAAAATTTGGCGCTTCATATTTTTGTGGAAATGCTAACCATCTATAAGCCATTTTTTCCAACAGTGGGTCAAAAAGGCCCATTCTGGTTCGAGTTGATAGGTTAAACTTTTGGAAAAAAAGTAGACAAACCTTGTTTTCGATATGTAATCCGCAAAAAATCGTAGGAACTCCGTAATTTAATATAACGGTTGATAAGATTATTGCAAAAATTTATTGAGAGCGACATAAATTACCCCAACAACTAAACTTTTAACATTTTTTTATTTCTTTAAATTTCAATAGCATAAACGGATCTGTAGAGAACATAGAGATCCGTGTGATTATGTATGTATATACCTCAGACCTTCTTCTGTTCGCCCATCAATCAGCGCCAGACACTCAACATTTTAATTCAAGTAGGAAGTAACAATATTTAAATTTAAAACTAATTCAATAAAGAAATAAATAGAATTATAATAACAGAATAATTGGCATCGCGAATGCCTAACGCTGACGAGTTGAAATGATAAGATTAGTAGCCTCATGGCTCTTTGAAATCTACCTTATGAGCAATAGCGCCGGCGTTTCCAAACGCGCCGGCGTCGCCGCCGCCGCCGAATATTTTTGAAGTTGACCACGCCGCCGCCGCAAAGCCTGTCGGCGTAAACCTCTAATACATATATGTTTGTAAATTTTGTTTGTTTTTTGTTGATTGAAAATACTGATTTATCGCCTTAATAAATATGTAAATGAATTACAATAAATTGTACTTTTTTTTGTTATATCCATCAGATTTAAAATACTATAATAGGATGATCACAGATGTGTTGCACTTTTGCCTGAATTTCGGGACAATCCCGGGATTGTATTTTCAGATCCCGAAAATCCCGGGATCGACAAAACCCCGAAAATTGACATCCCTAGTGCACATACACTCAGATAAGAGTCACCTAAATAAATTTTTAATTATAAGGGCACATTTGCTTGGCGTGGGTGATGACATAAATGGCTCTGGTAGCATCCACTAATGCATATACGAAGGCACCCAGGGTCTTAAGCGAACAAATTATTAATTTTAGCTCCACTTTATTATATTTCCGCTGCAGTCCAATTAACAACCAAAGATATTTCGACGGATTTTGGGGATGAAGTATCCAATATAATTCCGACTAAAGAAAAGATCAAATTATAAGAAACACGGTGCCGGACATCTCTAATATGTATAGCAAAAATTACTGTTTATTTATGTTGTTAAAAAATTAAATACGGACTCACATTTTTAATAAATTTATTAATAACTCATAATTTTCGCACGTTTTTTACCTTTTGTTTATTTACATTATATAATTAATTTCAGATAGCTAGTTTTTTAAATCCTATAAAACTTGGGTCAAAAAAAATTACAATCTCAAGCCACCAGCGAGCTGAAATCCCGAGTGGAAAAATCAATAATTCTCTAAACGCCAAAGATTCGAAAAATAAAAATTATAGAATCTCCAACGATTCAAAAAATAAAAAATTCTCGAGTCGCCAGAAAAAAACTTCTCGTAACGCCAACGATTCGAAAAACTAGTAATATGCGATTTGCAAACGATAGGTGACTCTCCTACGAATTCGAATTCGACTATCTATCGCCGCGAAGTATTGTCTCGATAGTTCTATCAGAGAAAACGAGCTCGTCTCGAATTCGAGCCGAATTCGTTGTGTTTATTGGGATGTTATACCATGTATGTGTGTATGTGTTGTCACCGCTGTACATGTTTTGTATACATATACTTTCTTAATTACATATGAAATAATAAAATTATAGTTTAAAAAACTAAAACCTCCCTATTATAATTGCCATTCGTACTGTCATCAGGTATGTAACTTGAGAATAGAAATCGCTGCATCTTTTAGGTGCATCAATATTACATAGTTACATCCCGAGCTAATAAATGGAAGGTAATAAAAAAAGCATCCGAGACGTGCAAAACGTCATCCGTGCAGTGAAAAATGCTTCATTTTAATACGGGCGTATTTGAATTGAGTATTTCCATTATACGTAGTGTAAGTATAATGGAATAACCTATTTTTTAATACTTTTCACTTGATTTAAATACGAACATTTTTAAACGGTAATTAAATAAAAAAAATTTCATTTTTACAACGCGTTTTTTTTTCTCCGTGAAATACAGCAGATGAAAGCTAATAAGATTCTCCATGTTTATCATCCGATAGGACTTATAGTTTCTGAGAAATTAGTTTTAAACTTCAACAAAAGAAAAATTTAAAAAATAACAGGTTCTGTGCCAAATGTTTGCATTTGTGCTAAAGCCTGTTCTGTTGCAAAATAAATCAAGTTACTAATAGAGAAACTCGATGGATAAGTAAAGAAATAATGAATGGTCAAATGAAAATACGCAAAGATTTTTTGTATGAAAAATGAGCAGGAAAGTTACTCATACGCCAGGTACACCTAAGAAACACGCTTTTCTGCTCACTCGATTTTCGGAATCGACGAGCAATTCTACATAGTAATTGATAATTGCGTCTGGAGAACAAAAACCAAACTAAGATTTGTGATCTAGTGTTATTTTTATCCAATTTACGATTTGATTGTATCGTATTTTGTATTTTGTGTTTGATGATTAACTATAGAATAATCGTAAAAATATTTTCAAGAAATATGAACTACATATAGTTGTCTAGAATCCATCCATCGAACAGATTTTTGCTATCCGCATCAACTTTACTCGACCCCCGGCCCAAAAAAGTTCATTTTCAAAAATTCGTTATCATTGGCCTCAGTAATGAAGTTCTTGTGACATTAAATTATGTGCATCTGTGCGATCTAATGGAAACGGGTAGCGAATTGTCATAGAACCAGTAGAAAATTAGTTCCATCTCTGGGCGCCTCATAAATCTCTCGTACAGAAACGAAGGCGAAAAGACAATGATTTGGGTCACCGACAATATGAAATGAGTTTTTATTTAAATAGTCAAGTTCTGGAGCTAAAGCGGAATATCATCCATGCTTAGGAGCAAATGGAAACCGTTTACCTAAATATTTACAGACTTTCAAAAAAAACTGTCATCTGGTTGGCTCCTCGATGCTAGGGTGGCCAACCATACTACAATATATAGTACTGTACTATTTTTTCGCTCGGCCTACTATATACTGTTGGAAAAATATAGTATGCAAAAATACTATATTTATTCAGTTATAAATATAAATATATTTCAGTAATTTGCAAGAAAAAATGCCCATTAAAATGGAATACTGAAATAAAAATGTTAAATGAAATATTCTTTGAAGTAAAAAATCATACTGAGTTAATAATCAAAAATGGCAACATATTCACGGTGTCCTTGAACCAGATTCAACTGAATCGGTCTGGAACGATGAAATGTCGGATTACACTATTTTTCGGGGGTGTTTCCGAGTTAGAATACGTGAAGTTTAAAATCGTAGCAAGTGCCGTTTTTAAAAACGGTAACCTTTTCGATTTTCAGGTAGGTTTTCGATAAGGTTCTAGATGAATGATTATATACATATATTTACATATATACAAGTCGATTGTATACATATTTATACATTTATGAGCAGGCTCGAATATAGGGCGGAGGTGTAACCCCACGGGGCCAGATTTTTCCTTAAATTTAGTTGAAAGATAAAAATTATAAAATTTTGTTAGGTAGATAAATTTGATTATTTGATATTCACATAGCTTTTATAATATCCAATAAATGCGAACGCGCATGTCTAGATACACATTCAAGTGTGGTAACGTCATTTCCGTGCTTGTCAAAATAACTGCCAATCTGGCCTAATGAGAAAGAATAGAAAGGTTCGAAGTCAACTCGTGTTGTCTAAATATTGTGATCGCAATGATTTTCCCATGGTTCATGAAACTTTTTGAGCTCGAAATTGTAGAGCGACCTTCAAAGAGACTCGAGGTTATTTACAGCAGGGGAAAATCAGAAATCAATAGAAGACGAGCTTCTTGCATACAGCCCATCTGAGCTTAAAGGAACGCATTCGACTAAAACAATAAAAGCTATTTTACGCATTCTCTTGATCTGTACAAACAGTATAGCAAAACCAATTCTCTTTTTAGACGAAATTTTTCTACAACAAAAAAGACATTCTCGAAAATACTTGGTATTTTTCAAAAGCACTGAATAAGTATGTAGTGATAACGTTGGAAATTCGTTAAAATATTAAAAAAAAAGGGTTAGGGCTAGAGGGGCCATATTTAGTACCGGCCCTGGGCGATAACACAAGTTTATGTTATTAAATGAAAAAACTAACTAATAAAAGAAAATCTAGAGAGTAATAATTCTTTATAGTGCATTTTTCTTAAACCAGATAAAATTTGGCCGTTATAAGTGGACCAAAATTTGGCTATTGTAGTAGACGACTACAAAATTCCCCACAGGGTATATGTACATGTATATATGTACATATCGAGCTCTGACCGCCAAAATAACCTAAGCGACATTTTTTTTTCAAAATTTTCCTTTTGATGCGAAAATGCATCTATGTAGATGCTCTAGGAATATTTCTGCATCAAAAAAAAAAATTTGAAAAAAATGTCGCTTACGTTATTTCGACGGTTATGGCCCGATGTGTATGTCGTCTATTTAGTAGACTCCACTGCAGTATAAAACTTTTGGTACAAAGCTCAAAAATTTCATGAACCATGGGAAAATCATTGCGAACACTACATTTAGACAACACGTGTTTCTATTGTTTCTCATTAGGCCAGATTGGTGGTTATTTTGACTAGCACGGAAATGATCTTACCACACTTGAATGTGTATCTAGACATGCGCGTTCTCATTTATTGGATATTATAAAAGCTATGTGAATATCAAATAATCAAATTTATCTACTTATCAAAATTTTATAATTTGTATCTTTCAACTAAATTTAAGGAAAAGAAACACCTCCGCCCTATATTCGAGCCTGCTCATATATGTATAAATATGTATACAATCGACTTGTATATATGTAAATATATATTCATCTAGAACCTTATCGAGAACCCACCTGAAAATCGAAAAAGTTACCGTTTTTAAAAACGGCACTAGCTACGATTTTAAACTTCACGTATTCTAACTCAGGAACACCCCCCAAAAATAGTCTAATCGGAAATTCCATCGTTCCAGACCGATTCAGTTGATCAGGTTCAAGGACACCGTGTATTGTTAAAAATACTGAAAGTGAATTACCAAATTCACTTAAAATTATTTCATTTCTTTCAAACAAAGCGGCTACCTCACTGATAAAAAAAGAACTTTTGATTTATATTAATTTAAATTTTGATTGCGATAAAGCATATGATACTTTCATTGTTAAAAGTGAATTGTTAAAAACTGCGAATAGTGCAAAGACACATATTTTTATAAAAGAAATGCATGAGAAATAAAAAAGATGTATGTATTAAAACGTGCGTTGAGCTGAACGGACGTGCATAAATTTCGCTCTTGATTTTATTCGCTATCGTTGTGCTAAATAAGTTGTTCTTATCGTGTTTTCGCACACTCATAAGGTGGTAAACGCTTGTTAATATAATTCGCGTGCCGCTGATTGGATAGTCCGTATTATCTTCTTAAAATAATAAATTAAAGACAAATCAAAAACTAAAAAATCTTAAGAAGATAAAAATGTCGCCTACTACTGCTGTTGCTTCGGTCCAAAAGCGTCGTTTGAGCAAAGGATCTCCGCCTGCTAAAGCCGTTAAATTGGATGAAGGCGTTACCCTCACCGCTGTCTTTGCTAAACTAAAAGAAATGTGGGGGAAATTCCAGCAGCAATAGGATCGTCTTATGTCAACTGGAACTGGATCAAAATTTAACAAAGCGCATTAATGAGGAGATCGCTGCGCTTACTAACAAATTAGCTGAGACCAGGAATGGAATTTCAAAATTCCAAAATGTGCCAAATGGTCTATAAAAATATACATACATAATTAAAGTTTTTAATGCGTTTTAAGAACAATATATTTTTAGAAATAATATTTTTAAAATACACTGAAGTAATATAATAATTATTAGTTAGCTAAATTATTACAGTAAATCACTTTTATGAAGGATTCCTTAGACATACACATAAATTCATAGTAAAATTACACAGAATTCCAATTACGGAGGGGAAATACACCGAAATATAGGTAGTATGTGATTTTTACACACATATATGTACATATGTACCTATATGCGAAATAATGGCAGTGAGACATTTTGACCAGTTTCGCCTATTCTGTTCATTGATTATTTTTCGAATGATTTTATATAAAAGCCTAATTCATAATTTAATATACACAATATATGTAAAAAATCGTCATTTTAAACTTTGCACAAAAATTATAAAAATTCAGCAGGTTTTCCCAACAACAAACTTTGAATTCAGAATTTTTAAGGGGATTCCAAGTTATCAATTTCATAAATTTTTTCCATATAAAGTGTGTTCGAAGTGTGTTTTTTAATGGGCGAAAATGTATGACCCCGTCACAAAAAAAATATCAAAAATCATCAGGATATTGCAGAAACTTGCACTTTTATTTAAAGGGGACTGTAAAACTGCAAAATTGAATTCGTTCTAAAAGTTCTGAATTAAAAGCTTGTTGTTGCGAAAACTTACTTTTCGTACTGCGTATTCACAATAGAATTCAGCGGTTTGTAAATATATCGCACGGCCCTTATTTTAACTTTTAATGCTTTTAATTTTCACTTTTTGTATTTTTTTAATCTATAATGTGGTATGGGATTTTTTGTTATATAGTGGCCTTTTATTTTAAATTTCTGTATTTCATGATTTTGCCGACGAATTAAGCCAAAAGTGCCTCTGTGAATGAAAGTACCAAAAATGGCACTATTGTGCCTACTTTTCCATCACTGGCTGAGACGACTGCACGCATTGCAACTGCTCTCTACGATTTTCGAATTTACGTTCGTAGCCATTCGGATTTTGTGATAGCACTTTCATAGGTTTCACGAAAAATTGAAGCTAGGATGGATTCTGTGATAGCCGTGATTATGACCATTATAACTCTTCCAACTTTTTGAATCGTTATATCTCGGAAACGGTGGCTCTTAGGAAAAAAAGTATTTAGACACTTTTTATAGATAACACTGGATCACAAATTTTAATTGGGTTTTTGTTCCCCATACGCCACTATCCAATTCCTACGTAGAATTTCTCGGTGATACCGAAAATCGAGTAAATTTTTTTTTATGGATACGTTTTCGAGATATCTGCAATTTACCGTTATTCAGCTTAAAGCAAAAATTGGTTCCTTTTAATCACGTATATATTACGAACCAATTTAAAAATCTTAATACAAAATACGGCAAATGAAAGCCAATGAAATTCTCCATAAATCGTATATACATCACTTTCAGATAGAACTGATGGTTTCTGACAAATTAATAAATCTTTCCAGCTTTTTTTATTTTTTAATGAAAAAATTAAAAAAATCAAAATTTAACATAGGAAAAATTTAAACAATAACTGGTTCTGTGATAAATTTTGGCATTTCTACTAAAGCCCGTTCTGTTTCAAAATAAAATCAAGTTACTGATGAAGAAAATCGATGGATAAATACGAAATATGAGTGGTCAAATGAAAATGCGCAAAGATTTTTTGTATGAAATACGAGCAGTAAAGCGTGTTACTCATACGCCACGTACACCCGAACTTCCAACTTTTTTAATCGTTATATCTCGGAAACGGTGACTCTTAGGACAAAAAGTATTTAGACATTTGTTATAGATAATTATCTGATCTACAATTTTTGTCTAAACTAATTTTATGATAAACTTACCGTTTTTATGAAAATCGCGTGTGACCTTTGACCCCGAGTAACTTTTTTTTCAGGTATCGGATCGATGAGGACTTTTTAGATTTCATTTATGATGGTGTTTTGAACAATCCTACCAATTTTCAGCTGGGTGGGAATTTTTGTAACCTCGAATGTCTAAGTTTGACCGGACTAATAAAGGAAAGTCGAGATTCTTTGTACGCGGTAATCTCGAAAATTTCTCGAGATTTTCTCTAATATACTCTGCATCGACAGGAGAGGTTTCGTTTTTACTTAGAATTTTAATAGGGTTGCCACCTGTCTAAAAAACTATAAGATCAGCACCGTTCGTTGGATTACAAAAGATTAGGCGTCAAATGAAAGGGATTGGCCTCTAGAAATGCACTAATATTTTTTTTTAATAGGGTTACCACTTGTTAATAAAATTATTATATTCAATCGTAATAAGCGTAGGCATCAGTTCTGTACCGTCACTGTGAAACGAAAAGACTTAGCCTCTACATGCGCACTAATATTTTTTTCTGAGTAGGGTTGCCATCTATTAAAAAGTTAAAAGATTTCCGCCGTTCGTTGGATTACAAAATGAGATACCAAATGAAAGTGCACGGCCTTCGCATATACAAAAACTTTATTATTTTTTAAGTAGGGTTGTCACCTATTTAAACTTACTTTCTATATAAAGTAAAAAGGAAAGTTGAGATATTTTGACCACGCCACTGAACGGATTTAGACGAAATTTTTTAAGTATAATCTGTATCGATAGGAATATTATCTTAAGTAATTTGAGTTCCTATAGGATTGCCACCTGTCTAAAAAATTATAAGACGAGCACTGTTCATTGGATTACCAGAAATGAGGGTCAAGTCAAATGGTTCGGCTCTTAGATGTTCAATAATGTTTTACTCTTTGAGTAGGGTTGCCACATATTTAAAAATTACTATTTCATTCGAACATGGTAGAAATACAAAAAGTGAGATGTGAAGTGAAAAGACTTGGCCTCCAGATGTTCAATAATCTACTATTTTTTTAGTAGGGTTGCCACTTTTCTAAAAATAATAAGCTTTTTAAAGTTCATTGGACTGAAAATTGAGGTAACAAGTGAAAGAATATGGTCTCCGGATAAGCTTTTATTTTTTTAATGGGGCTGCTACCTATTTAAAAATTAATAACTAACATATAATACGCGCAGGCGCATTCAAGCATTTTTGCCCAAGAAACCATAGGTCTAAAATGAATTTCGAGCCAGCGATTTTTTCTATCTAGTTTTTTTTCCAAAAAGTTACTCACCTGTTGAAACAGCTTTATTGAAAACTAGCCGAAATGTGTCTCTGAGGGTTCCTGGGGTCGAGAAATCAATTCATGGCATTAATTTTTTCTTTTGAGGGCCACCAGAGGGCGCTTCCGTACTATATTTTGGATTTTAATGCCTTTTTTCCGAAAATCGACAACATTGTTGCGAAAATCCACGAAATTTGACTTTCTCGTCATGCAATTTAAATTTTTGAATAGCCATCTGGATTTTACAAAACAAACTTTTTTCTTATTTTAATATGTTTTTTTTTAATTCAAAAATTTATGATTGTGTGATGACAGCATGCTTTTTCATTTTCGTACTGTGTTTAATATGTAACATAAAAAAATATACAAAAGAAAAAATAAAACAAAAATTTTAACGCTAAACATTTTACGCTATTTAAAAATTGAAGTTGCATTACGAGAAAGTCAAATTTCGTGGATTTTGGCAAAAATGTTGTCGATTTTCGGAAAAATAGCGTTAGAATTAAAAGAAAGGACGGAGGCGCCCCCTGCCAGCCCTCAAAAGAAAAAATGAATGCCATATATGGATTCCTCGAACCCAAACACCCCCAGATACACATTTTGGCTAGTTTTAAATACAGTTGTTTCAACAGGTGAGCCACTTTTTGAAAAAAAAATAGATAGAAAAAATCGCTGGCTCGAAATTCATTTTAGACCTATGGTTCCTTGGGCAAAAATGCTTGAAATGACCCAAATAATCACAACCGCGATGTGCCTCTGTTAATTTTTTTGGGCCCCTACAAATCGACCCGCCCTAGGAGCATGTATGGACTAGGGATGTTGCGAATGTGAAATTTTAGACATCCGCGGATGTGAATGCGGATGTGAATATCTAACAGCTAACATCGGCGGATGCGGATGCAAATGCGGATATCAAGTATTTTTAAGAAACAATTATCTATCATAATGGTGAGATAGTTGTTTAAACAGCGCTTACAAGCCAAACCAGATATGTCAGATTTTGCTAAAGCTTTTTAAAAATAATTTTTCACTCTCATTCCTTTGGCTGTTTCAGAATTTGGCGAATCTGTAACCTCATCAGCGTTTTTCGATTTTAGTTTTTGTAATTCATTTTTAACACTTTCTTCTGCGACTGGTTTGAAAAATTTGTGCTTATAGCGAGCTAAATAGGTGGATATGGAAAATAAATTATTATTTTCCAGGAATGAAAATTTTCAACAAAATTCTGTTTTCAAAGTCGTGGATACCAGCCGAATCGGATCAGAATATTGTTATTTAAAAAAAAATCACCCTGTTTTTTATAGGCATTTAAATCTCAAATAGTAACGTAATTCTTATCTTATCAAAGGTCAGACCTATTAATAGTTTTTTAATTATTTGAGCATCGATTCTGTTTACACCCAGACGTTGATCATTTCTGCTGGAAATCCCTATTGCAGGAGCTTACTCTTTGACTTTAAATAGCAAAAAAATGGACAGTTTTACCACAGAAGTTTTTAGACAAGGATCCAATGTATATCCCTATAAAAAAATATTGCCCGACAAGAAAACAAAATTACTGTTTTTAAAATTTTTGCTAAAAATAAACTCCCCAAAGAGCCCCATTTGAAATTATTGAAACGAATATATGTAACATCAAAAGCAAATTACGAAAATTTGGTTATAAGAATTACAGTCCACACTTTCTTCTTTTGTGGCTAGTGGTTTTTTTAAGACTAGTCCAAAAAAATTATAATAAAGATAGAAACCAATGCAGGTATACAAAGCACAAAAAAATTTTAAAAAGGCTTTCTTCTCTTTGACGTAAGTCAAAGGTCAAGTAGAAGTTGAAACTTGAATGGCTGCCCATTGATAACTCGGTTATATAGCTTAAGAAATAATATGTTTAAAGACATTTTTATCAAAGTTGATAAATATGACATTTGAACAGTTTTGTTACACAAATACTCCCACGACCACGGGCAAAAATATTGGCTACAGTTCGTCATTTTTTTCGCTATATATACGTTTTATCGGTGCACTTGCACAACATTCGCATTCGCAAAAGCTCCGCATTGATTATTGCGAATGCGAAAGCGAATGGGAATGTTAAAATTAATGCGGAAGCTCCGCGGTTGCGAATGCGAATATTCGCAACAACCCTGGTATGGACATAGGCTATGTATATTTGTTGGGATTTCAGTGAGAGACATACGACGTTTCTATGTAAGCTATTTGCAAATAAAAATAATTTGCAAATACCTAACTCACTGTTTATTCGATGGTGAAAAATTATTTTTTTATTTTTCCTGATTATAAAAAGGCAATAATATGACCCTCGAAAAAGAAAATAGAGTTACAAATGGCAACGTCTTGATTATAAAAAGGCAATAAGATGACCATCGAAAAAGAAAATAAACCTAAGAACGGCGTCGTCTTACGCTTATTTGCAAATAGTATCACTAATCAATACTTATTTGCGTTATTTAGTTATTTGCAAATGAAAAATTAACTCAGCGTTTATAAGGCAAAGTTTACCATTTTGCAAATTGTTATTTGCAAATAATACGTGTGTATAAACGTAGTAACAGAATTTATAAATCAGCTGTGCCTACTTTGATGTTCTTATTTCATTAGGTTCACGTACATATTTACAAGTACTTTAGTATTTACATATGTATGTGTGTACATACACCCACTATAATTGTTCTTGAGTGCTCAGTCAAAAATATTTAAAACACAAAATTCAAATAAAATACGCCTACTTCGATGGTTTTTTTTTAGTTTCTTCGCGTATTTCTTTCCTCTTCTCTCCCTCGCTAATTTGAATATATGTATGTACATCTATATCAGTGGTGCACAGCGTTGGCAGAGCTCCCAATACAAGCACAATATTTTTGTATCTGTATGTGTGTACTCAGCAAAACAGCTCGCGCACGTGATGCTTAGTGCTTATTTACACACGGCTATTTTTGTTGCCGCAACTCGACGTTCGTAGGAGAGAGCGTGACGAGGAAAGGAGAGGGGCACCGAGTTGCTCGTGTTCGGGCAACACGCTTTGTGCTCTCGTTCGTCTGTGTAAATTGAAAAGCTGTTCACAGCTGACAACAACAATTGCATACACACAAATCGCCGTGTGTAAATGAAACGAGCAACACCAAAAGGGAATGTGAAAAATCGCGTCGATAAAAGTTTCCGCGTATAAACACAGTCTTACAGCATGAAGTACAAACGCAAACCACAATATAACCACCCTGCAAGCCACAGCTAACCAGTTGCCCCTGAAATTCAACAGATTTACACACACACTCGCAACTTTTTAGCTATGCTACCCACATGATGCAATAATGAAAGGTGTTGTACGTTGTGACAGCTCGAAATCGAACTACCTTAGGTCAATATTGTATTTTGGAAGTACAAGATAAACGGGAATAAAAAAAAGCCTTTTAGTTGAAAAAGTACTAAATTGTATGCCTTCTCAACAGCGTTCCGATTATCAGAATAGGTATATATATGGCTTGGTAGTCTCATAAAATTGTAGATAATTAAAATAATAAAATTAGGCGTGTTTTTATTCACAGGAATATGATAATATGCTTAAAATTTTCGAGCTGATGAATACCCAGCTAGAACAATATGGCTTATATAATTCCTTTTATGAGCCGTATCACTAAGAAAATTATCCCTTATGAATTTGAAATGTGTCCCTTATATTGTACAGGCCAAAATGAGGAATTCATTTACGTGTGATCTTTTGTCCCCCTCTTTCATATAGGCTTCTTGTGCGCATATATCAGGTTTCATAGCTGTTGACCATACCAATAATGCCTCATGCTCAGTTTTACTAGATCAATTCGTGTTCTCGAGAAAAAAAAAATGTCACGATTCAAAAATCTAAGTATAGCCGCCAAATTCTTTTCTCAAAATTTTGAAAATTCTTTGTTTTTTGACCTATATTTGCTTTGTATGGTATTTTCAACAAAATATAGGCCAAAAACGATAAATGTTCAAACTTTGGAGAAAAACAATTTTTCAGATTTTTGGATCGTGAAAATTTTTTTTCTCGGAGAACACGAATTGATCTAGTAAATCTTAGTATGAGGCATTATTGGTATGGCCAACAGCTATCAAACCTGATATAGTCGCAATAAGGTTTTTTTGTGTTCCACAGTGTTATACAAGGGATACTTTGAGGAATCATATAAGGAATTATACATTACCCAAGTCCACGTATATCCAAGTTCGTGTCATACAGCAAGCATTGACTACTTTTTAAAGTTTTATTTATTTGTTTTTGAAATTAACGACATATTTCAGAATTTGTAATTAATACGTTGTGTTCATTTTAGTAAATCCACTTTTTTAATTGTACAAAATTTATTATATACATACAGTATCGGTCATATCAATAGCTGAAAAACGCCCTATTTTAGAATTTGATTGAAAAATGCCCTATCTCGGAACTCGGTTCAAAAACATCCTATATCAGCACATTTTCGAAGTAGGACTTCGATAGGACTTTTTTGAACCGACTAATAATAATAAAATATGTACTATATACATATCTAGTTTCAATATAAAAAAATTTATGTACACCATTAATTGTGTATACATATCTAAGTCAATGTATGTGATATATATGTACATACATCTACATACATATCGTCGTTTAAAGTACAAAACCATGTATCAATAAATTGCAAAACCGCGTATAGAGATAATGCAAACCCACGTATGCGAGGTTGCATAAATTAATTTCTAGAGAGTAAAAACACTCATATTTCAAAATGGTTATCTTTTTGTAAAAAGCAATCGCATTTTTGGCTAGTATATTTCAGGAAGAATGGATAAGGATTGATCCAAAAACGTGTGTGAGCGAATCCAATTTTTAGCAGCAAATGTCAGTTACGCGGTTTTGTACTTTAAGCGACGATATGTATGTTAACAGGAACGCAGCAATCTAATACACGGGTGGAGCAGGAACGCAGCACAACAGAAGCATACAAAAAATCTGCAAATAAATGGTTTTTTAGGTTTTTACCAAACGAGAACCTGGTTTCAACTTACTTCAACGTGTCTAAATCACAACGCACACACTAACGCAAAGGCGCAACAGGAACGCAACACTATAAAATACGGCGGAGCAATATACAGGCGGAGCAGGAACGCAGCACAGCAGAATTGTCCGAAAAATCTGCGAATAAATGGTTCATTAGGTTTTGAAATAACAAAGAGCTCAAATGGAATGGTTCATCAATAAAGTCAAAATAATATGTTGTAACTTACGTGTATTAGCTCTTAATCACAATACCAGCACAGGTCGGTCAGCGAAACACTAAGGAAATGACCTAATAAATGCAAAATTATAATTTATTTGTAAAATAATTCAGTTTTATTACAATACTTACCAAATTTCACGCAATTGGAAAACAAATGTCAGCGAATAAGAACAAAACGAACAACGAAAATTGAATCAATGTAGCTTGTTCAGAATTTTTTTCTAATATTTTGGGAAATGTTCAGTGAAAATAGCAAAGAAACAACACAGTTTCTCCTAAGGTAGTTCAAGATGGCGGATTAGAGCGGGAAGTTGCCAACGTATAACACCTTTCATTATTGCATCATGTGCTACCCACACATTTACAAATTTATTTTTCCGACTGTCAAAACAAAATTCTGAGTGAGAGCACCGGACCTAATAAAAATTTTTACTGTAATAAGAATTTTATGCGTTAGAGCGAGTAAGTGGAAATGAAGCAAAATTTGACAGCTTTGATCACAGAGGCTGTGACTTTAGCAAAAGTTTGACATCTTTGATCACAGTAGGCTGTAAATAAAAGCGTTAATTTTGCAAAAACATTTGAAGGTAAGAGAACGTTTTAACAATTTGCATTGTTTATAATGGAATTTTTTTCTTTTAGATTGCCGAAACACTGCGATTTAATCATATAATTAAGGTATGTATTAGAATTATTCACATATTTGTATATTTTAATTGATAATTTTGCATTTACAGATTTGCGATTTTTCATTCTAAATTTATCTTCGACCCTGCTACCACGGAACATCAACGCCACCTCCAGTCAGGCACCACACCAGAATATCCACCACCTTTATCGCCGCCACCAATAAACAGCGCTGCATACATTATTCGGTAAGTTTTCATGCGACGAATAAACGTTGCTTCTGCTGCAACTGCCTACATTAATCATGTTCCTGGTGCTTCCCGATTTGCACATTTCAAAAGAAAAGCTGTTTTTGCAATTAATAAACCTTATGGCGTACAGAAAGAGCTTCCTCTAAAAACCTGCGAAGCGTGAAGTACCTGGAACAGGCTTATTTAGTGCGTTCCAGAACGTCTACGATTTGCAGGTTTTGCAGGATTTAGTCCAAAGTCGTTCCCGTACGCCACGTTCACATAAGGCTTATTAAAGGCAAAAACAGCTGTTCCGGTAAAACCTGCAAATCCTGCAAATCGTGAAGTACGGGAACAGGCTAATTATGTGCAAATGTAAACAACAAAAGAAAGTGCAGTGTTTACATATGTAAAAAGTGTAGTAGGTCAGCCTTTGGAGGTTTTCCAAAACGAGTCAGTTCAACAAGTTGTAAATTGGAATTTCATGGTTGTGCGCTTAAAAACTGATATGTTTTGGAAAACAGTCTTTCTTACGATTATGCGATACCTTTTTATGTGCATATATTTTCAAATTTAGGACTGGTGAATGCGGACATTCTGGAAGCCATAGTTTACAAAGTGTAGTGCACAGTTCAACAACAGTGATTGGGTTTGCTACTTCATAGCAGCAGTGGAAATGGAAACATTGCTCTGCTATTGCTACTTCTCTACTTGAATGGATAAGAAGCACGGCCAGAATCGGAAAACACACGAGGACCTTTCTTGTTTTACTTGGTTCTATGTTTCGTTGAGGCACAGATCAGGTAGGAGAACTAAAATATGAACGAAGTGATATTTGTAGTCAGAGTAATAGCACATACAACAATATTATGATAGCCTCAACGAAACATAGCACTAATTAAAACAAGAAAGGCTTTCTTGTGTTTCCCGATTCTGACACTGCTTCTCATCTATTCAAGTAGAGAAGTTGCAATAGCAGATCCACGTTTCCGTGCCACTGCTGCTATGAAGTAGTGAACTCAACCACTGGTAGTTGTCATAATTCGCAGTAGTAACAGTTTAACATGAAGGTAGAATTTTTATTTTTGGATTCCTGATACGAATAAGTTTATTTTAGTTCCGATTCTGCATAATCTTTTTTTTTCCTTCTCTTGAAGCAATGGATTTGTCACCACTGTTCCTGGGAGATACCGAAGCGCTCTCTCCACCACGCACGAGCAACACAGGTATTTCGAAAATATACATACATATACATTTACAATATGTTTAATAGTTTTTAATCAAACATTCCTGCGCTTTCAGATGCAGCCCTACATAGAAAGCGCTTTCATGTGGCACTGCCTTACGAGGAGCGCTTTGTCTCCCAGCCAACAGTAACCACCAACACGGGTGTAGCCACTACAACAACAACAAGCAACACAGGTCAACAATTTACCTTGTCTCACCTGCTGGAGAGGCAAAAAGAAATGTTTGATGGCGTCATGGCCGCCATTGGAAGAGTTGAGTCAAAGGTGGACGGAATAGCAAATGCTCTGGCCGAAAAGGTTATATCAATGTACATATTTATGAATGATAAAATTATTGTTTAATAATTTAATTTTTTTTTCAGATGCCCGAACGCGCGGAAGTTCAAGCTCAAGGGCAGCTACTGCGAGAGTGCAAAGTGGTGACCTCGAAAGTTCACCAAAGTATTTCCCGAATCACTGGAGATGCTATTAGTAAAGAGCATACTTTGCTTCAAAGTATGCTTCCACTATCATCCCAGGAAAAGTTAAATACTTTGGAGAATCTTTTGGGAAACAAACCACACTCCGATGCGATGGTAAATTTTGCTAATTTTTTTGTTGTTTTTTATACACATATACAAATGTTTGTATATATCATATTAGTTGTATATATGCATTTTATTTTACTCATATTAATTTTTATTCGTATATACATATGTATGCAATTTTTTTTTATTAAAATTTGGTTTATAGTATGTATAACAAAAATCGTAAAAACCAAAGTTCCAAACTTTGTACAAATAATAGGAAAATTCGATAAAATTTAATTTAATTTTCATGCACTTTTCCAGCTTTTTGATACGAATTTTAAAAATGTTTTGAGTGTGCAATTCTGTAGCCCACTGATTTTTAGTATAATAATATGCAAGTTTGAAATTTTCACAAATGCGATTTTTTTGTGAACGGATTGGCTTACTTTCTCCCATACAAAAATAAACTCAATCACACAAAAGAAAATCTAAAAAATGCCGCAAATTTGTAGAAACTTTAAACTTAAATCTTATTATAATAAAATTCAGTGGACTATAAAATTCCATACTCGAAATATTTTTACAAATCGTATCAAAAAGCGGGAAATGGGCATGAAAATTTATGGAAATGGTTTGTAGGATTTTTGTTGTACTATGAGCCACTTAACTCTATCTTTCAAGAACACGCAAAACAGCATATGTCAACAAAACATATTTTACCGTCAAAGAGAACTATATTATAATTAAAAAACAGAATACATATTTAGCTTGTTCCCGTACTCTAGGATTTGCAGGTTTTACAGGAACAGCTGTTTCTGCCTTTGATAAACCTTATGTGAACGTGGCGTATGGGAACAACTTTGGACTAAATCCTGCAAATCGTAGACGATCTGGAACGCTCTTATTATATAATTACTTTTTCGCTGTTCACAAACTTTTGAAAAATTTGTTTTCAACAACTAAATATTTTCTTTTAAATAACAGTTTTTGCTGTGACTTACCGCTCTGTAAACATATGATATTTTGCTTGTCTGTGAAAGATTTTGACGATTTTTAGTTAAAGATGCAGTTTTACTATTTTAAATAAGATCTTTCGATTGGTGTTAATTTATATTTCGTTTATATAGTCATATATTATATTTTATTATTTACATTTATATTTATAATTGCATTTATGTACATATCTAGTATTTATAAATTTTATAATCTTTTCCAGCTGAACATAATTTTAAAATTGAAGGGTGCTAAGGGTTGTGTGAAACACGTGTTGAGAAGCATTTTTGCCGACACTCTACTCATTTCATACAATTATGAGGGCAAAGCCAACAAAGCTCCACTTCTGGGGCTAAAAACAATAGAATTAGTTTTCGGTAAATATGTTTTAATTGTTTATTTGACTTATTTCAGGAAGTAATGCATTTATATTTTTCCAACAGATGCGTTCCTAAGCCACAATAGGTACAAACAAATTGTAATAAAAAAAAAATTAAACATAATAACAAATCTAACAATAATTAATTTAATTATCTTATTATTAATCTCTAAAAAAATGTAACATAAAAATTTAATAACTTTCCAATCTAAATTTCAAAAACGTTATTTAAATACGGCTATTCGGGATTTTTTGTATATCGACTGCGGAGTGGAAGATCGACCTCGGCAGCCAGTTCGAAAATGCCCTATCTCAAAAAACTTTTCAAGAACGCCCTATTTCAGAATTTTATTAAAAAACGCTTCCGAGTTCGGTTCAAAAAGGCCCTATCTCACTTCAAAATGTATTGAAAATGTGCTGAGATAGGACGTTTTTGAAACGAATTCTAAAAAACGAATTGAAAAGTTTTTTGAGATAGGATGTTTTCGAGCTGGCTGCCGAGATAGGTCGATCTTCCACTTAGCAGTTGATATGCTCTTGAATTCTGTATTTGTGGTTTTTGGTAGGTAATGAAGTAAACTTTTATATTGTATTGCTGTAAGAAATTTCACTACATTTTCTACCAAAAACCACAAATACACATGCAAGGGCATATACAAAACATCCCGACTACCTTTATTAATTTGTAAATAATTGTAAATAGTGTAAAAAGTAAATTTTAACAATAGTTTTTTTAATAATTTTATATTAAAATTTGCATACTGGAATTTTAACAACAAAAAACCTACCTACCTACCTATTTATAAAAGCTTAGTAATTAGTAAATGTAAATACATAGTTTTAAACATTTTAACAGCAGAAATAACAATAATTAATTGAATTACTCACTGATCTGATTATTTAAATTAATATTTTATTATTTAATAAATTTTAATACTACATTATTTTGTCATTATGAAAGCGGTCATATTTATGTTTTTAAATATGTTATTGAAATAAATAAATGAATAATGAAAAAATTACTTTTTGTACAATTTACTTAAAAAATTTGTGGTTATAAACACGATAGCACTAACTACTTCAGTAGGTATCGTTAACTACATGGTAACCATAATATTAGCTACTTCAGCAGCTAACTTTAGGTACATGTTAACCACAACATTAGCCACTTCAGCAACCATCGTTAGTTACATGTTCACCACAACATTAGCCACTTCAGCAACTATCATTAACTACATGGTAACCATAACATTAGCTACTTCAGCAGCTATCATTAACTAAGTGTTCACCACAACATTAACCACTTCGGTCGCTATGAAAGGGGAATTAGAGTAGTGCAGCTATAGTTCGTTGAAATCGAACAGTTCTATTAGTGTAAGGGAGATAACGTATCACACGTATATGAAAAAGTGGTTAATATTTGCACACGGCTAGAACAAAGTTAGCCAGTTTATATACCGCTTCACAAATGAACGATAACTACCGGTTAACCACAATTCTAGCTGTTAGCTGTCTTGCAGGGCAGTAAACAACCTTCGGTGAATTTGGCGACTGCCTTCCTCGGGGATGAATATGCTAGGGATGAAATTATTGGTACACAGGCCTTCCAAGCACGCAGGGTTGATTTTAAGAAACAAAAAATAATTAACTCCGAAGTTTCAAAAAGTATAGTGTAAAACGAAATTTATTGAATAATTCCACATAAAATGGTATACACAAATGACTCATTTTCTGAACGATTTACATAAATAAAACGCATTTCATAACCTTTTTTGTGCAAACGGCATTTGCGAATTGATAGAAAAGTACTACGGATTGTAAAGTTTTGTTAACTATGAGGTGAATGAAAATTTTCAACCCGGCCTGACGGTTTTGAAGAATTTTTTTGTTCTAATTTTATTACTAAGGCGTCTAATAAATGCATGGCTTTTAGTTCTAGAAGAATAGAAGTCAGTAAAGACAAGTTTTTTTTGTATTATTTCTGATTTTAATTTCTCAACTTCTTTTGCACCAGAGCAACTGTCAAAAATTTCCAGCAGTAAAAAGTTACGAATTGGCACAACAGAAATGTAAAATTTTCTCGCCATAATAAAAAGTTTTTTCAACATGGAACTTTTCTACTAATTGACATGAAATTACTATCCCAACGCTCGGAGCGCTGCCACTGAGGGCCTTTGCCAACTGATAAAAAAGAGAAAATTTGGAAAGACCAAACAAAAATTTTGAGATTTCTCGTTGTGAATACGAATGCCATAGTTTTTACCTAGCTCGTGGGACTACGCAAAATGTTGACAGCTTGTAAATATGTATACACATAAAGTTGTTGGCGGTAATAAAGTCAAAATCAAAATGGAGAAAAGAACAAAAAGCGTACGCTAGTTGTCAGTTATAAAATAAATCCAATTTATTTGCGAATATTTGTTTATTCTATTTATTGAAAGGCAACCACGCGGAAAAGCTTGTGTTAATTATATTGATAACAGAACCTGGCAACTCGCACGTTGTCTAAATTCTCAAGTAACATAAAATCCACAAAAGAATACATTGCTTGTATTACCATCAATACGCCATGTATAAATTTTAACAACACACAAAAATAGAGCTTTCGGACGGGCGTTTGTTTGTTTTTTCAACACCATTTATAATTATACCTTTCATGAGCATGAAATGGTATTATAACTTTGGTCCGATGTTTGTAAGTACCAGAACAAAAAGAGATAGACCCATCAAAATGTATACTTATATGATCAGAACGTCGAGCTGAGTTGATTTATCCATGTCCGTCTGTCCGTCTGTCCGTCTGTCTGTCTGTTTGTATGCAATCTAGTCTCTCAGTTTTCGAGATATCCGGATCAAATTTGGTAGGTGGGTGTATTTTTATAATGTATTAATCATTTGTCGGAACCGGAAGAATCGGACCACTATAACATATAGCTCCCATACAACTGATTGTTCAGATATGAGATTTTTCGTTATAACTTCTCCATTTACGCAGCTACGAACATGAAATTTCGCAGCACTTGCACCCATTATCAACAGAATGCTTACAGTGAAAATTACAAAGATCGGGTCACTATAACCTATAGCTCCCATACAACTGATTGTTCAGATATGGGATTTTTCGTTGTAACTTCTCCATTTATGCAGCTACGAACATGAAATTTTGCAGTACTTGCACCCATTATCAACAGAATACTTACAGTGAAAATTACAAAGATCGGGTCACTATAACCTATAGACCCCATACAACTGATTGTTCAGATATAAAATTTTTCGTTATAACTCCTCCATTTATATCGCTAGGAACATGAAATTCCGCACTGTTTTCAATAGTTATCAACAGAAGACTTACAGTGAAAATAACAAAGGTCGGGTCACTATAACCTGCAGACCCCATACAACTGATTGTTCAGATATGAGGTCTTTTATCATAACTCCTCCATTTATGCAGATAGGAACATGAAATTTCGCACCACTTTCACTCATTATTTACAGAATACTTACAGTGAAAATAACAAGGATCGGATGACTACAACATATATCTTCCATACATCTGATTGTTCAGATATGGGATTTTACGGTAAAACTCCTTTATTTGAATAGCTAAAACCGATAAATTTCGTAAGATATTTTATAAATAATAATACAAAGTCTACTGAGAAAATCATCAAAATCTATGCTGTATAAGCTTTATCTCCTATAGCACTGATTGTTCAGATACCAGTTTTTGCCATATATCTCCTTTATGTAGGAAACTAAACCCAATAAATTGTGTTACCGGTTTACATACCGATCACATAGCAGTGAAAATCACTTAGATTGGTGCCATATAAAGTATATCTTCCATACCTCTGATTGTTTAGATGCGATTTTTTATATAAGTATGTAACTCCTCTATCGATGTATGCAGATGTATTCAAAAGCAGTAATCTGTCAAAGTAAAATTTGCAGATATTCATGAAAGGTATGAAGCCTTCGGCATAGCCGAAGACAGCGCTGCTCTTACTTGTTTTATTTTAATAAAATCCCTATTTGTCAAATGCTTAAATTTATTTATCTAATAATAATGCAGCACACAACCCTGAAATCTAAGAAAAAGTCTGAGGAAGGCCATTAAATAGCAGCACACAACCCCGTGCCTTCCTCAGGAGTGAATAATCCTACAACAACAACGACTACTACAACAACAATCCAAAAAGGTTGGTTACTGTCTATACTGTGACGCAAACTGACCGGCTGCTAGCGGCGCATAAGTTCGGTAGCTGCGCACACGCGACTTGTGTGTGAAAGCCGAGTAGCTCCCGGAGACTCCCGTGTGCATCACTGATCTATATATCGCACCCTAAATCAAAAACCGGCACAAATCAAAATTTTTCCAAATTAATTTTTTTCCATGAAACAGTTCACATACCGTATACCCAACGTACGCCAAAATTTCGTCTTCTTCACTATGTTCTTTAACTGGAAAAATACCACTAAACCTCTTTGGTTTTGCTTGCGTCGATTGCGCAGCATCAACAGTTTTTTGTCTCTCCTGAACATTTAGGATTTTTTGAGTTGTGACGGTTTTGGATTTAGTGTGCGATATATATATTAGTGTTGGGCAGTATCGATACCGAAAGTACTCAGAACTCGATTCTCAAAAGGATCGACAGTACCCGATTTTTAAAAGTATCGATACTGAGTATTCCAAAGTACTCAGTACTTACAAAAGAACTCGAAAGTACTCAGAACTTAAAAGAACTCAATACTCACACCTTGGAGTACTCAGAACTTAAAAGAACTCGAAAGTACTAAGTACTCACAAGAATTCGAAAGTATGTAAGAGTACTCAGAACTCAAAAGAACTAGGAAAGTACTCTGTACCAAGCATTAGGATACATTTACTCAGGATCGATTCAAAGTACTTACTCAGTACTAAGTGTCGAATAGATATTATTTACCACTATTTACATTTACTGGTATTCAAGTTATTCTACATGTAAAGTAATGTAAACGTGGTAATTACACATACATACATATGTCCTCTCAATAACAATAACTTTTAATCGTTCATTTTATTTAATCAGTCATTAATTTATTAAATTTTTTGTTGAGTTTTTCATTTATACCAAATTCGTGGTCGGCAACCTCAAGATAGTCAAAAAAATAACTTTCTAAAAAGTCACTTAAAAATCTCTAAAGTTTTGTCCAGCTTTTTCAAATCTTAACACTGTCTGGGCACCTCTAAACAGGGTTCGTATTTGCACGCACATGCTCTGCACACACATGTGCTTGAAAAAAATTCCATTGAGCTTACTGCTCATGCACATGAGTGCATGCTTATAAAAACAAAATTATTGCGCACTACTCACGTGTGTGCGCTTTGATGCGAAACACTTGCTCATGTGTGTGCTTCGAAAATAAAAAAAAACGCACATGCGCATGTGTGTGCTGTTCGATATGAAGCACATGCTCATGAGTTTGTTTGTAAAATTTTCATGAAGACCACATGCTCATGTCTATGCTGTGTACAGTGAAACTGAAGTGTATGATCAGGTACATATCCCTGCAAGCCATGGCTGAGCAGTTTCCCCTCAAATTCGACAGCATTACACACACTTTCGCAACTTTTTAGCTATCACGCACACATTTACAAATTTGGTATTCGAAATGTGAAACATTTTTCATTTGTTAGAGCGGAATTCCCACTTTTATAGGAATTCTGTGCGTTAAAGCGAGTTAGAAATATGGCAGTTTTTATGACAGTAGGTTTTGTCGAAAAATGTCACATTTGATAAAAAAAATTGTATAATTTTATAGATATTTCAAACTTCATTTTATGTTCCCGTTGCCGTTGCCGTCGACTTTGCATCATTATTCTTAAGGTATGTACATACATATGTAAATTACTTAACTTGTGCATTTTAATTGATTTTCTCGTTATTACAGATTTGCAACAATTAAAATTAAAACCCACCATCATCTTTAATGCCGTCACCAGCTGATATCGCACGCACCTCCTCCATCACCTTTAATGCCACCACCAACATCGTACCATCACCTTCAACACCGGTACCAGAAGTATCGCCACCATCATCATTCAACACCGGCACCAGCAAAATCGCACCATCAACATTCCACGCCTCTACCAGCAAAATCACCTTCAACATCGCCACTATTACTTTAAGGCCACCACCAACATCACCTTCAACGCCTGCACCAGCAATTAGTCTGTTCCTTTGAACTTCGGACTAAAACCTGTGGAACTGTCAAACTACAATTTTACGCTCTCAAATGAGAGTAAAAGGAGAACAGCTGCAGAAGTGCATAGGAACGCAAAAAGCACTATTTCCTGTAAAAACGTCAGACGGTTTGTTTACATGTCATTGGTACTACACCGATTTGGCTGAAATATCACTAAATAATTATTAAAATTTATACATATTCAAATATTTCGTTGTTTACTTCCATTTTTTAACAAATATAAGCTTCTTTGCTTTCACTGCTTTCTGTTTTTGTTTGCACATGTAAATCAGCTGATCGTTTGACACTTTTCATGAACTTACAGGAAAAAAAATCTCCGGACTAAATCCTGTAACTTCTGACTAGGAACAGTTGCTCATTTACTCTCTCAAATGTGTTCCCACTTACAGGTTTTGTGTCAATAGGAACGACTTCCTGTAAGTTCTGACTAAATCCTGTAAACCGGACTGCTATTGGAACAGACTAAATGTTATACACATCCACATCAATGGTCCTCTGCAATAACTACAAAATTCAAAATTCAAAAAATAAAAACTGTTACTACTGTTATGTCGCTCTTTTCTGTAATCCTCGTCTAATCCATTTCCAACCTTTTATAAAGTAAGCAGTAAGGATTGCTAAAGTAAGTACTAAATATTAGACATGGATTCGACATGGATTAGATAGATATATGAGCCAATTAACAGTAGTAAGGGTTTTGTTTTTTGAATTGTGAATTGTGTCGTTATTGCACAGGACCATCGATATGTACAAAGTATGTTATTTGTTTGCACATATGTACTATAAGAGTTTTGTATTAATAAACGTTTTTTAAATAAACCAATTCATTTTTAAAAGTAAAAATTTTGATTTTCTACTTATTTGTGTTTTCCTGTACTCAGGAGTTTATAACGACAAAAATGAGTAGTTTGATTATTAGTGCTGAGGAGTTTATAACGACAAAAATGAGTAGTTTGATTATTAGTGGTGAGGAGTTTATAACGACAAAAATGAGTAGTTTGATTATTAGTGCTGAGGAGTTAATAATGACAACAATGAGTAGTTTGTTTATTAGCACTGAGGACTTGCTAATAACAACAATGAGTACTTTATTCATTAGCACTGATGTGTTTATAAAAACGAAAATAAGCAGTTTGGTAGTTTCTAGAGCAGAGCAGATATATTTTTCATTAATCAAAGTTTTAATTAGTAAGAAGAGGTAAAATATTACACCAACAAGGGGAAAGTGCTCAGTTTTATCCCATCGCCTGAACAAAAATGAGTATTTTAATAAGCACTTTTGTAATTAGTGATAATGATAAAATGAGCACTTATTTGATGCTCAGCTGTCTTGCAGGGATCACTCTATGTTTTTTTTATATTTAACACATATAAGGACAACTTGTTGCTTCAACAAATACAAAGTGATTGAAAAGTTTTACTTGTATGTAGATAAAAGTAAGTAAACAAACGTTAATTTAAATTGTGTTATATGGCATTCCAAAATGCCATGTTAGTATGAGGAGATATCATGCATGTCGTTGTCTCTGAAGTACAATAAATCGAAATTTAGTTTTGTTATAAGTATGTTATTTAAGGTAGCGTCGTTTAGTTTTGAGCGATGCTTTGTTAAAGTCAATGATAAGGCACTGAATGTCCTTTCCACTGAAACTTGTGTTGCTGGAACAGCTAGAACAACTTCAGCAAGTTTTGTTAGATCTTTATCCGAAGGCAAGGTCTTCCAGTAGCTTAATATATCAGTATCTAAAGAAACTTTTCTCCCATTTGCGAATACACTTAACTTTTGCCGTAAATTTTGGACTACCTCTACGTCACTTGAGGTCTCTACCATATCTTCACAAATATATTTTTCTAAACGGGAAAGAGAGTTGCTGAATGTAGAAGACAAACATTCAGAATATTGCAAATTCAGATTTTGAGGACTCGATGACATTGAATTTTCGGAGCTTTCCATTCGCAAATGATTCTGAATAAACAAAATTGTAGCATTTAAAATTACAAAAAGTGTGTGTTTAGTAGATCTCATATATACCTCGGCATTAACTTTTTGTTGTGGAGACAACATGAGAGGGCCTCTAAAATTAAAGCGAGGATCTAAATATAAAGCAGCAATGAACGCATTATTGCTCATAAGGCTTTGTTTCCGGCTTTTCATCGCATCATGCAGCTGCGCAGCGTATGAGACTGTAGAACCAAGATCATGCAACTCTAGTTCACACGACAACCAATCTCTGTAAAAGTCTCCAACCACATATTGTTCGCTTTGCATCCGTTTTGTACATAAGGCAAGAGGTTTAAAAGCTTTAATAAAGTCTACTACAAATTCCCAGTGGAAATCTTCACTGTCAGGGCATTGCTGCTCTATGAACTCTTTTATTTTCTGCAGTGAGGTTAGCATTTCATATGTGGAGTTCCACCGCGTTAAATTATCTAGTACTGGCATTT
>NW_023458556.1:85954818-86004884 GCF_013731165.1 Rhagoletis pomonella | reverse complement strand
CATGTTTCGTTTCCACAAAAATAAAGCGAACACTATTAAATTGAAAAAAACAGTCCATGTCCAAAAACCCCGGAGGAACACGTGAAAGGATTCTGTGTTTTAAATTAGCATATTTTGAACCACTTCGGAATGTCTAAGGTAGAAAAGAAACCAACCTTTCTATAAGGAAACAATTATAGAAACGAATTTTCTTACACTGTATTCATGTCTCTCATTTGTGAATGAGAAGCTTACTTTTTTGAATGAAAATGTTTTGAGTGCTCTTAGAGCTCATGACCCGCTGCGCACTTTTGAAAACAGGTCCTCATCGTGCCCTTGGTTTAACTGTGTGGTCCAAACTGCGATCAGAAAGCGTAGTAAGGCATATATAAGGAAAAAGGACCGCTCAGATGCAAATTGGTCTGCATTTAAGGCAGTTAGGAATGAAGATACTACAGTAATTAAACGTGAAAAGCGCAGTTTCTTTGGCAAAAAGTTGAATACATCACTCCGCAATAATGTCCTGTGGCGAAACCTAAAAAATCTCCGAGTACATGTCAGTAACAGCACAAACAGCCTACTCGACCTTTAAACTCTAAATAACTTATTTGTGAGTCGTGCGTCTTCCCCTGGCTTACTCGCCCAAACTCTTCATTTTCATGTCCCCGTCCTTCTGTTGTTCAAATGTTTGAATTTAATGCTGTGTCTGAGTGTGATGTAGTAAGATGTATCAATAAAATACGGTCCAATGCAATAGGTGAAGACGGCATTCCAATAAGATTTATTAAAATAATTTAGCGCTCATTTTACTTACTTTGACCCATATTGTCAGTCATTGCTTTACCACCTCTTGTTTTCCTGATGCATGGAAGGTTGCAAATGTGATTCCGGTAGCTAAAAATAAATTTGCATGTAGTCCTTATGATTTTCGTCCCATTAGTTGTTATTAAGTCGTTTGGTACATTGGATGTGGACGGCTGTGCATGCTAGCGTCAGCCTGGTACTAAGCTCGTCGGATTGGGGTGGTTCTTGCGGCCACATAGTTCCAATAACCAGACCATACAAAAATAAAACTCATGCACTCTATTATTAATATCGGACGACTAAAAGACTACATCCCTAACCCTAGCAATAAATATGCACATCGGACAGACATTTATATGGAGTTGCCCCTCGTTCACCCTAAGATGGAAAACCACCCTACTCTTCCCTTCCCAATCAGAGAGACACACTTTTTGCATCGCCAACCCAACCATACTTATACACCTAAAGCTCACATCATCTCACAATTAAATAAAATTAGCTATCCATTATGATTCAGTTGCGCTACATTACAAATTTTTTATTTATAAATTCATTAAGATTAGTTTTAATATTCATAATAGCATTAGGCTTATGCAAAAAATTGAACCTCATTAAATGTGTTAAATAGTACTTATATTAATGGCAAAATCTTACGAATATAGTTTTTTTCTGGTCACACCTTCTGGCAGATGTTATGAGTGAAAAATAATAATTCAAACAAAAATATGTATGTGAGTAAATTAACCTAACTCAATAACCAAATGTCATGTGTAGCATCAAAATAATAGACAGTGCCAGAAGAATAGCATAATTAAAGAGAAAAAAAACCGAAACAGCTAATTATCATCAAAGCTTAGCTACATTCTCACCCAAGTGTGTTTTATGTACATAAATAGGCTACTCTTCTACATTATTTTGAATGTTAAATGTAGCGAAATTCACATAAGAGAATTATATGTAAAACAACAAATCGTTCTAATCGTTCACTACATGAATTTACATATTTACACATGAACTTAGTTATGAAGTTTCTGGTTACACATTGTACTGCTATAAATTTACGCACGCCAGAGGCGGTGTATAAAATTTAAGCAAAAGGGGTATATAAAAAAATGTATGGGATTATTAAATAAGCTCATAACACACATTATATATTTACTCATGAAATGTTTTTTTCTTAAGTAAAAATTAAGATTAATGTATAAGATTTTAGTAAAGCTCTTGATAGTTTAAGATATTCTTAAGTTAGTCTAATAATGTAGGATTCCTCTTTAGAAAACATTAAGTAGACATTAGGAAGTAGCAATATTAAGCAATTTTTTTTTTAATATTCATTTGAAATAATGCATGTACTCATGTATAAATATTGTTTTTTTTTCGTTTTTTAAATATCCAAAGTATGCATGTAGATTACGTTAGTATATGGGCATTCCCACCGGAAGGTCTACCTCCAAAGAAAAATAAAATGTTTGTAAAATAAAGTTTTTATTTTATATTATAAAAAAGAAAATATCCAATTGTCATTATTCGAAAGAGTTTACAGTGTTGCTAAGTTACAGCGGTAATACAAATTGTGGGAAATTTTAGCGTAGCTCTTTCTTACTACTTCTCTATTTTTATTGAATTTTCTCCTTAATAATTATTTTGAAAAAGAGTTGTTCCGATTTCACTCATACCACTAAATCTCTTGCACACTCACACTTTATTTGAGAAAAAGGCAAAGAGAGTAAACAAAGCTCAGTTAACGGTAATTTTTACTTTACATTCATTGATATTCTAATGTCACGTTCGAGCCATTGAAAAGTAATTTTTTATCCTTACTTCTGTTTTGACCGGTGGAAGTGGTTGAAAACAAGAACGCAAAGTAAGTTTAGAATGTAGAGTTGAAAAAAAAGATTTAAGTGAATTAATTTCTTTTAAATAATATTTTTTTGGTGTCTCAAAGTTTGTCACGTTACGTACCTCATACAAATACAAATACAAAACCAGTATGGAAATTTTAGAAATGTCTTCGTATTCTCAGCCGAAAGCAGTTGCCAGTTCAAAAATAAATTTATAGCAAGCAGTTTATGCGAATTTTTAGTTGAATTAAATTTGAAAAATATCGAATGGAACTTTTTTGCCACTTCACACGGCAAAGGTCCAGTCGATGGAGTGGGAGCTGTTATTAAGAGAAAGGTTTGGCAGTTGACTAAAGCAAAAAATTTAGTATTAGACGATGCTAAATCTCTTTTTGAATGTGCTCGAAACCACATTGAAGGTGTCCAATTGACATACATATCTTCAGAGCAAAGAAGAAGAAATGTCTTTAACATTAGCTGAGAAGTGGAAAAAAGTCCCAAATATACCTGGAATACGTCAACTTCACTGGCTATCAAGCAGCGAAAATTTCAAACGGCATTTTCTTCGAAAATAAATGTATTTTAGTATTAAGATTTTCTTTCCTATTTTTTGGAATTTATCGTTATTTAGATACGTATATCCATTAAAATGTTCTGAATAAAAAATTATGTTGCGTTTTTCCTTTAACAGGAATTCCTGTTAACTTAACTTAAACTTAAACTTAACTTAACTTAAGTTAAACTCAAAATGGTGTAAGGAATTTCTTCAGCAGTATACGATATGTCACGTTACGAACGTCACGTTACGTACCTTATTATATATTGTATAAAAAAATCTAACAAGTATTTTCAAGGCAAAAATAAGGCTAGCATAACACAAGGCAAACAGATTAAACTGTAATAAGTTACATTAAAAAATTCATACATTATTCGCAGATTTTCTCATTTGTATAGTTGCAGCGGAAAACCACTTCTATTTTATGTCACGTGACGAACCGATGTTGCTTTGTTTGTATCTTTGAACCCTTTTTCTTTACAGATCCTTATTTCGCACTTTATGTAGCGCTTCTAAAGAGCTATCCAAAAATCAAATTAAGGGAGAGGAAATTTAAATTAGTCTCTACTTTTCTGCACGTTGAAATCGTACGACTGTCACGTGCGCCACCATGGAAATGCCCATATGCTATTTAGAAAGCGTACAAAGTAGGAATTTTTTTTTTGGGGTATCTGATGTTAAAAAAAATCTGTAGTTTAGATGCACTGTGGCTTCTGGAGCCAAGCACGCAATGTTATTGCTCGATCGCTTCCTCCACGTGGACATTTAATAGACGGAACAAAAAACGTAACTTTTTAAACCGCAGGTGATCGTTTATCGCAATTTACATGATATAAAGCCGCGTACAACTTTTAATCGCGAAGATATAAAATCAATTTCTGTAAAGTTTCATACGCCAATCTATTACAAAAAAAGTGCATTTTGCAGGGGGACTAAAAGTACTAATTTTGCGTTGGTTTTATTTCATAATACATTTTTTTTTTATATTATACTTTTAGTTCATTTTTATTTTATTTGATTAAATTTGCTTGTTTTTATTTAATCTCATCAAAACTGAAAAACCCTTCATATTTCTCGTAACCTGGATATTATTTTATTATTATTTTTTTTTGATAAAAACCTAATTTCAAAGTTTTTACCTTTAATCCTATTATTTTAGTGTTGGTAAGAAAAACATTTATAAAAATGATAAGTAGCTGAGACTCGCGCTCACATAGTGTCTTGCCTGTCTTGTCTAAAGTACTTGAATCTTTGATATCTGAACAAATATATCTCCATCTTTAGAAATTTAGGTTATTGTCCCATAGGGTTGCCAGATTTTTTATGCGCAAAATCAGTACGTTAGACTATTTCATGCCATCAGTACTTTTCAGTACATTTTTTTTCAAAGCAAAATTATGAATGTAAGTAGCAGATAATACTTTAAAACACCAGAGTACTTGTTTTCAACTATATTTTGGTATATAAATAATATATAGTTCATAAAAAAATAAAAGTGTTATTCATTTTAACATGAATGTACACATCATTGTACACAGAAGCCAATAACTTATTTTATATTTATGACATTTTTGAATAGCAATACGCAGTTCATTTCCATCTTCAGTGTTTAAATAGTCAAAGAATTCTATACATTTTTCCTGTTAAAATTACTTTAATATGAAGTTCATTTTAAATAATTTTAATTATAGGTCTATGCGCCAGCAAGCAAACTTTATACTTAAGATCCTCTCAGTTGCTTCGTTTGAGTGTAGTATTAAAAAAAACAAAATTACATATTTTTTCAAACTGTGGAAAAGTACCACTATTTAAGGACTTCATATATAATTGCTGATGGCTTAAACTAATTTTTTCAACTACGCAAAAACTTTGAAAAACTTATGTATTTTATGCAATACTCTTTTACAATGTCAGTAAATTGTGAAAAAGAGTATTAAGTTATAGGCAAAAGCCATTCGAATATTCAAATTTGTTGTTATTAAACAGAAACTTACTTTCGAGATAACTAGCAACACTCGACGAAAAAAAACGTTAGCCTTCTTTTTAAATAAATTAAGCTCCATCATATTATCGCAACTGGCACGTAAAGACCCGGCGGTATGCCCATAAAACGATTGAACTTTTTGTTGTATTAATTTCTTGGGCATATGAAACATTATCTGAAAAATGTCAACTATAATTAAATTATTTTCTTCTTACTTTTTACAGTACAGTTTAAGGAAGTTCCAACGTTATGTAAAAACCTTAGGAAAATCTTAAAGTATTTTGTTTGAACTGAAAGTTCAGTACAAATCAGTAAAAATTTTGAAAAATCAGGACATTAGCGTACTGATTGAAGAAATGAATAAAATCAGTACAATAGTTGAAAAATCAGTACTGTACTGATAAAATCAGTACGTCTGGCAACCGTATTGTCCCCGTTCCAGTCCGGATTTAGAGCTAGACACTGTTGTTCCACGGCTATGATTCAAATACTTGACGGCATACGGATATCCTTTGATAAAAACCATCTGACACTATTATGCCTTTTGGATTTCTCCAAAGCTTTCGACTCAGTTAGCCATGAACTACTATGCTTCAAACTCAAAAACTATTTTGGGTTTAGTGACTTTGCCGTGCAGTTAATGAAGAGCTATCTGTCCGACCGATCTCAGAGAGTAAAGGTTGGTGCTGAAGTATCTAAACTCTATTCTAGGGCCATTGCTATTTAGTTTGTTTATTAATGACATATTTAGTACTTGCCAATATGCAAAAATGCATGCTTATGCGGACGACATATAGATTTATTAGTCAGGATCTTTTGAAGACATGGCTAACTTGTGCGAGAATTTCAACAGATAATGTCTATATCCTATAGATCTTCGCAAAATGGTCTTTGTCTCAACTGTGATAAATCCTTTGTGTTGCCTGTATGTAAAAGAAATATTAAACTTGATGCCATTCCGTCCTTGTACATTGGTGATAAGTCTCTTAAACTTGTTTCTAAAGTGACTAATCTCGGTTTTGTTATAAACACTAACCTAACATGCACTGATCACATTAACTCTGTCATAGGCAAAGTCTATTAGTTATACTTTAAGAAATTTAAGAATGTCTGCTACTTTTACATCATTAATCGTTAGGCGTATACTGGCCATTTAATTAATATTGCAGATTGTCTGCTATTCTTAACTAGTCTACAGCAGCCTGGATTTTCAATCTTCTTATAAAATTTATGTAGTATTCAATCATGTTACTCGATATGTTTTTGGGCTATCGAAATTTGAGCGAGTATCCGATTAGAAATCGCGACTATTGGGCTGCAGTATCTCTGAATACTTAAAAGCAAGAAATTGTATTTTTTTCATTTCGCCTAATGATGGATAAAGATCCTAGATATCTCAAAGTCTGCACGCCTTACTGACCTGATTATACCCAAGTACATCTGCAAGACCATTTTTCGTCAACGCTATTCGCACCTGGATCTCGGTTCCAGGACATATTCGCGGTTTTACTTTTTCTTTTAAATAAAATACTATATAAGTTTGAAGGGTAGTATATTTTTTCAGATTTCTTTAAAATATACTATAAACATCTTAGAAAATGTTGGAAACCGTAGTGTCTGCTGAGTGCCCTCTTTTAAAAGCTGGTGCTATAGCCACCGAGAAACGCAACCGCTTACAACAAAACGCTTATCAAAACTTTTGTTTTAGCAAACTTGGTTTAATAATAAATAATTATCGCCGCTAGAAATACTCACTCATATTTTATATAAGGATAATTAACAAGAGAATTAGAAATCTTTTTATGGAAAAGTATTTTTGTGAATACTCACTATTAAAAGTGCCTTCAAAATTCGATTAATCGATTATTTCTCAATAATTGCAATTATTTTTTTTTTTGCTGCAGAAACAGTTGTTGAAGACATTAATACGATGTCTTAAAATTTTGGGAGAAAGTTAAAGATTTTCCACTTCTTAGAAGCCTTTCAAGGCAGATTTTAAACATACCAGCTAGCTCAGCAACTGTTGAAAGAGTTTTTTCTGTGCCAGGCAAAATATTATTTTTAAACAAAAATATGACTTGCCGCTCAATTCTGTGTGAAATTGTATCAAGATTTTTATCAAGTAAAAGCTCCCATCGCATTCTGTGTCAATATTTATAAAATAAAAAACTTTACGATTTCCACAAGAGGGGAATTCATTGTCACATATGAAAAATATGAATTTAGAAGCAAAAAAGCTTTTGACTGTCGTAGGCGAGTAGGTAGAGATGTCGGCTATAAATTCTGTGTGATGCAGGTTCAAATGCCGACACATGCACTATTTAAATGATAAAAACAAATTTTTTAATATACAAAATTTATACGTTTCACATGAAATTTCAATTTGTCAATAGCATTTTCAGTCTTGATAATTTATCAAGATTTATTAACAAATCGTAAAGATTTTGAATTTATCAAGTGCACAGAATCGGGCTGCTAACGTCATTTTAAAATTTCAGTGAATGAATATTGATGTGAATTCTTTTCTATGAAATTCGTCAAAAAAATTAATAGTGCGTTTATCTCAGGCAAAATGTTTGGTCAAGCTTTTATAACAATACTTGAGCGATAAAGCCTATTTATATGAAATTCTATTTATGTATATATGTAAATAAAGTTCCAATTAAAAAAACAACGTTTGTGAAAAAACGTGCGTGAACGTGATTGAAAAAAATGTAAGGGATCGTGAGTGTGCGTGATTTACAAAACGTGCGTGCGTGAACGTGAGCCAAAATTACCCAAGCGCCCATCTCTAATATGCAGTTACATGACTTATGAAATTCTAGTAAAACAGGTTCAAGTTTTAAGGTATCCACACACCTACGCGATTCTGTCGGTATGAATCTGTTCCGATAAAAATTAAAACAATGCCCACCATAGTTTTAAATTAGGAACCACACACTTGCACGATTTTGCTGCAGCGATTTATTCGAACATTCACAGTTCTTCTTTTGGTCGTGCCGAAATCGCAGACTGCCGGGTTTGGGAACGAAAAAGGTCAATAGAAGGATTTTGAAATATTAAAACAAAATTGAGCGTAAGAAAAGAAAACATATTTGATGTAGAAAAATTAAGAATTTTATTTTTGTTGAAAAATACTTTTTGTTTGTCTATAAATTAACAGTTTTTGCTGCGATAAAATCGCACAGATGTGTGCGTACTTGCGTTTTCGAAGCAGTAACGTCTGTAGCCTCAAAAACCGTGCTTATTCGTTGCGACAGAATCGCTTAGGTGTGTGGATGTCTTTAAGGGGATAAAAAGTCGCGTTGATTTTAGTATTTTCTCCTGACGGCTTTTGTGGTTTTTTCATATAACATGTGCAATAGGGGGCCCATTGAAAATACCCCTACCCCTTAATTTTATTCGTTTTTATAAGAAATACTATTGCCTATTTTTATAGATTTTTTAAGGGTCACTTAGAGGTCACGACCTGTCGATTTAGGTCAGAAAATACGATTTTGGAGATTTATGGATTTTTGAGTGACTATTTTTGATTCGATTTCAAAGATTGAATATGATCTGAGAAGAGGGTATATAGGCCTTTAAAATGGAATATGTATAATAAGCTATTGTCGGACTTGGCTTGTTGGGATTTTTTATCAGCTAAATAAAAAAAAAAAACATATTTCTCTTAATTTTTTTTTAATTTTGACCATCGATAATTTCCAAAATTTCAAAATTTGTGGTATTATCTAAAATTAAATCTATTTTTAAATAACTTGGTAGCTCACTTATTGCAATCGCATAAAAGTTGTCGAAGTTAGGCGACTTTTATTAAATACGGCCTTGAATTTATATTGTTTATTAACCGGACTTTCAGATTTTTTGAGCAGTGTGACTAAGGAATTCATCAATATTAATTCAAAATTGATAAACACAATCGCTCTTTAACAAAAAAATGGGTTTTCAAGAAATTGGAGGAAAATGGGGGTGGCACCACCCACTTATATCATATATGTGTATCTCAAAAACTACTTGACCGATCTCAACCAAATTTGGCATACACATTGCGCTTAGGCTTCTCAAGATCATATTCGATCTTTGAAATCGAATCAAAAATAGTCATTCAAAAACTCATAAATCCACAAAATCCGATTTTCGGACCTAAATCGACAGGTCGCGACCTCTAAATTACCTTTAAAATATCTATAAAAATATTTCTCATATAAACGAATAAAATTAGGGGGTAGGGTCTTGAAACTTAAAAAAAAAAAACATTTTCGATGGGCTCCCTAATGTGCAATTTATAAAAACTCGGATTCGGCGTAAAACTGTAGGTGCCTCCCCTTTGTGTGACACCATCAAGGCGCACGCCACAAATCGAAGAAGCTCCGACAAACACTAACATATTTAGGGGACTCACAATACGTGTTAATCGTCGTTAAATCTTTAGCTTAGTATTTTTATATGTAAAGTAACGGTTAAAATGTTTTAATGGGGGCTAATTATATATATATTTTTAATCAGTTTAAAAACATTTCTATCTAGTCAGAAATCCTCTAAAACCATTTTAATCTACAGTAAAAAATCGTAATCTTAAGATTTTACGACGGTTAACACGTCTTGTGAATCCCCTAATTGTGTAAGCGTCCATCTATTATATCATTATTAACATTCAACGTGAAATCTGCGCAAATATTAAATTTTTCAATGATGTTATTACAGACTGACTTATATTATTCAGTTTCATTGTTTTAAGAAAACATACACATACATACCTATGCAAATACATATCTACCTAACTCATTTTCGTATTTTACAGATTGGCAGCAATTCGTGCATAAGAGCTTAAAACAGTGGGAGGCTACTTATTTAAGTTGGGCTCAAGATTTCTCAGGAAATGTCAAAGTTGTTTTTTACGAAGATTTGGTCGGGAACTTAGAAGCAGCGTTAAGAGGAGTTTTAAAGTTTTTAGAACTCCCTGTCAACGAGGTAATAATAAGTTTATTTACTTAAACAAATATTAAACTCATTTTAAGAAACGCAACTAATGAAGATAGAATTGTAGGTGTTTAAATATGAAAGTATTGGGCAATTCACAAGGTGTCGTATTTGTCGTGTTTGTCGTGAAGTCATGATATTTCATGACAGTTTTAAAAATGTTGTTATTGTTTTGTGAAGAAAAATAACACATGACGATACAACTCTGCAACCTATGTTTATTCGGTGTTATGTGAGGTTAAGTGCTGAGATATAATAAATAATCGTAACAGGTGTTCACAACCGTCGTGTTTTAACACAACTTTTGTTAGGAAAATATAACTTCACAACACCTTGTGAATTGCCCATATGTAAACTAGGCACATGACTTTTTTTGTAAAATTAAATTTACACATCTACCTATGAGGCGAGGATGAGAAATAACGAAAAACCAACAAAAATAAGGTTTTTGTCAAAACTTGTTACAAAAAGTTCCTTCAGGGAGCTCCGAGGGAAGGATATTTTTGTATTAAAAAAATATGTTAACTGAAATATGACTGTACTTGGTTTCTATTTTTTTTTTCGTTTTTGTTCTGATAGGTGGATAAGGGACCGATCTATTCCAAAAAATCGTATTTATGGTCCGATTTGCTTGAAATTCGATACCCGTTTTATAGATATGCGTAGAATAGAACTGAGTCATTGCTTTACAGTTCGAAAGGTGTTTTAAGGCGCCGCAAACATGCGGGTATTGGCTATTTAACAATACTTATTACACAGGCCAACAAAAATAAAAAATTTGACGCAGCAAATGTTATCGCTATTTTTGACGTAAGCATACAGTTTCCTTCAGCTCCAGATTTTAAGAAAAACGAGGTCAAGGTGTCAAAAAATCGCGTTTTACCAATATTTGAGAAGCTCTAGCAAAGAAACAAGGGTAGTAGAACCACCCACTTAGGCTTAAATTAAAGCAAAAAATCTAGACAACTATCCCTGCAAATTCCTGCACCTTTGCTTGATGGTCACTTATAGTCATTTGTTGAACAGGAAAAACTGAATTTGGGAAGTTTGAGTGCCTTCCGCAATTAAGCCAAAGGTGTGAGAACCTTCCACTTAGGCTTAAATTAAGGCTTGGACTTCTGACTTCAATCCCTGAAAATACCATTCCTGCATCTTGACCCTAACGTCACCTATAGTCATTTGTTGAACAGCCAACAGTCATTTTTAGACATTTTTTTTTTCAATTGCATAATTTTCCAGTATTTTTTTTTTTTGTTGGGCGATAAAAAGTAAATGAGTATAGGTGACCATCAGAGCAAGCTACAGGAATATTATTTTCAGGGATAGTAGTCTGTAGTTCTAGCTTTAATTTAAGACTAAGTGGAAGGTTCTTCTCCTTTTGTTTCCTTGCTAGAGCTTCTCAAGTATTGCAAAAACGCGTTTTTTGACACTTTCACCACATTTCTCTCAAAATCTGGAGCTGATGGAATCTTTATACTTACGTATTCTTAATTAGCACAAAAAAGCCTATCAAAACCAGTTTCAACATTTGTCGCATCAAAATCGGTGTTGCCCTGTGTTACCTACACTAATTATATGAAGAGAAGCTCCTTCTTTTTACAAGAGGTGATCTCGCGAACGGCTGAATCGATTTTTTTTTGAAATTTTTGACAGCTACTGCAGACTTTCGATATATTAAGAGAGCGTGGCATCACCCACACATATAGAATTTTTCATACCGAATATCTCTGAAAGTATTTGTGGTAGTGTCCTGTAAAGTGGTATAGAGATTTTGTGGCTACTGGCAAGGGACGTGGCGATTTCCAAACATATTGAAACTTCTACCTATCTGTAAATATATACACCCAGAATATATTGTTTTTTTCTTTTTCATAATAAATTTTTTTGTTAATTTTTATAGAAATATAGTTAATTTTTCATCAAATGGCACCAAATTGTGAGTATGCAGTTTTGTAGTTCACCCAATTTCAGTATCATAAAGTGCAAGGTTTTAATGGCTATAACATACCGTTGATTTTTGAGAATTTGTTTCGCTGATGATGGTGCGCATTTTCTCCGTATAACGAATGCGTGAGAATGTATGGGGAAAAAAGCCGAAGAGTGTCAGTATGTAAAAGACTTATTCTGGTGGCTTAACTCTTCCTAAACGACCGAAACGATTTTAATTATAATTTTTCAATCGATTCGCAGGCTCCAGGGATCAAAGTCAAATTACTCCCGTTAAATCAACCATCAGAACCATTTTGGTCCTTGCTTACGGTGACTATATAGAATGTGGACCAATGATACTCACTGTCTACGGCTATGCCAAAGGCTTCATACCTTCTATGAACAACAGAAAATTTTACTTTAACTGATTGCTGCATTCGAATGAGTTGTTTGGGAGCTAACCAAATTTTTATATTCACAGCTTACATACATACCTACAGCGCGATTCTGCGCACTTGATAAATTGAATATCTTTATAATTTGTCAATTTTTTTATTGTTTATCAAGAACTAGCAGACCCGGCGAACTTCGTCCCGCCCAAAATTAATTTTTTTATTGAAACATTTGGCCCAACGTTTTCGCCAGCAATTCACGTTCACGTTTGGATTTGTGGATATACCTTCTATCCTCCATTGCCGTCTTAAATAACCTGACGAAAGCGTTATACCGGGAGTCCTTGCGGCTCGATAGTGAATCGTCCTTGAATCTGTATAGTATAGTTGGTGGCAATTTCTAAACTGGTGAGTATCATTGGTCCACATTCTGTATAGTCACCGTAAAGCAAGGACCACAATGGCTCTGATGGTTGATTTAACGGGAGTAATTTGACTTTGATCCCTGGAGCCTGCGAATCGATGATTTTTAGCAACAACTCGGCTCCAGCGCCACTAAAAATTATCATTAAAAAAATATAATTAAAATCGTTTCGGTCGTTTAGGAGGAGTTAAGCCACCAGAATAAGTCTTTTACATACTGACATTTTTTCCCATACATAAAAACTCTCACGCATTCGTTATACGGAGAAAATGCGCAACATCATCAGCGAAAAAAATTGTTAAAAATCAACGGTATGTTATAGCCATTAAAAACTTGCACTTAATGATACTGAAATTGAGTTAACTACAAAACTGCATACTCAAAATGGTGCCATTTGAAGCAAAATGAACTATATTTCTATAAAAATTAACAAAAAAATATATTATGAAAAAGAAAAAAACACTGTATTCTGGATGTATAAATATATTTACAGATAGGTAGAAGTTTCACTATGTTTGGAACGCGCCACGTCCCTTTTCCAGTAGCCCCAAAATCTCTATACCAATTTCCAGGACACTACTACAAATACTTTCAGAGATATACGGTATGAAAAATTCGATATGTATGGGTGATGTCACGCTCCCTTAATATATCGAAAGTCTGCACTAGGTGTCCAAAATTTCAAAAAAATCGATTCAGCCGTTCGGGAGATCACCTCTTGTAAAAAGAAGGCAGGTAGCACAGGGCATCACCGCTTTGGATGCGGCAAATGTTGAAGCAAGTTTTGATAGGCTTTTTTGTGCTAATTAAGAATACGTAAGTATAAAGATTCTATCAGCTCCAGATTTTGAGAAGCTCTAACAATGAATCAAAATGTGATAGAACCTCCACTTAGGTTTAAATTAAGGCTTGGACTTCTGACTTCAATACCATCCCTGCACCTTGACCCTGTAGTCATTTATTGAACAGCTAACACTGAATGTTACACCATTTTTGACGATAAAAAGTAAATGAGTATAGGTGACCATTAGGGCAAGGTGAAGGAATAGTACTTTCAAGGATGGTAGTCTGTAGTTCTAGCTTTAATTTAAGCCTACGTGGAAGGTTCTATCACCTTTTGCTTAATTACGGTAGGGACTCAAACTTCCCAAAATCAGTTATTCCTGTTCAACAAATTACTATAAGTGACCATCAAGCAAAGGTGCGGGAACTTGCAAGGATAGTATTCGAGATTTTTAGCTTTAATCAAAGCCTAAGTGGAAGGTTCTACCACCCTTTGTTTCTTTGCTAGAGCTTCTCAAATATTGAAAAAACGCGATTTTTTGCACTTTGACCTCGTTTTTCTTAAAATCTGGAGCTGATGGAAAATTTATGCTTACGGATTCGTAATCAGCACACAAAAATTCGGCAAAAATAGCGTTAACATTTACTGCATAAATTTTTTTTCCATTTTTGTTGGCCTATGTAATAAGTATTGTTAAACAGCCAATACCCGCATATTTGCGCCGCCCTCAAACACCTTTCGAACTGTAAAATAATGACTCGATCCTATTCTACGCATATCTATAATACGGGTATCGAATTTCAAGCAAATCTGCCGATTAATACGATTTTTTGGAATAGATCGGTATCTGGTTCACCTATCAGAAAAAAATATCCTATATGTTACGTGGCAAATTTCAAGCAAATCGGACCATAAATAAGACTTTTTCGAATAGATCGGTACCTGGCCCACTTAACGGAAAAAATGAATCCTATAAGCTAATCTAGGCTAAAGGCGGCCAACGAACCAAAAGCATTTTTTTAGCGTAGCTCGACCCCTGCGCCACCTATCGGAAAAATTAAAATTTTGTGCACGACTTGTTTTAAACACCTTTCCAAAAAAGCAACACCCATTCGAATTAAATTTTCGATTTTTCCAATTTTCCGACCTTCCCGGAGGGTTTTCCCAAAATTTTCTTTCGTAAAAACCTTCTCCTGGCAATTACGAACAACTAAAAAATTTTATTTTCGAAATCAGCCCAACCGTTCTCAATTGATGAATTACTATACATTTTTCACACCATTTTTATATATATAGCTCAACGATAAGTCGCAGCTCTGTATTTTAAACTTGCGCTTTATTTGAATTGATCGGGCTACAAAACTGCATACTCAAAATATGTATTTATAGGAAATCTAATTAAAAAGCTTTACGAAAGTTTTTTGATTTTTTTAATGTTGCGCAAAGATTAAACCTTGGATTTATACGGGTTTTGTTAAAGTGTAAACTGCATTTTTATAAACAAATAATTAAAATTATATCATTTTAAGATAAATGGAAATAAAATTTTCTTGAAGGGAATCTATGTATGCATGCATGCATATTAGCAAATTAAAAAGTCGATACAATTTACAGTCGAAAAGTACAGTTTTTGTATAGATTATAGATTATTTCCCAACACTGTGGGGAACTAAGCAAAATGGCCTAGTGTATTTCGCAAATATTCAAATACATAATCCACCAACCGATAATTTTATATACTCATTAAAAGATAATTTGTCATCAGTCTGAAATAAAAAAATTATAAATCGGAAGGGTAAAATAGTATTGTGTTATTAATTCAAACATAAAAAGTTTCATTTCACTGACGAAGGGGGGGAGCGATCTATCCCCCCAATCCCCACCTTCCCCGCCCCCCCCTGGCTACGCCACTGTATTCATCTATTAGATAACTCTGATATTTAAAACTGAGCGGTTTTTTTTGAAACCTTTCCGTCTTTAGATTATTTTGAAATGGAAAGATTAAATCGTTTTTTAATCCTGCGATGCTGTTAAACGAAAAAGGTCCGTACATACCCTGTAGGGAAAACTCGAACTAGTGAACCAGGTTTCTAGTTCAGTACTAGTTCTTTTACGCCAAAAACGAACCAGTCCGATAGTAACTAGTTCCGCACCAGTCCAAAAGCAGTGAAATGTGGTACTTTCACTAAACTATTCTATTTTAAATTTTAAAAGCAGGGAAGGTAATCATTATGAGTAAAATAATTTAAATCAGCATTTAATCATTATTTTATGAATTATTATTGAAACGGAAATAATTATTATTTCATTTTTATTTTTGGGATTACAAATAATGATTATTTTATGATTTTTATTTTTTCGCGCAGAGATTGTCATTAATTTTCAGTTTTATTTTTCCACTTAAAAATAATGATAATTTATAAAATTGAAAAGGCCATAAAGACGCAACCTACTGAAATTTTTACCTGAAAAGTTTGGGTCTTATTCCTTTTATAAGGGTGCGGCTACCTCTCAAAAGGATACGTCGGTTATCACGCTGGTATAGTTTTTGAGTTGCTTAATAATCATTATACCTAGTGATTCCATAAACAAAGACCAAGATCCTGAAGGACAATTGAGAAAGGCAATGCAGTTGCAGAAAAAGAGGCATTTAAAAAAAAGTGTCAAAATAATTACCACTTTCTTACTAAGATTATTTAAAAATGGAAGCCACCAGAGCTACCTTGTTTTTTAAAGAAAAGACAAATTAAGTTTTTTTATGCAATCCACTACAGCTACCTTAATACAGTCAGTCAATAAAGTTTAGGTACAACGAATTTTTTACAATACGGGCAACTATTTTTTTAATATTTTAGTTTTCGGTAATTTTTTATAAAAATGTGGTCAATTCTACAACAAAATCCCCAAAAATCAGAGTTCCAAACCATGTGCAAAATTTAAGAAAATTCTGCAAAATTTCATTAAAATAATTCACTTTCTATTTACGCTCTCTAGAAAAAGTTTTTAGCCCATTCAATTTTAGTATAATGAAGTGCAAGTGTGAGGAAGCTAGGACTTACCAAACAACAAAAAAAAAATTGCTAAATATCAATGGTAAGTCCTTGCTACCTCAAACTTGCACTTTGTTATACTAAAATTGAATGGGCTAATAACTGAGTACTTAACTTTTTTCTAAAGAGTGTAAATTGCAATACTTGGATGGAAATTTGCAGTTTTCTTTAATTTTGCATAAGGTTTGGAACTCTGATTTTTGGGGTTTTTGGTGTAGAATTAACCATATTTTTATAAAAAATTAGGGGAAAATAAAATATTTAAAAAATAGTTGCCGGTATTGTAAAAACTTCACTGTACCTAAACTTTATTGACTGACTGTATATCTTATTTAAGTTAAGTACGACAAAAACTTTCGAAGTACTTCATATACATATAAGCTTAAAAAGAAAAGAATTTACTTAAAAATCAATATGCTTAAATTTACACAAGTAAGACAAAGTGAACTAAAATTTTTACTTTTAAGCAGAACGCACTTTTGTTTTTTACTTACTACTTAAGTTTAATACTACTACTACTACTAATGTGGTTTATAAATTTTTAATAAACCGATAGTATTTAATATAAAAATGTTTCGACAAGCCTGATTAGAAATATATATCTAAGGTGACGAATTTATAACAGGTTGGGAACTACACATAAAAAATGGATGGAGATCGAACTAGATCTCATCTGTCGAATTAGGAACTGGTTTGGAACTAAAGAAAAGGGGATGCAGAACGAACTAGATCTCATCTGTCGAATTTGGAACTGGTTCGGAACTATAGAAAAAGGGATGCAAAACGAACTAGATCTTATCTGTCGAATATAGAACTGGTTCGGAACTAGAGCCAAAGGGATGCAACGGGGGACAATTGACACTTCCTAGGACATCGCAATGTTAAATTCGCCAGTCGCTAGCATGCAAAAGAGAATTAACGCGTACTAGTCATGGTTCCAAACGCACTAGAACCGAACCGGTTCCGCATTAGTTCGTTTCCCTACAGGGCAGTCTTGCCCTGAATTTCATTTGGCAACATTCCGCCATCTTGGATTTAAGTTTTTTTTGTTTTTTTTTTGCAATTTAAAAGCTTATTTTGCATTTGTCGTAAAAAATGGTTCAATACAAATATGTAGAGAATTTTATTTCCCACATTTGTTATATAGAAATTTTTTTAAAAATAGCATTTTTATTGTAAAAAATTAGCAAAAACTGTGAGAAAACTTTACATTGTAACGGTTTTCGCAATTTTTTGACAATTTAGGTTGAAAATACATAGCATATTGAAATTCAAGGATTGTAGAGAATTTCGTCCTTCATAACTTTTATACCTACACTTTTTTGTACGGCGCTTAGATCACGGCCGAGAACGCGCCAAACATAGCGTTTAGCCCAGTAAAATTAGACACATTTGGTAGGAAAAAAATAAAAAATTTCTAATTGCGATTTTTTGATGCAGTTTACTTCTATTTGACACGTAGACAGTGTTGCCAAACATGGGCTTTTCCTACCAAACCTGGTAGGTTTTTTTCTATTTGGTAGGTTGGTAGGCTAGATTGGATTTTGGTAGGTTCCGCGACAATAATAGTTATTTGCGAAAAATATTAAATATTTATGTTTCTCCAGACATTTTTGCAACCAAGCCTTGAAGAATATCTCCAAAACTAACCTATTGGTCTTTCTAAAGCCATTCTTGGCTAATATCGAGTTATCCTTCTACAAACCCTACAAGGTCAGAATTCCTGAAAGGGACTGCTGTGAAGTGATAGTAACTATGATTGACGAAAGGTGCCAAGCATGGTATACCGACGGATCAAAGAGGGATGACGAGAGTAATGGTGCAGGCGTATTTTGACCAAAATTCCAGAAAGTCTGGTCTTCCCAATCGAAGTCTGTGCAGAAGGACAAATGGGGCCAAATTAAATATTATGTCGGATAGTCAGGCAGGTTAAACCCCTTAGACTCTTTTAAAAAAGCAGCGGGTTTGCCGACCACTTGGAAGCTCACAATAACGTAACGCTGTGGTGGGATCCGGGACATGAAGGGTTTGAAGGCAACGAAAGCTGACTGTCTCGCAAAGCGTGGAGCCCAAATGCACTTGCATGGTCCCTAGCCTTTTGTGAGCTAGTGGAAGAAACTTCACAGCATATACTATGTCTCTGCCCACGTATCATAAATAGCAGACTGATACACATTGGGGAACGATTGTCTTCTTCATCCAAAATTTTAAACATGGAGTGATTACAATTAGGGTTAAGCACAATAGATAGATGTGTAAAGAGGCAAACATTTGTGTAAGTCTGTACAGTAAAATGAATTGTTATACGTTGTTAATTTGTTTTTATCGTACCATCTGTGTTTTTTTTCTAAATGTTGTGTTATCTACATTTTTAATAAACTTGGCATAAAAAATATAAAAAAAAAATAAAATTTTAGTAGGTTTTGGTTGAGTTTGGTAGGAAGTTTTGGTAGGAAAAAAAAATTTGTCCGTGGCAACACTGCGGCAACATTCCGCCATCTTAGATTTAATTTTTGTTTTTTTTTGCGATTTGCATGCTTATTTTGCATTTTTCGTAAAAAATGGTTAAATACAAATATGTAGAGAATTTAATTTCCCACATGCGTTATATAAAAGGTTTTTTTAAAAATAGCATTTTTTATTGTAAAAAATTAGCAAAAACTGCGAAAAAATTTTACATTGTAACGGTTTTCGCAATTTTTTGACAATTTAGGTTGAAAATACATAGCATATTGAAATTCCAAAGTTGTAGAGAATTTCAGTCTTCACCACCTTTATACCTACTCTAGCAGACCTGGCAAACTTCGTCCCGCCCAAAATTAATTTTTTTATTGAAACATTTGGTCCAACGTGTTCGCCAGCAATTCACGTTCACGTTTGGTTTTGTGGTCGACAGAGGGCTAAGGAATTCATCAATATTTATTCAAAATTGGATATTGAAAATTTTTGAAATCGGACAAAAACCACGGGTTTCACCAACGTAACGGTAGTTTCAAAAAACACAAAGCTAGTTATATTTTAGGGGGATTAGGTTTTGTCGGATTTCAAAAATATTCAAGGGGGTACTTAAGGAGGCTAAGCACAATGTGTATACCACATTTGGTTGAGATCGATCAAGTAGATTTTGAGATACGCATATATCATATAAGTGGGCGGTGCCACGATTGTATATTTATATCAATTTTGAATAAATATTGATGAATTCCTTAGCCACACTGCTCAAAAAATCTGAACGTCCGGTACATAAACAATAAAAATTCAAGGCCGTATTTAAGAAAAGTCTCCTAAATTCGACAATTTTAATACGATTGCAATTAATGAGGTATCAGTTTATTTGAAAATAGATTTAATTTTAGACAGTACTACATATTTTGAAATTGTGGAAATTATCAATGGTCAAAATTTAAAAAATTAAGAGAAATATGTTTTTTTTTTTATTTTACCCCATAAAAAATCCCAACAAGCCAAGTCCGAAAATAGATTATTAAATACCATTTTAAAGGCCTATATATCCTCTTCTCAGATGATATTCGATCTTTGAAATCGAGTCAAAAAAGTCATTCAAAAACTCATAAATCTACAAAACCGTATTTTTTAACCTAAAACGAAAGGTCGCGACCTCTAAACGACCTTTAAAATATCTATGAAAATAGGCAATAATATTTCTCATAAAAACGAATAAAATTAGGGGGTAGGTTCCTGAAATTTTCAAAAAAAAAAAAAATATTTTCGATGAGCACCCTAATGTACATAGTATGCCCATAAGTAAATTTTTTTGAACCTGCGTTTGAAAATATAATAAGCGAGTTCAAGATTTGTAGCATTTTAGATGTTTTTTATTCCATTTGGCCATAGTGCGTGGTTTGGTTGAAATAAAATGGAGGTTAACTCTTGATGTTGGCGCAGTAAAGCTAAGCGTCAAAAGTTAAAAAAAATGCTTTCCTAGCACAGCAACAGCAGTTTTTTAGTGTATTTTTTACTTTAATTGAGTGAACTACAAAACTGCATACCCAAAATTTGGTGCCATTTGATGCAAAATGAACTATCTATATATATAAAACAAAGTCGTGTTTAAACACCATTTATAACTCAAGAACGGCTTCACCGATTTTTATGATATTAGTTTTTTGAATTTGTCTACCTTCCGAATAGCAGAATAACTATTTAAACAACCGCCAGGTGGCGCTGGAGTCGAGTTATTAGTAAAACCCGATTATTATGGTCCGATTCACCTCATATTAGAGATATGTATTGACAATAGGAAAAACAATACCATTGCAAAAAAAGATCCGCCAGGTGGCGTTAGAGTCGAGTTATTACTAAAAATCGTGTTTATGGACCGATTATCCTCAGATCCAAAATATATATTGATAACAGGAAAAATAATTATTTCGAAAAAAATTTGCCGCCAGGTGGCTTGAAATCGAGTTACATATGTATATGTAACTAAAAATCGTATTTATGCTCGAATTTATTTCATTATCGAAATATATGAATTACCATATCGATAGTCCTCTGCAATAACGACACAACTCAAAACTCAAAAAATCAAATCCCTTGTTACTGTTAAGAGACTCTTGTCTCTAATCCTTGGCGAACCCATGTCTAATCCTAAGAGTAAGTAGTAAAGATTATACATGAATAAGACATAAATTAAAGACATGAGCCACTTAACAATAGTACGAGTTTTAATTTTTTGAATTTTGTATTGTGTCATTATTGTAGAGGACCATTGATATATTTATGACAGGAGAAGATACATATCGTCATTTAAAGTGCAAAACCGCCTATCAACAAAATACAAAACCGCGATGGATAAGGATTGAGCCAAGAGCTTGTGTGAGCAAATCCAATTTTTGGCAGCCAATGTCAGTTACGCGGTTTTGCAGAATGACGATACGCGGTTTTGTACTTTAAACGACGATATGTATGTATACTTTTTCAAAAAAAACTGAAATTCAGTCGAAAACCGCCGTTTACGAACAGCTGTTCCTTATCTATATACATATATATGTATGTGAAAAATTTATAGTAATTCATCGATTGAGAACGGTTGGGCCGATTTGGTTAAATTTTTCTTTTGGTTGTTCGGAATTGCCAGGAGAAAATTTTGGAAAAACCTTCCCGGAAAGTCGGGAAATTGGAAAAATCGAAAATTGATTTTTTTGTATGGAGTTTTTTGTGCAATTCCTTCGGAATAGCTTTCGAATGGAAAAATGGAAAATTCGAAGTGGAAAACTCGGAAAAATCCGGACACTGAGCCAAAAGCACAATTGTTTTTTCAACCAAGTTATGGTTTGATTTTTTCAAGGTCAATAAGCCGATTGTAAGAAATGTGAACATTTGAGAATAAATTCATATGTATGGCAGTGGCTGAACGAGCAGAGGTGCTTGCTGTTATTTGTTGCCTTCCACCAGTACGAATGCCGTCAGCGCGATACATAATTTTAATATTTTTTTTGTTTTTGGTTTTTGTTATTTACGAAAAAGTCTCTATTAAGTGCAGAACCAAATCAAGCGACAAAGAAAATGGATTCAAGTTGAACATTTGAAGCAGCGTTGCCAGGTTGACGTTTTTAACGTCATTTGGACATTTTTTGTATCCTGTTGCCGTTCGGACGTTTTTTGTGTAAAAAATGACGTTTTTAACTTCCCAGTAATTTTTCTCTGTTACTAAATCTTGTTAGTGGAACTAATTTTAAATTATTTTCTTAACAAATCTTTACAAGCATTTCTTCGCAGCACCTTTGTACAAAAGATATTTATTCTTTGGACAGAGATGACTTAACTATGATGCAAAGCGTACGCGCATTTTTTTGGATTCTTGGACTAAGGATCCCGCGTTCAAAGGCTGGTTTTGTAAACACTTGAGGTTACGAGGCTTATTGCAATGTTTGCAATTGCACATTAAAAGCCAAATCAGGAAGAGCTGATCTATTGCAACACGCATGCTCGCAAAAGCACCAAAAAAGTTGTAGCAGCATAAAAAGTCAGAAAAAAGTAGCCGACTTTTTTAAGACTGCCGTGAAAATGTAATGAACGCAAAAACGGCTCAAATATTGCTATGTTCCTTCTTACAGACCGTAATTTAGCATTTTCGACATCCGATTACCTAACCAAATGCTACAAGAAAAAGAATTTTTAAAAATCAACGCGATTCTTTAGCAACTTAAAACTTGCACATTATTACCTTGGAATTTAATAGGCTTGATAGCATACTCAAAAAAAATCCTAAAAATCTGAGTAAAAAGGTGAAAATCTAGCTGAAGTTTTGCAAATTTTTTATAATTTTTGCACAAAGTTTGAAAGGTGGATTTATATTTTATTTGTTATATAAAAAGCTAGGCTTTTATGGAAAAATAATAAACATTAAATAAACAAAAACAGCCACAATCGATCAAAATGTTGATGACTTAATCAGCTGATCACAAGTGTATGTATAAAATGATTTTTATATAACGATCTCAAAGCAGTTTACAATGAATTTTAAATGTGCTCTGTCGAAATGATATTTTAATATACCTTACGTAAATACTTATGTACCTTTGTATACAATACAGTATGGTCACCAAACCTATGTTTCATAACTGATTCGAATGGTTGCTACTTTTTTGGAAAGGTGTTTAGAAGGAGGAGTGCACAAAGTTTTAATTTTTCCGATAGGTGGCGCAGGGGTCGAGCTTCGTTAACAAAATGTATTTGGTATGTAGGTAGCCTTTTGCCTAGATTAGCATATAGGATCAATTTTTCCGTTAAGTGGGCCTGGGACAGATCTATTCGAAAAAGTCTTATTTGTGGTCCGATTTGCTTGAAATTTGGCACGTATGTAGCTAGCTTATTGTCTGGGTTAACATATAGGATATTTTTTCTGATAGGTGAACCAGATACCGATCTATTGGAAGAAATCTTATTTATGGTGCGACTTGCTTGTAATTTGGCATGAAGGTAGCTTATTGCCAGGATTAACATATAGGATACTTGTATCTGATAGGTGGATAAGGGACCGATCTATTCTAAAAAATCGTATTTATGGTCCGATTTGCTTGAAATTCGATACCCGTTTTATAGATATGCGTAGAATAGAACTGAGTCGTTGTTTTACAGTTCGAAAGGTGTTTTAAGGCGCCGCAAACATGCGGGTATTGGCTATTTAACAATACTTATTACACAGGCCAACAAAAATAAAAAAATTTGACGCAGCAAATGTTATCGCTATTTTTGACGTAAGCATACAGTTTCCTTCAGCTCCAGATTTTAAGAAAAACGAGGTCAAGGTGTCAAAAAATCGCGTTTTATCAATATTTGAGAAGCTCTAGTAAAGAAACAAGGGTAGTAGAACCACCCACTTAGGCTTAAATTAAAGCAAAAAATGTAGACAACTATCCCTGCAAATTCCTGCACCTTTGCTTGATGGTCACTTATAGTCATTTGTTGAACAGGAAAAACTGAATTTGGGAAGTTTGAGTGCCTTCCGCAATTAAGCCAAAGGTGTTAGAACCTTCCACTTAGGCTTAAATTAAGGCTTGGACTTCTGACCTGAAAATACCATTCCTGCATCTTGACCCTAAGGTCACCTATAGTCATTTGTTGAACAGCTAACAGTCATTTTTAGACATTTTTTTTTCAATTGCATAATTTTCCAGTATTTTTTTTTTGTTGGGCGATAAAAAGTAAATGAGTATAGGTGACCATCAGAGCAAGCTACAGGAATAGTATTTTCAGGGATAGTAGTCGGTAGTTCTAGCTTTAATTTAAGACTAAGTGGAAGGTTCTTCTCCTTTTGTTTCCTTGCTAGAGCTTCTCAAATATTGCAAAAAACGCGTTTTTTGACACTTTCACCACGTTTTTCTCAAAATCCGGAGCTGGTGGAAACTTTATACTTACGGATTCGTAATCAGAACAAACAGGTCTATCAAACAGCTTTAACAATTTCCGCATCCAAATCGGTGTTGCCCTGTGTTCTTCTTTTTATAAGAGGTGATCTGGCGAACGGCTGCACCGCAATTTGGACACTTACTGCAGCTTTTCGATATATTAAGGGAGAGTGGCATCACCCATACATATCGAATTTTTCATAGCGTATATCTCTGGAAATATTTGTATTAGTGTCCTGGAAATTGGTATAGAGAATTTGGGGCTACAGGAAAAGGGGGCGTGGCGCTTTCCAAACGTATTGAAACTTTTATCTATCTGTAAATATATGGGCAAATCTAAAAAACAGGCAACCATGGTGTTATTTAGCTTTATTTTCACTGTTGGAAACTAGCTAGTTGCTTTTGCATATAATTCATTGACGTATACTTGAAGCCTCAAAAAAAATTTGGATCAATTTGCTGCATAACTTTTGAATTATAGGTATTTAAATTTAAAACAAGTAAGAGCAGCGCTGTCTTCGGCTATGCCGAAGGCTTCATACCTTTCATGAACATCTGCAAATTTTACTTTGACAGGTTACTGCTTTTGAATACATCTGCATACATCGATAGAGGAGTTACATACTTATATAAAAAATCGCATCTAAACAATCAGAGGTATGGAAGATATACTTTATATGACACCAATCTAAGTGATTTTCACCGCTATGTGATCGGTATGTAAACCGGTAACACAATTTATTGGGTTTAGTTTCGTACATAAAGGAGATATATGGCAAAAACTGGTATCTGAACAATCAGTGCTATAGGAGATAAAGCTTATACAGCATAGATCTTGACGATTTTCTCAGTAGACATTGTATTATTATTTATAAAATATCTTACGAAATTTATCGGTTTTAGCTGTTCAAATAAAGGAGTTTTACAGTAAAATCCCATATCTGAACAATCAGATGTATGGAAGATATATGTTGTAGTCATCCGATCCTTGTTATTTTCCCTGTAAGTATTCTGTTAATAATGAGTGAAAATGGTGCGAAATTTCATGTTCCTAGCTGCATAAATGGAGGAGTTATGATAAAAGACCTCATATCTGAACAATCAGTTGTATGGGGGCTGCAGGTTATAGTGACCCGATCTTTGTTATTTTCGCTGTAAGTCTTCTGTTGATAATGAGTGAAAACAGCGCGAAATTTCATGGTCCTAGCTACATAAATGGATGAATTATAACGAAAAATCTCATATCTGAACAATCAGTTGTATGGGAGCTATAGGTTATAGTTACCCGATCTTTTTAATTTTCACTGTAAGTTTTCTGTTGATAATAATAATTGAAAACAGTGCGGAATTTCATGTTCCTAGCTATATAAATGGAGGAGTTATAACGAAAAATTTTATATCTGAACAATCAGTTGTATGGGAGCTATAGGTTATAGTGACCCGATCTTTGTAATTTTCACTGTAAGTATTCTGTTGATAATGGGTGCAAGTATTGCAAAATTTCATGTTCGTAGCTGCATAAATGGAGAAGTTATAATGAAAAATCTCATATCTGAACAATCAGTTGTATGGGAGCTATATGTTATAGTGGTCGGATTCTTCCGGTTCCGACAAATGATTAATACATTATAAAAATACACCCACCTACCAAATTTTATCCGGATATCTCGAAAACTGAGAGACTAGATTGCATACAAACAGACAGACAGACGGACAGACGGACATGGCTAAATCAACTCAGCTCGACGTTCTGATCATATAAGTATACATTTTCATGGGTCTATCTCTTTTTGTTCTGGTACTTACAAACATCGGACCAAAGTTATAATACCATTTCATGCTCATGAAAGGTATAAAAATAAAGAAAACAAGTGAATTTTTTATGTAATTTTTAAGAGGGGCACAATTCATTATGTCATAACTTTTGAAGCACACCATATTCTGATTTGAGATTTAATGGGCATTTAGCACTTATGTGTATACTTCATATGTAGTAGGTAAGAAAAATGTGCATTAAAAATAACGAAATGGCAAGTAACTCAAAGTCTGTAACTCCACATTTCACAATTTTCAAAATTTTCGGTTTATCGCGTATAGTTTTTGAAGCATTTAATTTTAAGAACTTTTTAAGTATGTATTGTATTCTACAAACAATTACGAATAATTTGATATCTTAGCAAGATTTGTGCTTTCAGAATAAACCAACTTTTAAAGATAAAATATCCTGCGATCTTGAGCGTAATTTTTATTCCAAAAATATATTAGTTGAAGGCACATTTGGAAAATACGTCGAAGCGATCTAAATATTTTTATAACTACTAGTCCTTATACATATACACGTACGTTACATATACCTGTAAAGTGCTTCAAAAAAATGTTCTATAGAAGTGTGTAAAAACCCCGATTTAGTACTTTAAATTATGCTCCTTCTTGTAGTCAGAATATTTCGAGCGTCATATCAAATTAAATTTTTTCGACAAAGGTTCTAATAGTTGCTCTTACTTAATTGGAGCCTTCTAAATTCAATGGCGTCCCCAGTTTTGTAGATAGAGGTACTTGAAACTTTGCTTACATTTGAACTATTTTATAAGAAAACTCCCTCAGTTTTGAAGATATTTTACTAAAATTTTGCACAAGCTTGTTTTTTACTATTTCCTTCACTATCTCATAAAATCATCGAAATCGGTTCACTCTAAAATCTAGCTCCCATACAACTGATTGTTCAGAGACGTTGTTTTGCGTTATAATTCCTCCAATTAAGCAGGTAAATTTTAGTATACGTTCACTTTAACATATAGCACGCATACAATTTATTATTCAGATATGAAGTTAGAGTTATAGCGCAAAAACACATATTTGAGTAATCAATTGTATTGGAACTATACGTTAAAGTGCACGCATTTCGATAATTTTAAGGAATAATTAAGCTAATATTAAAAAATCGTTACGTGCAAAATTTTAGTAAAATAACTTCAAAACTGAGGGAGTTTATTATAAAATAGTTAAAATTTAATAAAATTTTCAAATACCGTTATCTCGAATCCCAATAATGTGAGTTCAACTTTCAAAATCTTTGCTCAAAATTTACAACTTGAACAACGTAATTTGAACCCAGCTTTTTCTTTTGTTTTCTATTTCATGTTTATTCCTCGTCTAACCTTTGAAGCACTTTATGAAAATGAATTACACTTATATTAATCGATTTATTAAGAGAATACGAATAAAATGATATATAAAACATAGGTGTGCTCACAAATTTAAAAATTAAATTTTTTTTTGGGAGTGTACCTATTTTTAGATTTGCCCATATGCATGATAAAAACATAACAAGGTAAAACCATTGAGAGGCAGTCTGACGTTTGCCAACAATTTAATTTTAAAATTCAAAACTCAAACTCACACACACATTCTCATTTTCAATCTCAAACAACAACAATTGTGAACAATTTAACTTTTTTATTTTCAATTTTAAATTATTTTAAAATGTTAGCAAACGTCAGAAAAAAATCATGGCCGACAAATTGAGAGAATGAATTTACCTTGTAATGTTTCTATCATGGCCCATATGTATACACCCTGAATACACTGTTTTGTTTTTTCTTTTTCATAATAAATTTTTTGTTAATTTTTTATAGAAATATAGTTCATTTTGCATCAAATGGCACCAAATTTTGGATATGCAGTAGTTCACTCAATTTCAGTAAAATGCAAGTTTTAAATGGCTATGAGTTAAAGTCTGATTATGGCAACTTAACTTAACTTAACGGAACGTAGAACTTAGATAATCAAAATGAAACAGATTTCGACGTGGCATTAAGTTACGTTAAGTTTCGGCTGTTCAATTATAAGCAACACCCATTCAACAGAATGTTTAAGAGAGAGCCGTAAGTTACGTTAAGTTGCCATAATCAGACCATTACCGTTGATTTTTGAGAATTTTTTTCGCTGATGATGTTGCGCATTTTCTCCGTATAACGAATGCGTGATATATTTTTTTTTTGTATGGGCAAAAATGCCGAAGAGTGTCAGTATGTAAAAGACTTATTCTGGTGGGTGGACTCCTCCTAAACGACCGAAACGATTTTAATGACATTTTTTATGTGTTTGAGTAGGTCCCTGTATAGTTTAAATTTACAACTTAAAACGCCAGGTGGCGCAGGTGTCGAGTTATTACTCAAAATCGTATTTGTGATCAGATTTGACTCATATTCGAGATATATATGTATTGGTAACGGGGCAATACTATTGCTAAAAATCGTCAATTCGGAGGAGTCAGAGAGCACGACGAATTACCCCCTTTAAATCAACCACCAGAACCATTGCGGCCCTTGCTTTACGTTGACTAAACAGAATGTGGACCAATCATACTCACCAGTTTGGAAATTGCCGCCAACTATACTATATACAGATTCAAGGACGATTCACCATCGAGCCGCAAGGACTTCTTCCCGGTATAACGCTTTCGTCAGGTTATTTAAGACGGCAATGGAGGATATGCCCTCTGTCGACCACAAAACCAAACGTGAACGTGAATTGCTGGCGAAAACGTTGGACCAAATGTTTCAATAAAAAAATAAGTTTTGGGCGGGACGAAGTTCGCCGGGTCTGCTAGTATTTCTATAAAAAATAAGCAAAAAAATTTATTATGAAAAACAAAAAACTGTATTCTGGGTGTATACATATATTTACAGATAGATACAAGTTTCAAAATGTTTGGAAAGCGCCACGCCCCCTTTTTCAGTAGCCCCAAAATCTCTATACCAATTTCCAGGACACTACTACATATTTTTCAAAGATATACGCTATGAGAAATTCGATATGTATGGGTACGGTGACCATCCGTTCTGTTTTTTGCAGGACCGTACTGTTTTTCGAAGGTCGGTCCTGTGTAGTTTTTCAAACCTGAAAAACCTGAAAATGTACTGATTTTTTCCAAGTGTCCTGCATTTGTCCCGCATTTTATTCGTTATTTCAAAATTATCGGACAATGGATGGATTTTTTCAAAAAAGTGTTTTTTGGTACCTTTCGTAGCTTTTCTTCAAAAATCTCCAAATCAACGTAAGCGACTTACAGCTTGAAGGGTATTGATATGCCTCTTCCCAAAATATATAACTTGTGGCGACTTCAATGAAAATTATTAGTGCTACAGGCGACCATTTGCATTTTGTCTTCAAAGTCGAAAAAAGTGAGATTTTCAATCAAATAGGCAGTTTCATTTGATTATTTTTTTCATTATTTTAAAAATTCGATAAAGTAAACTTTGAGCCAAAGATAATGAAAATCGGATTAGAAATGTAGATGCTATGGAGCGCAACCTGCACAAATTATATATTTTTGTAAAGGGCACTTTGTAACTCGTCGTTTACGTCGATTCATGTCGTCGATTTTTGACAAATAACTGCGAAAAGTACCAAAAAAAAACAAAAAAAGAAGGGTATTGTTTTCGTTTTGAATGACTCAAAATTTGCCTATAAAATAATCACTTAAAGATTTTCACTTTTCGTGTAAGCTATTGTAATTATAATATGTTTTACTATAATTTGATAAATATTCATGTAAAAAAGATTAATATCGACGAAGAAACGTGATTCATTTTTAAAGTTTAAAATGTATTAAGAATTTAGAATCATAAATACTCTTTTGATATTTTTATACTACGTAAATATATGTATGTAGGCATATTTTTGAAAAATTGTCCTTCATTTTGAATCCATATTTATGGTCACCGTATGTACGGGTGATGCCACTCTCCCTTAATATATCGAAAGACTGCAGTAGGTGTCCAAATTTCGGTACAGCCGTTTGCGAGATCAACTCTTATAAAAACTAGGAGCTTCTCTTTATATAATTAGTGTCGGTAACACAGGGCAACGATTTGGATGCGGCAAATGTTAAAGGTGTTTTTGATAGACCTTCTTGTGCTAATTACGAATCCGTAAGTATAAAGTTTCCGTCTGCTCCAGATTTTGAGAAATACGTTATGAAAGTTTCGAAAAATGCGTTTTTTGCAATATTTGAGAAGCTCTAGCAAGGAAACAAAAGGTGAAGGACCGTCAACTTAGTCAAAAATTGAAGCTAGAACTACAGACTACTGCCCCTAAAAATACTATTCCTAATTTCATAATAAATTTTTTGTTAATTTTTTATAGAAATATAGTTCATTTTGCATCACATGGCACCAAATTTTGGATATGCAGTAGTTCACTCAATTTCAGTAAAATGCAAGTTTTAAATGGCTATGAGTTAAAGTCTGATTATGGCAACTTAACTTAACGGAACGTAGAACTTAGAGAATCAAAATGAAACAGATTTCGACGTGGCATTAAGTTACGTTAAGTTTCGGCAAAGTGATTGACTGTCAACCTGTGCGGACGTAATTCACGTAAAGCAAAGAAAAAAAAACAGAACCAACGCGAAAAGACAATACTAGGCATAAATAAGCTTTCTGCTTATTTGCCTATAATTATAAATTACTTCATCAGAATTTTCGCAATGCCGCGAGAAATTCAAATAAATGTGCGAACATACAATAAAATAAATGCAGCTCCGGCCCCACCGCGCTTACCGAATAGTAGTGAAACAAGCATCAAGTGCAGTGAAATAAACCTTGCCGTAACAGAAGCTGACCAAAAGCATTCAGCTGATCGACGAAGTGCTTACTTTTCGTTCGTTTCCCCCCACAAACAATGCTGATCGCGATAAATAGTTCTCTCCCTCCCCCCGAACACCTTGGCATGCACAGTTACCAATGTCTCTGGTAGACCAAGTTGTTCTAACGCAACAACAAAGCACTAGCTTAGCAACAAGCACAGTAACAACTGTGAGCGCAGCTCTCACAACAACGACTACAACCACGACTTCAGCAATGATAGCGGTTTCACAACGCAGTTCACCGACACCTGCACAAACGGAAATTTCGGCACCAGCCCAAGCCAAGCAACGCAGCTCAGCGCAAGTTGACTTACTTAATCCAAGAACCCGTACATTGACTCAAACGGGTATTGATAGGTATATACAAGTCAAACGAAAATTAAGCCCACAGCAGCAAAAAATTGCAAACCCATCAAAAATTGCAAAAACGAAAACCACTGACATTAACCCTCTACTGGGAAATAAGTTTGCGATTCTGGACAATGAATGTGACAAAGAGCCGAATGAAGTTTCTAAAGCCAAACCCAAATCGCCGCCAATTAATTTACGAGAGCAAAACTGTAGTGAGCTCGTGAATAAATTAACTCAGCTTATTGGAGACAATACGTTCCACGTAACATCAGTTACCAAGGGCAATATTAAAGAGACCAAACTTCAGATTCTAACTGAAGAAAATTACCGGTTGGTAACCAAACAGCTTAATGAAGATAAGAAAAACTTCTATACGTACCAGCTCAAAAGCAGCAAAGGACTGCAAGTAGTAATAAAAGGTATAGAATCAAGTGTACCCATTGCTGATATTCTGTTAAAAATGTTGTCAATATTATCAACAGAGCAAAAATCGCTCAACCTATGTTTAAGGTAGAACTTAAGCCAGAAACAAAGCCAATGAATAAAAACGCAGTGCACCCAATCTACAATCTACGATACCTTCTACACCGAAAAATAACAGTGGAGGAGCCGCACAAGCGAAACGGTCCCGTACAGTGCACAAATTGTCAAGAATTTGGGCACACCAGAACATACTGTACCTTGCGCCCAGTGTGTGTTGCCTGTGGGGACCTTCACGCTTCAGCTTCTTGCAAGGCTATCAAAGATGATGTGGCTGTAAAGAAATGTGCGGAGGTAACCACACCGCCAATTATAGGGGATGCCCTGTATACAAAGACTTAAAGTCTCGCATGAATCAGCGCAACACAGCCGTACGCTCTTCCACCACTCCAACTAACTCTTATACATACCAACACCTCACGCCATCAACCACTACACCAGGAGCCTTTTTTGCCAATGCGCAGCGAGTTCCCAACGTTTCTTTTGCCGACGCGTTAAAACTACAAACGCAACCAAGCACGGCGAAATCAAACTCCTATCAAGAAACATTTGCAAATATTCAAAGGAATAATACTGAGCAAATGCAGCCGAACCCCCCTACTTGTGGCATAGAAGGAATGATATTGAATCTTACTCATTGTATGACTCAATTCATGTCTACTATGTAAAATATGATTCAAGACCTCATAAAGGCTCAAAACCAATTGTTGCATATTTTAGTGAATAAAAAATGAGTGAATTGAAAATTTGCTTATGGAATGCTAACGGTGTACACCAGCGTAGATTAGAACTCAGTCAATTTCTCACTGAATACAACATAGATGTTATGCTACTGTCCGAGACACATTTAACAAATAAATATAATTTCTCCATACCTGGATACAAATTCTATGCCACAAATCACCCAGATGGTAAAGCTCATGGAGGCACAGCGGTGCTGATTAGAAATCGTCTAAAGCACAATATTCTAGAGTCAAAAGCAACAGCCTGTCTGCAAGCAACTACCATATGCTTACGAAACCGCGACCGAGACTTGAATCTATCGGCTATTTATTGCCCACCGCGATTTTTAATTTCTGAAAATGACTTTAGAGATTTCTTTGATAGCCTGGGTAATAGATTCCTGGCAGGAGGCGACTTCAACGCAAAGCATACGTACTGGGGATCACGCCTTATTAACCCAAATGGGCGGCAGCTATACAATACCATTATAAACATGCACAATAGACTAGAGGTCACATCTCCTGGTAAACCCATCTACTGGCCTACCGATATAAAGAAGATACCATACCTAATAGATTTCGCAATTACAAGAAACATATACAGAAATAAGATAACAGCAGAAACTCTACATGAACTATCATCCGATCACTCCCCTATATTAATAAAACTATATGAACAGACCCAAAATATCGAAATTGAGCCTCGTCTAACTTCTAATAACACCAACTGGCTTAAATATAAAAAGTACATCAGTAGTCACCTTAAATGAAACGCTGCACTTAACTGCGAGCGTGATATAGACTCCCTCGTTGAACATTTTAAAGAAACCTTTACTACAGCCGCTGGCCTGGCAACACCAAATCAATTCCAAGTACCACCTACGCATACATCAGTTACAAATACCGAAATAGAAAAACTTGTGGCAGAAAAGCGGCGCCTAAGAAGACAGTGGCAGAGCCATCGCTCACAGCTACTGTATAAAGCTGCCAGTAGAAAACTGAAACAAGCACTCAAACGTGCAGAGGATCGCAACTTGCAAAGGTACATTAAGAAGCTTTCCCCGAATTCTACTGAAAGATACTCGCTATGGAAATCGCTAAAATACTTCAAACCACCAGTGGCTACAGAAATGCCAATTAGGAACCGATGTGGAACCTGGGCTCGTAGTGAGCAGGAGAGGGCCGAGTGTTTTTCACACCATTTAAAGAATGTGTTTCAGCCAAACTGTCCAACGAACAACTTCAGGCTGCCATGGTTAACCAAAAATACAAATGAGCTATACACACCTAGCAAGACGAACTCTTTAGAAGTAAAAGCTATAGTAAAGCAGCTTAATCCAAAGAACTCTCCGGGTGCTGATTTTATAACTCCGAAAATGCTAATAGAGCTACCGAATGTTGCACTAGCAATTCTTTCTGACCTTTTCAATGCTATCCTCAAATTCGGTTACTTTCCGAAATCATGGAAAAGGTCGAAGATAATCATGATAGCCAAACCTGGAAAAGACGCAACACAGCCGTCCTCATACAGACCAATAAGCTTACTGCCCTGTCTTTCCAAAGTATTCGAAAAAGTACTCCTATCAAAGATATCTCCCTTTCTCCATGAACGCAATTTAATACCAGCACACCAATTTGGCTTCCGAGAAAAACACGGTACAATTGAACAAGTTAATCGAATTACAAATGAAATCAGAAGGGCATTTGAGCTCAGAGAGTACTGCTCTGCAATTTTTCTCGATGTGGCACAAGCATTCGACAAAGTGTGGCACGACGGTCTTATATATAAAATTAAAAAATTGTTGCCGCCGGAATTCCACAAAATATTTGAATCATACATAACTAACAGAAAATTTGCTGTTAAAGTATCTAATTTCACTTCAGAAGACATGTCGATAACGGCTGGCGTTCCTCAAAGTAGTGTACTCGGGCCTATGCTATATATCATCTACACTTCAGATATTCCAACTAGCAAGAATATACTCACATCCACCTTCGCTGATGATACCGCCTTAGTAAGTCGTAATAAATGTCCCAACAGAGCTTCAAGAGTACTAGAGGAACATTTACTACGCATAGAAGAATGGCTGGCAAACTGGCGCATAAAAGTCAACGAACAGAAGAGTAAACATACAACATTTTCACTCAGACCGCAAGTATGCCCCCCAATCAAATTAAATAATGTCCATATTCCACAAGCCAATGAGGTGACATATCTAGGAATACACTTGGATAGGAGACTAACTTGGCGCAAACACATATCAACCAAGATTACACAAATGAAGCTAAAGTCAGCTAGCGTGAGCTGGCTTATAAACAGTAAATCAAAACTGAAACTAGATTATAAAGTACTTGTATATAATACAGTGATTAAGCCTATATGGATGTATGGTATTCAACTGTGGGGTACGACCTGTGCAACCAACATTGACAGGATCCAAAGATTCCAATCTAAAACGATAAGGGCCTTAACGGGAGCACCGTGGTATGTCCGCAATGAACATATACATAGAGACCTTGGTACACCGATGGTTAAATCTGTAATCGACAGCAGCAGAGAAAAATACAAAATAAAACTACGTAACCACCCAAATCCACTGGCAAGTGGCCTGTGCAACACAACAAATATAACACGCCTGCGAAGAAGAGATCTACCAGCCTTTAATTGAGCGACGTTAAACCAACAGGGCTCAACCCCAGGGTTTGAGCTACAATATTGTAAAATTAGACGTAAGATTTTTAAACTTGTTGTTAGTCTTAATAGATGTAAAATAAGCAGATCCAACAAATAAATGCAAGTATAATTAAAAAAACAAAAAAAAAAAGTTTCGGCTGTTCAATTATAAGCAACACCCATTTAACAGAATTTTTAAGAGAGAGCCGTAAGTTACGTTAAGTTGCCATAATCAGACCATTACCGTTGATTTTTGAGAATTTTTTTCGCTGATGATGTTGCGCATTTTCTCCGTACAACGAATGTGTGATATTTTATATTTTTTTTTGTATGGGCAAAAATGCCGAAGTGTCAGTATGTAAAAGACTTATTTTGGTGGGTGGACTCCTCCAAAACGACCGAAACGATTTAAATAACATTTTTTATGTGTTTGAGTAGGTCCCTGTATAGTTTAAATTTACAACTTAAAACACCAGGTGGCACAGGAGTCCAGTTGTTACTCAAAATCGTATTTGTGATCAGATTTGACTCATATTCGAGATATATATGGATTGGTAACGGGGCAATACTATTGCTAAAAATCGTCAATTCGGAGGAATCAGAGATCACTACGAATTACCCCTGTTAAATCAACCATCAGAACCATTGCGGCCCTTGCTTTACGTTGACTAAACAGAATGTGGACCAATCATACTCACCAGTTTGGAAATTGCCGCCAACTATACTATACAGATTCAAGGACGTTTCACCATCAAGCCGCAAGGACTTCTTCCCGGTATAACGCTTTCATCAGGTTATTTAAGACGGCAATGGAGGATATGCCCTCTGTCGACCACAAAACCAAACGTGAACGTGAATTGCTGGTGAAAACGTTGGACCAAATGTTTCAATAAAAAAATAAATTTTTGGGCGGGACGAAGTTCCGCTAGTTCTGCTAGTATTTCTAAAAGAAATAAGCAAAAAAATTTATTATGAAAAAAAAACTGTATTCTGGGTGTATACATATATTTACAGATAGATAAAAGTTTCGAAATGTTTGGAAAGCGCCACGCCCCCTTTTCCAGTAGCCCCAAAATCTCTATACCAATTTCCAGGACACTACTACATATTTTTCCAAAGACATACGCTATGAGAAATTCGATATGTATGGGTGATGCCACTCTCCCTTAATATATCGAAAGACTGCAGTAGGTGTCCAAATTTCGGTACAGCCGTTTGCGTGATCACCTCTTATAAAAAGAAGGAGCTTCTCTTTATATAATTAGTGTCGGTAACACAGGGCAAAAGATTTGGATGCGGCAAATGTTAAAGGTGTTTTTGTAAGACCTTCTTGTGCTAATTACGAATCCGTATGTATAAAGTTTCCGTCTGCTCCAGATTTTGAGAAATACGTTATGAAAGTTTCAAAAAACGCGTTTTTTGCAATATTTGAGAAGCTCTAGCAAGGAAACAAAAGGTGAAGAACCGTCAACTTAGTCAAAAATTGAATCTAGAACTACAGACTACTACTACTATTCCAAATACTATTCCTGCACCTTTCTCGGATGGTCACCTATACTCATTTACTTTTTATCGCCCAACAATAAAAAAAAAATACTGGAAAATTATGAAATTGAAAAAAAATGTGTAAAAATCACTGTTAGCTGTTCAACAAATGACTATGGGTGACTTTAGGGTCAAGATGCAGGAATGGTGTTTTCAGCGATTGAAGTCAGAAGTCCAAGACTTAATTTAAGCCTAAGTGGAAGGTTCTAACACCTTTTGCTTAATTGCGGTAGGCACTCAAACTTCCAAAATTCAGTTTTTCCTGTTCAACAAGTGACTATAAGTGACCATCAAGCAGGGATAGTTGTCGAGATTTTTTTGTTTAATCTAAGCCTAAGTGCGTAGTTTTACCACCCTTTGTTTCTTTGCTAGAGCTTCCCAAATATCGATTTTTTGACACTTTGACCTCGTTTTTCTTAAAATCAAAAATACCGTTAACATTTGCTGTATCAAATTTTTTATTTTTGTTGGCCTGTGTAACTAGTATTGTTAAATAGCCAATACCAGCATGTTTGGGGCGCCTTCAAACACCTTTCGAACTGTAAAATAATGACTCAGTTCTATTCCACGCATATCTATAATACGGGTATCAAATTTCAAGCAAATCGGACCATAAATACGATTTTTTGGAATAGATCGGTCCCTTATCCACCTATCAGATAAAAGTATCCTATATGTTAATCCTGGCAATAAGCTACCTACATGCCAAATTACAAGCAAGTCGCACCATAAATAAGATTTTTTCAAATAGATCGGTATGTTGTCCACCTATCAGAAAAATATCTTATATGTTAACCCAGAAAATAAGCTACCTACGTGCCAAATTTCAAGCAAATCGGACCACAAATAAGACTTTTTCGAATAGATCTGTCCCTGGCCCACTTAACGGAAAAAATGGATCCTATAAGCCAAGGCCATATTTAGGGGGGTATGTAGGTGTTCTGACCCTCCTTTTAACGTATTATTTTCGTTGTTATTTAAGTTTGCCTTTTTTTTTTTAAATATAGTTCATTCTTATGAAAAAACACGCGTGAATTCAAGTTTCCAAATTTGTGCAATATTAAAAAAAAATCAACAAACTTTCGTTCAAATTTCGAGCTTTTTCAAAAATTCTAAAAAATAAATCGCAGCCATTTGAAACTTGTACTTTATTCTATTTACTAGAAATCAATGGGCTACAAAACTGCATACTCAGAATCTAATTAAAAAATTCGAAGTTTTTACGAAAATTTGTTGAATTTTTTTTTTAATTGCATACATTTTTAAGGCAATGGCACTCGATTGGTCCATTTGTACAGATTGGTACATTTTTATATTCGGCTATTGGTACAAAACAAAAAAGGGAAATTTTTCTTTTTGTAGTCAAACTAGTTTCATCCTCAGATGACAAAACAGTTTAAGCTTAAAAAATCCACACTGCCGGAACAAAGTATTATCACAGCAAATTTTTCACAATATATGCAACAATTTTCATTTCCCCTAATTTCGTATAAATACCATATATTTCAACAACAAAAAACATAAAAATATAATTCCTAAAATTTGTGCAAAACTCGCGAAAATTGAGCAAATTTTCATGATAATTTTCAATTTTTTAATTGAGTATGCAGATTTGTAGCCCAATCAATTTTATTATAATAATGTGTAAGTTTTAAGTACCGTTGATTTTTAGTAATTTTTTTTCACGCAGTCTCTTCCATACAAAAACTGTTTTCCGAAAATAGATTGGCGCTTACACATATGTTAGTGTTTGGCCGAGCTTCTCCTCCGATTTGTAGCGTGCGCCTTGATGTTGTCACATAAAGCGGAGGGACCTACAGTTTTACGCCGACTCCGAACGGCGATTGTATTTTCTTTTTATGAGAAGCTGTTTTCCGAAAATACTTTATATAAAAAAAGGCAAAACACCTTCAACAAAAAATTCTCAAAAATCAACGCGATTTTTTACTAACTCCGAACTTGCATTTTTTTACTAGAATTTAATGGGCTGCAAAACTGCATACTCATCTGATTAAAAAGTTAAAAATTTTGATGAAAATTTGCTGAATTTTCGCGAGTTTTGCACAAAGTTTAGGAATTATATTTTTATGTTTTTTTTTTGTTAAATGAACCATATTTTTATACAAAATTGGCGGGAAAATATTATAATAAAAATTGTTGCATATATTGTGAAAAATTGCTGTGCCAATACTTTGTTCCGGCAGTGTACATAAAACTATTAAAAAAGTGTATCAACCGAATCATAATAATGAGATTTTTTATGCTGTTTTTTAACTTTTTTCAAAGATTTATTTTTAGAAAAACTTGAAAACCTGCTCCAAACCTTTACCGATATAGACTTATAAGGTATCACAGGTATCATTTTCTCACCCTTTTTGTTTCTTTGCAAAAAAAAACTCATTCACGTCCCAATTTTTTTTTTATTCAATACCAACACATCTTAATTCAACACGGAATGAACTCGTTTATCTTACCTCCCTTTTTCATGTTTTGAATGAGCTTATTCGCAAAGAAATTAAAAGGTTGAGGAAATACCTTACCAATGATACCTCATAAGTCTAAATGGTAAGGTTTTGGCTGAGTTATTTAAGTTTTTCTTAAACCAGTCTTTGAAAAAAGTGCAAAAACAGCATCAAAAATTTCATTATTATGATTCCGTAAACATTTTTTTTTTATATTTTAATGAAAACTTTTTAAGCTTAAAGTACTCAGTCAATTGAGGTAAGTTTTTCAAAAAATATTTAAAAACAACTCGTTGGCTTAGTTCGCAAACGTGCTTAGTCCACTTTTGATGTAAATTGAGATTTTGATGCAGTAAGATAGCATAACTGAAAATACATCATTACCAAAAAAGAAAATTACCGTAATGTCGTTTTTACTTGTTGTTATGCATTGGTACGCAAATGTGCTAAGTCCAAAAAAATCAAAAAAATATATATACAAGTCTGTCCGTGTACACGATAACTCGAGATATCTCAACGAAATTTGGTATGTAAATTGCCCTTTATCCAAGGTAAGTTGGTATTAAAAATGGGCGAATCTGAATGTAACCACGCCCATTTCCGATATAAAGGTATTTTGTAAAGATGCAAAAACTACGATATTTCAGTAAATATTGGATGCAAATTGTTCAAAATTAGTATGTGAAGTAGAATTTTTGTAAAAAATATTATTGTGCAATTTTTGGAAAATGGGCGTGACCCCGCCCGCCTATTATGAAATGCTGCATCTCAGTAGCCCATTCACCAAACTCGGTACGAGCCTTATTTATTATTCACTTAAAATCGATGATCGCGATAACCACTCAGCAGAAAATTAGATTATGATACATTTTTGGATAATGAGCATGGCGCCGCCCACTTATGACCACAAATTTGTAACTCGGTAACCGATTTATCAATTTCTACCAAACTCTGTGCACTTAATAAACCTGGTACGGAAAAGCAATTCGTTGAAAATTATTCAAATCGGACCAAAATTACATTCGCTTCCCGTATATCTAACGGTAAATTTCAGATCTCTTAATCTCTTAACAATAAATAAGACTGCGTGACACCGCTCAATTTATGACTACAAGGTGTATTTCGGTAGCCACTTTAGCGATTTCTACTAAACGTGGTTCAATTATTTCATTGAGTTTAACTCAGGATATTATCGAAAACGTTTAAAATCGGGAAAAAGCCCCTGCTTACGACAGTATTTGATACCTGCGCCGGGTAGATAAAGTTCGGTTTCGCCCAAACTTTACCTCTTTACTCGCTTTTAATTATTTTCTTTTATAAATGGTACATCAATTTACGACTTAAAATAGTTATTTTTGTTAATAGCAATGAAATAAAGCTGTATTAGGTTATAATTCATTTTAAAACAATAAAATATATTTAAAGTAAACAATTAAATCTTTTTACAATAAAAAATAATGGAAAAAAGGTTGATAGAAAATGTGCTAAGTCCACATTAAAAGAATAAAATCTTAAAGAGAAAATGTGGTAAGTCCTAAAAGAGCCTATAAGTCTGCAACAGCTTTATTTTGAAATTGGCCGATTATTGGGACTAAAACAAGACGAACTAAGGAATAAAACTGCATTTACAGATAAGAAAAATATTGACAAAAAAAAAAGTTAGACGGTTTTTTGTCCCTCCTGAAAAATAATAAAATGGACTTAGCACGTTTGCGAACTAAGCCAACGAACTGCCTATTAATAAAAGAACTCCGTTTTTGCAGGTATTTTCAGATCGTAAATCTTAATATTTTTGCGAGATATTTTGGTACAAGTCTTAAAATATAATACATAGATTTAATAATTCCAGTGGAAAAACAGTACCGCTTTTTGTTGTTTGTATGGGCATTGATGCAGTTGACTACACATAAGTTGGCTATGATTACTCGGCCGTCTATCATAGTAGCACAATGCCGCTAAGTCGATTATTTTTTTGTTGTTTGTGTGAAATATTTTATTTTTATCAGTATTTTTCTTTTAATCAAAATATGTTGAAATAATGATTTGCTAATATCAACCACAATTTTGGTTATATTAACCAAACTTTTGGTTGGCGAATTTTCGTTTGAATACGTTTATATTCTGCACTTCACAGATGATTTTTTTGTAATTCGGAGATACAAAACAAAATGTGTATTATCATTTTAACATGTTGCCTCTGGCGGGATTAGAACATAACAGCAAGCATCTCTACACACTCAGCTACAGCCTGTCTTCAAATGTTCAACTTGAATCAATTTTCTTCGTCGTTTGATTTGGTTCTGCACTTCACAGAGGCTTTTTCGTAATTAACAAAAACCACAAACAAACAAAAAAATCAAAATTATGTATCGTGCTGACCGCATTCGTATTGGTGGAAGCCAACTAATAACAGCAAGCACCTCTGCTCGTTCAGCCACTGCCATACTTATGAATTTATTCTCAAATGTTCAACTTGAATCACATTTCTTACAATCAGCTTATTGACCATGAAAAAATCAATCCATAACTTGGTTGAAAAACCATTGTGCTTTTGGCTCAGTGTCCGGATTTTTCCGAGTTTTCCACTTAGAACTTTCCATTCTTCCATTCGAAAGCCATTCCGAAGGAATTGCACAAAAAACTCCATACAAAAAAATCAATTTTCGATTTTTCCAATATCCCGACTTTCCCGGAAGGTTTTTTCCAAAATTTTCTTTCGTAAAAGCCATCTCCTGGCAATTCCGAACAACTAAAAAAAAATTTAGCCAAATCGGCCCAACCGTTCTCAATTGATGAATTACTATACATTTTTCACACGATTTTTATATATGTATATAGATATAGATAAGGAACAGCTGTTCGTAAACGGCGGTTTTTTTTTGAAAAAGTATACATACATATGTATCTTCTCCTGTCAAAAATATATCGATGGTGAATTACCATATCGATGGTCCTCTACAATAATGACGCAATTCAAAATTCAAAAAATAAAACCTCGTACTATTGTTAAGTGGCTGATGTCTTTAATTTATGTCTTATTCATGTATAATCTTTACTTCTTACTCTTATGATTAGACATGGGTTCGCCAAGGATTAGAGACATGAGTCTCTTAACAGTAATAAGGGATTTGATTTTTTGAATTTTGAGTTGTGTCGTTATTGCAGAGGACCATCGATATGGTAATTCATATATATCGATAATGAAATAAATTCGAGCATAAATACGATTTTTAGTTACATATACATATGTAACTCGATTTCAAAGCCACCTGGCGGCAAATTTTTTTTTAAAGAATTCTTTTTCCTGTTATCAATATATGTGACCTGGTCTACGAAAAGGGAGCTTACGTGCGAGAACTAGTTTTCTGTGAAAAAGCTGTTAAAAGTAAGCAACTCGTTTCGTCAGTTTCTCATTATCTCGTTAATTGTTCTCCGCGCCGGACGTCCAGTAAGTGTTGTTGTTGGTCCAGTAAGTGTTGTTGTTGGTCCAGTAAGTGTTGTTGTTGGTCGGAATATTATTATAGTTTTATTATTATTATTATTAATATTATTATTATTATTATTAATATTATTATTATTTTTAGTACACTTCTAAGCAAGTTAGGATTTTCTGCTTTTCACCACGTGAAAAAGCATCTCATCTTCCATCCGAATCAACCAAAAAGTGAAAATTGATTTTTTGACACCTAAGCCCCCTTTCCGTAGACCAGGTCACATATATTTTGAATCCGAGGATAATCGGACCATAAACACGATTTTTAGTAATAACTCGGCTCCAACGCCACCTGGCGAATCTTTTTTGCAATGGTATTGTTTTTCCTATTGTCAATACATATCTCGAATATGAGACGAATCGGACCATAAACCCGATTTTTGGGAATAACTCGACTCCAACGCCACCTGGCGGCTCTTTTTTTGCAATGGTATTGTTTTTCCTATTGTCAATACATATCTCAAATATGAGGTGAATCGGACCATAATAATCGGGTTTTACTAATAACTCGACTCCAGCGCCACCTAGCGGTTGTTTTAATAGTTATTCTGCTATTCGGAAGGTAGACAAATTCAAAAAACAAATATCATAAAAATCGATCCAGCCGTTCTTGAGTTTAAAATAGTGTAACTAACACGACTTTGTTTTATATATATATAGATTTGTTTTGTACGACGCTTAGATCACGGCCGGAAACGCGATAAACTTAGCGATGTACGGGATGCGCCGTAAAACTCATTTCCACACCACCGCTGGAGTAGAGTTTTTCGGCGCGTTTTTTTATCGTGATTTCCTCAATAGGTCTAATCCACGGGCAACGTTTTTTGCTTTTTAATGGAAGCAAGTGAAGGTGTGGAAATGAGTTTTACGGCGCATCTCGTACATCGCCATCGCTAAGTTTATGCCGTTCCTGGCCGTGATCTAAGCGTCATACAATTCAAATATAGGCATAAAAGTTGTGAAGACTGAAAATCTCTACAACTTTGGAATTTCAATATGCTATGCATTTTCAACAGAAATTGTCCAAAAATTGCGAAAACCGTGACAATGTAAAATTTTTTCGCATCTTTTGCAAATTTTTTTAGAATAAAAAATGCTATTTTTAAAAAAACCTTTAATATGACAAGTGTGGGAAATTAAATTCTCTACATACTTGTGTTTAACCAGTTTTTACGAAAAATGCAAAATAAGTTTGCAAATTACAAAAAACTAAAAAAAACTTAAATCCAAGATGGCGGAAATTTAGGGGCAAGCCTGTGGATCCATGATCTACGTGTCAAATAGAAGTAAACTGCGTCAAAAAATTTCTGTTACAAATTTTGTTTAAGAAAATTCTAAACTGGGCTATTGAGTAGTTTTTGTGCTTCCGCTATCACCTTGTATGAATTCGTCTTTCGTTAAAATACTCTGATGAACACATGTGAGGATGATTCGCTGGCTATCGAAGATCGAAAGTGAAATTCGTATTATGAGCTATGCAATAGAGCCCGGGCTATTCGGTTAATCGATTAACCGAATTATTCGAATGAGACTGAAGCCGACTACAGTTAATCGGTTGGCAATGTTCAAGTAGTCGAAAGCTGTCGACTATTCGATTAACCGTTCACTTTGATTTATTCGGTTAAACGTTCATTTTCGGTCAATCGATTTTTATACCCGAGCGCACTTGTGCACAAGGGTTCACATAACGGTTGTTTGTAAGAGGCAAAACGAATCGAGATAGATACAGACAAATGTATGCATAAATGATCAGAATGAAAAGAGAAATCGATTAAGCGGGGACTGTCTGTCCGTCCGTCCGACTGTGCACACGATAACTCGAGTAAAAATTGAGATATCTTAACAAAACTTTGTACGTGCACTTCCTTCGGGTATAGAACGGATGGTATTGAAAATGGGCAAAATCGGACAATAACCACGCCTACCTCCCATATAACGGTAGTTTTCAGAAATACGAAAACTGCGATAATTTAGTAACTACCGAAGATTATTCACTCAAAATTGATATTTACAATAATTTTTAGACGAAAAATAAGGATATTACAAATTTTTGGAAAATGGGCGTAGCCACGCCCTCTTATGGTTACACCGCTGCACCAATTTCTTCCAAACTTGGCACAGCTGTTAGCCTTGCTACAGCATACCAAATTGCTGAAATCGGACAATAACCACGCCCACATCCCATATAACGGTAATTTGGAGAAATACGAAATCTTCGATAAATCAGTAACTATTAAAGCTAATATATTCAAAATTGATGCTAGCAATGATTCTTTACCAAGAAATACGTTTATGAAAAAATTTTGGAAAATGGGTGTGGCACCGTCGGTTTTACCAATTTGTACCACACCGAGGGTTATTGTGCTTGCTACATAAAAGCAACGACTAAAATTGAGACCGCTTTTCATATAACGGTAAATTTGAGAAAACTTGAAACTTTCAATAATATTTCGGTAGGGTTCTATGGTTAATATCAATTAATACTTGCGCCGGGTATTTAATATTCGGCTCCGCCCGAACTTAGACTTTCTTACTTGTTTATGTTCGAGTTTTTTTTACATTTATACATACATACACAAATATATGAATAGTCTTACTGGAGGGCATACAATTAAATTCCATCCCATATTCAGTTACTAAATCTTTGTAATCAATGCCAAAGGGTATATTATTAGACACATTTTTTGGGAATTAACGACGTCTGCATCATCTTCTAGCCGCTTCTTCATTGCCTTGTGTGAATTTCCATTGTGGCAAGATTCGGCTAAATGTGTACTAATTATTGGAATTTTATTGCGAAATATTCTAGAGACAGTGACTAATGCAATACTTACCATTCATTTTCGCGATTTTTCTTATGGATTTTTGGCAAATGGTTTTTCAGAGAGGGCGTAGAACATATGGTAATATTCTTTGTGCCAAATTGAAAAATTAAGTGCTACTTGAAGTAAAATAGGGCCAAAAATGGCACGATTTGAGCCAAGTTGGCAATCTACGTTCCAAATTGCGTTGAGATATCTCAATTTTTGCTCGAGTTATCGTGTACACGGACGGACGGACAGACATGGCTTAATCGACTCCTCTTTTCATTATAATCATTTATGTATACATTTATTTATAACTATTACAAACAATCGTTACGTGAACAAAGTTAAAATACCCTTGTGCACAAGTGCGCTCGGATATAAATAGGGGATTTTCATATTTTGTTAACCGTATTCAAAATATTTTCAAAGCCATTTCGATTGATAGTCATATTTGTAATAATTTATTTGACTTACTGAATAATTGGAATTGAATTTAAGTTTTAAACAGGTGGCTTAAGCCTCTTCAAACTCTTCAAAAATAATCTTAATATTTAGCCTAAAGATTTCTTAACACTCTTTCGCTTGACACCCATATTTTAATATTTCATATAACTTAAGCACAATTCAATTAAATTCTACTTTCTAAACAAATGGCAACTCCCTTTAAAATGTTTTCAAAGTACAACCTTCTTAAACTTCTTTCGTCTGACAACCATATCAGTTCGATTATTCAAATAAATTGAAGTGGAAGGTCGGAACTTTTTGGAGGGGGTAATTGCATATTTTGATTCATGCGGCCTAATATAGACATATGTAATATAAAATATATAGTGTTTGTATACATAATTCTATATTTAATTGATAATTTTTGCAATAAGAACATTACAATTCATATACATATGGACGAATATCATAGTTGTATTATTAAGTCGTAAGACTGTAACAAATAAATAAATAAAATAAATACATATGTATTTCAATCTTACTTATTTCCCTTAATTCAAACTGAATTTGAATTTTTAACAGGTGGCAACCCTCCTGCATGTAGTTTGCAAGTAAAACCTTTTCAAAACCATATCGATTGATACCCATATTGTAATAATTCATTTCCCTTGATTGAATTTAATTGTTTAATAGTTGGCAACTACGGTTGCCAGACGTACTGATTTTATCAGTACAGTACTGATTTTTCAACTTTTGTACTGATTTTGTTAATTTCTTCAATCAGTACGCTAATGTCCTGATTTTTTTAAATTTGTACTGAATTTTCAATTCAAACAAAATACTTAAGGATTTCCATAAGATTTTTACATAACGTTGGGACTTGCCTAAACTGCACTGTAAAAGGTAAGAAAATAATTTAATTATAGTTGACATGTTTCCAACAATGTGTGATATGCCCAAGAAATTAATACAACAAAAAGATCAATAGATTTCTGGGCATATCGCCGGGTCGTTACGTACCAGTTGCGATAATATGACGGAGCTTAAATTATTTAAAAAGGAGGCTGACGTTTTTTGTCGAGTGTTGTTAGTTATCTCGAAAATATCTTGCAGTTTGGTAACAGCAAATTTGAATATTCGAATGGTTTTTGGCTATAATTTAAGCTGCGTTTAGATGAGACGATTTTTTGACAGGCGATAATCGCTTGCAAAAGTTGACTTGCTGTCTACTTTGAGGCAAGCAATTTTTGAATCATCATTTACGCGAGCGATTTTTCTTGAGCAAAGTTGAATCGCCTAGAAAATCGCCTCATGTAAGTTCAGCTTTATAATTATTATTTTTTTTCTCAATTTACTTGTCAAAGAGTTTTGCATTCAAGACATAGAGTTGGATACTCTTTTCAGCGAATTCCTAGTCTTTCGATGAGGAAATATAGATGAAGTCCTTAAATAGTGGTACTTTTCTACAGTGAAAAAATATATAACTTTGTTTTTTTTTTCAATACCACACTCAAACTTAGCAACTGAGAGGATCTTAAGTATAAAGTTTGTTTCCTGGCGCAGAGAGAAACCGGCTTCTATTTAAAATTTTTGAAAGTGCACTTCAAATTAAAAGTAATTTTAAAATGAAATGTATAGAGTTCTTCGACTATTTAAATACTGAAAGTGGAAGTGATCTCATTATTGCTATTCAAAAATGTAATAAATATAAAATAATTTATTGGCTCCTGTGTACAATTATGTGTACATACACTCATGTTAAAATGAATGACATATTTGTTTTTATGAACAATATTTTATTTTTATACTAAAATATTGTTGAAAACAAGTACTCTGGCATTTTAGAGTATTATCTGTAATTTATATTCACAATTTTTCTTTGAATAAAAGTGTACCGTAAAGTACTGGTTTTTTTAGCATGAAAAAGTCTAAAGTAGTGATTTCGCGCATAAAAAATCGGGCAACCCTAGTGGCAACCCTTTAAATGTTCTAACCTAGATATTTATGAACCTTCTCCTCGCCGAGACAATCAGGCCGCTACACCATAGAGTTTGTTGGTGACAAACTTTAAGCTACTTTGTTTTATATTAAATACATATCGTCGTCTAAAGTACAAAACCGCGTATCAACAAAATGCAAACCGATAACGCAAAACTCAGTATGTGAGGTTGCATAAATAATTTTCTAGAGAGTAAAAAACACTCACATTTCAATATGGTTCTCTTTTTGCAACGCTTTTATCAACTTGCAATGTTGTGTGTCCAGAAACTTTCAATGTTGTGGATCCAGAAACTTTCAATGTTGTGTGTCCGACACCATAAAAGCTTTGCTTTGAAAAGTTCCACTAAAAAAGCATAGTGCATAGGGCGACATATGTAATGAATAGGGCGAGGTAGATGACATCTAGATGTCGCCCTATGTACTACGTTTGCTACAGCGGAAATAGACGACACGCCATTTCTTTAAATAAAATTAATTGGTGCTCGTTTGTATGTACATACATATGTAAATGCATGTGTGTGCACCTTTCTATTAATATCGTTGAATTATTTTAATATCTATTGCAAAATTTTATTTAGACAGGACTAAAAAGTAGAAAATAAATAATATAAAAAAAAAATTTTAATATACAACGCTTTTATAAATGGACTAAAAAGTAGATAATAATATTTCTCAGTCCCTTAGAATTTGTTTTGATAACTTTTGATTTTGAAATTTTAGCAAAAGTCATTATAAACAATCTATGAAATTGAAAATGAAAAGCGTGGGGCGCATGTAATACACTTGAATTGATATGAAAAGTAATATATGTATGTATGTATGTGGGTATATGAATAACGACCGCTTAAAATCGATTTCAAAGTTCTACTTTCGCTGTAGAAATTTTAGGTCTACGTTATGTAGTTTGACTATTGTCAATTAAATCGAATGCTTTGTATTGCATGCGCTCCACGCTTTTCATTTTCAATTTCATAGATTGTTTATAATGACTTTTGCTAAAATTTCAAAATCAAAAGTTATCAAAACAAATTCTATGGGACTGAGAAATATTATTTTCTACTTTTTAGTCCATTTATAAAAGCGTTGTATATTAAAAAGTTTTTTTTTATATTATTTATTTATACTGCAATCGCATTTCTGGCTAGTTTTTTTCAGGACAAATGGATAAGGATTGAGTAAGCAAATCCAATTTTTGGCAGCAAATGACAGTTACGCGGTTTTGCAGAATGACGATACGCGAATTTGTACTTTAAAGCAGGGTTCGGATTTGCCTCATTTTGGCCCCTCGCTCGCTCGTTAGTTTGCTCTGGGCTTGCGCAACTCACGAGCAACAGGCGAGGCTGTTTGCAAACGAGCACGCGTTAAGTACGAGCGCACGCGGTAAGCAGCCAGCGATAGAGTAAGCAAACGAGGGCAGCGCAAGAGTAGAGCGGCAAGCAAACGAGGACCTCATTAGCTCTGCCCTCGCGAGGGCATCGTTGCGAGCGAGGCACTCATTTGCAGCAGCAGACGTGCGAGGCGAGTAAACGAGCGAGGCAAATGAGGCGAGTAAACGAGCGAGGCCTTTCGTCTGATACTTTGATACATAATTCAATTACCTGCAGAATTAAGTTGAATTTAATTTCTTATCACCTGGCAACTCTCCTAAACAGTTCAGATATAAATCCTTCTCAAACCCATTGGCTAAGGGAGGACTGCTTAACCAGTCAGACACCCAAAATTCTGTAAATTCTATAAAGTTAGCATTCCATTGAACTGTATTTGAATTCCTGATCATGTACATATTTGCATTACTATTTGAAATCTACTCATTAGTTGTACTTAGTTATTTGTATGTG